>NW_024037052.1:12542322-13142322 GCF_015706575.1 Patiria miniata | reverse complement strand
CCCCCAAGCTGATGGCCTAAAATGTATTTTGTAGACATTGCTGAAGTCAAATCTTTGGAAAATGTCTTGTCTCTCCTATTATAGTTCAAATAGGCCTACCCACTTTTAGCGGAGGGACAGTTTATATGGCAGACAATATAGGAAATTGGTTTAGGCCCCACACGAATGAACGCAATTCAGGCCTATTATAAATTATATTATATAGTTCATGAGAAATTATGGGTAAAGTTGAGAAAAGAAATTGATTGTATACATATATAGCGGGATTAGAACCTGCAACCTCCGCATTACCGAAGGTCTTGGATGGATATCCAATGTATTAACTGCATGTTAAAAAAAATAGTCTGGGATTGTTTTTAAAAGGATTGTTTTGTACTTGTTTACAATTGTTGGTGTGTGCAGACTACCTGTGGCGGATTTATAGCTCAGTCTCTACCGTACATTTTGAGAAAAACATGCACAGTTTATGCATGGGATCTAGTAACTGGATTCCGTTGATAACGTAAAAAAAACTGTGCCAGCGGGCATACTTGTTTAAAAACACCTTCAAGTATTGTTTTCTTCCGAATGATACCATTTCAGGTGGAATAATTTCACAGAGTATATATTTGGTACCAGTCCTATCTTCACTTCGAGCAAGATTTTTCTCTTGAAATTGGTAGGTCTGTTTCCACGTAGGTAGGCCTACAAATGTTCCTGCTTTAATATACGACAAATGAAGATATTTACTGCCCGAACTTCAGTGTTTCCGTTGACGTACGATCTGTGACATCGCAGTCAGGAATTACTGCCAGCCACAACTTCCAAAATATGATTTGTCTCTTTTTAATCACCACCAGCACCATCTCATTTCACCACGAGTACCACCTTATCACCACCCAACCCACCACCAAGGTGTAACCACTTCCTCATAGGGAAGGTCTTTCCCTCAGAGGGGAAATTATTACCAAAATGAGGGCTTTTAATGATAGCCAAACAGGAAAATGTATTAACTTCTGTATTACATATTGAGTAAAAAAAAAACGGAACCCAAATGTCAGGACCCTTTTTCAAATGAAGTCCTTCAGGTAGCGCTTTCAAAATCTAGGACATGAAAGCCCAATTCATAAGCTTTCTTTTAGTATAAGAATCATTCAAATCACTTGTGTACTTTTCAAGTTATGGAATTTTAAACATAAACACTGTGTTACACTTTGCACGGATCACAAAAAGGTAAGGTTTCTTTCAGTAAACGAAAACAATTTACAAACATCCCTATGTGAATTGTTCTCGTTTTGCCGAAAGAACACTCCCCTTTTTTGATCAGTGGACGAATTTTTAAACGGTGGTTGTGTTCAAAATTTCGTAACTTGAAAGGTACATTAGCGATTGGAATGATTCTTGTACTAAAAGAAAGCTTATTAATTGGGCTTTCCTATCCTAGATTTTCAAAGTGCTACATGCAGAACTTCATTAAATAATTGGTCCTGCCATTCGGGTTTCCCTCTTTTTTTTTTAAACTCACCCTGTATGCTTTCGTAAAGTTAAAACTGCGCCGATACCAGCATGGCAACATACTTGACTCCGCACACAGACGTCAAAAAGGATCGATAAAAATGAGCCAATTACTAACTCGATAAAGTCGCGGTCACTTTGGCTAATGTTGCATTAATCGAATTTAACAGAAGGCAAACGTCATGATGTATCAACCGAAACAAGAACATAACTTCTCGGCTGGACGTCCGGAGAAGAGATGGCTTAAAGGCTTGGGCCTACGTCACTAAGTTTGTATCGATTAGTGCGATTAGTGTGATCGAGAGTGGGAGGTATCGATAATAATGTAATTACCTGCACCAGGCTTCATAATTATGTGACTTTGTATTGTGGACCATGTGGTGCATAAATAAAACGAACAGGGGGGGGGGGGGCTGAAGTAGAACAAATGTACACTAGGCTAGATACGTATAGTGGCGTATTAAACTCAACTGGGGGGGGGGCGTACTCGAGGCCTGTGCCCCCCCCCCCCCCCCCCCCCCCCCCCCACCAGTTCCCTCCCACACCTAGGCTCAGAATTGGGTAAGGAAAATGAGCTTCATGCATGCAATGCACCTTTATATTTTTGCAGATTCAGGAGATTTAGTTTCAGGGGGTTTTATGGCCCGGAGTTTGGGGACTCCAGCTCGATTTAGCCATGGAGCAAGGAAAACGGAGCCTATATCCTTGTTCTTTAAACGTTTTGTGCTTACGGAGCGTCCTTTAGTATAGTAATAGTACTTGTACAGTATGAAATAGAAATATTTCTTTTTCATAAAGCAACTTTTTTTGGCTTAAAGCCCTTAGCAATTAAGCTCAAACGTTCGCTTAACGCTTATTGACAGAATTATATGCTTATTTTCGACGCCATCTTATTTTCGATCAAAAATCAACAAAAGGGTATTGCGGAAAACAGGCAGGAGGCCGGCAAAAACGCCGACTAAATCAACTAGTCTGTGATAGAGCTAGGACTATGGCATAGCTGTACGCACATGGCAAAGACGGGTTTCCGCGATGCTGCCCTCCATTGTTCAAACAAGGACATGTGGCCTTTGCCGACCCGCGCCACCTGCCTCGTTTCTAGGGCATCGAGTAGTACGCTCCCACCACTACCTGCTTACTATAGGAAACAAGGTTGGAAATAAAGTAAGCTCTGGGGACGAGTTGCCATGCCACGTGTACAAACACTACCAGTGCATTGTTTACAAACATGACAAAGGACGGTCTGAGCTGCATGCGCCGGGTTTACCCAGAATAACCGTGATGTTTTCTTCCTTTTTCTGTTCATAAAAAACTCAGAAATACGTTCTCCATTTCTTATTAGCAGCAGTGCTTAAGCGAGGTAAGTTTTTATCGCAATTTGAAGTACTAAACGACCATTTTTTGGGGCTAGTACATTTTAGACGCATCATTGGAAAGGAAATGGGTCAACTCGTACCCGAGTTAACTCGTACCCGAGTCAACTCGTACCCCAAAATTGACACCCAAGTCAAGTCGTACCCGAGTTAGGTCGTACCCGAGTCAAGTCGTACCCCAGTCAACTCGTACCCGAGTCAAGTCGTACCCGAGTTGACTCGTACCCGAGTCAACTCGTACCCGCAGCTCAAAATAGTTGCCTATTTTCGAAAAGAAAATCAGTGAAACGAACGGAAGATCGGAGGGATATGGCCGGTTGTCCGTGCACGGTGACATCGTTTGTGCCGGGCCTGTGCGCGCACTCATCGGCCAACGTGGTCGTACCGTGCACGGTGACATCGTTTTTGCCGGGCCCGTGCGCGCACTCGCCGGTCCACGTGGTCGTACCGTGCACGGTGACATCGTTTTTGCCGGGCCTGTGCGCGCACTCATCGGCCAACGTGGTCGTACCGTGCACGGTGACATCGTTTTTGCCGGGCCGATTAGCTCAGTTTTGTTTAAGATAATAAAACTTTCTCTTGCACTTGAATTACAATTTGCTAATGTCAAACAATCTTTCACACCCACAAGGGCGGATCCAGAACACAATTTTGGGGGGGCCAACAAAATTTTGGTCCCCCCAAAAAGTGGGTAAAAAAAATTACGGCGTGGGGTTCGGGGCCCGCTTAAGGGCCCCGAAAAAATTTTGGATTCTAGATGCTCTGTGGTGCGATCTGAGGCAATTTCTGACAACTTTAACCAATGTTTTTTTTGAGGAAAAGATGGTGGTGTACTCATTGCCTGCCTTTATTGCAATGTCAAAAAGTGGGTCAAAAAAATTACAGCGTGGGGTTCGGGGCCCGCTTAAGGGCCCCGAAAAAATGTTGGATTCAAGATGCTCTGTGGTGCGATCTGAGGCAATTTCTGACCACTTTAACCAATGGGTTTTTTTTGAGGAAAAGATGGTGGTGTACTCATTGCCTGCCGTTATTGCGATGTCACATAAAAAAAAAAAAAATTGATTTCGTTTTGGGGGGGGCCATGGCCCCCTTTGGCCCCCCCCCCCTGGATCCGCCCTTGCACACCCAAGGATCAACTAACAAATTGGTCCCCTAAAACTTATAGAAAGAGCATCTCTGAATGAAACGAGCCATCATTTTCCTTTATCGTGTTTACTTCCTTGATGCCTCAAATGTAAACAAATAATTAAAAATCCTACATTTCTGTTACCAAAATAATATTCTAGTTGAACTTATCGCAGAAACTTTATTTAAGCTGCACAAGATTTTTTTTACATTTACCGAACTAATTGTACAAAAAATGACCAACATATTAAAGAATCATTATAAATTAAATAACGATGTCCGTGTGACTCTTTTAAGTTTCCTGTAATATATTTTCTCTTCAGATTTGTACTTTCAGGGCCCCAAATCTTCCCAAAGAGATTTGTGCCATGTGCAGTTTTTATTCAATAAATGATGCCAAAAATGGAGTGAGTGAACGTTGAAAAATATTACTTTTACATTACAAAATTCATTTTTTAATAGCAGCTTTCTTTAAAAAAAAAGGTCTTAAATACCAAATTCGTAAAAAGAAAACTATGCCCTTAAAACACGTTCGACCGAAAAAAAAAAAGACGTAGCAGTTCGCACTGTCACTCCGCAATCTCAGTGATCCAGGGTCTCTGAAAAAAGAAAGAAAAAACATCATTACTAAGAGAAAATACTACACAAATTTTAAAATAACACATCTGATGATCTGGATGAAAAGTGAAATTTACCGTTTATCAGCGAGGGCTCCGTCGACTCGCGAGTACCACACTGATGCCGTTTTGAAAATGTTCTCCGCGCGGTACCCGTCCGTTCGCGATGAAGCCCTTGCCGATGAACGGTACATTTTCCCTTTTCAATATTTGTATTTCTGGCGGCGTAACTACTATTTCTCAGTCGCCGTTTTTGAGGGTAAAATCGGAAGTTTTGTTAACCATCCATCCGTACTTCCAAACTAAAAAAGGAGGGGAGTACGAGTTGACCTGGGTGCGAGTTGACCCGGGTACGAGTTGACTCGGGTACGAGCTAACCTGGGTACGAGTTAACTCGGGTACGAGGTAACTTGGGTACGAGTTGACTCGGGTACGAGTTGACTAGAGTACGAGTTGACTCGGGTACGAGTTAACTCGGGTACGAGTTGACCCAAAATCATTGGAAAGGCCTTCTTACGCTGATTTCTTCAAAATGACAGCATGCTGCTAGAAAGACTAATTTCACAGGGAGTTTAGTCCCTTTATTCATAGGCATGGGGGGGTAAGGGTATTAACCCCCCCCCCCCCAATATTTTGTAGAGACTGCCCTTTTCTATTCAAATGCCCTATTTTTTTTACCAGTGCTTACCCCCCCCCCCCCAATATTTTATAAAGAGTGCCCTTTATTTTTAACAAGTGCCCATTTTTTTTTTAACAAGTGCCCTTTTTAAAAAGTAGTCGTGCCCTTTTTTGTGCCATCGGCCGTTCCGGGTGTCTTTTTTTTAATTTCACGCATGTATTGCCCTGAAAAGCACCATTTCTGTCCGTTAGTGTGCATAATCGTAAGTTTTGAACAGCGCCCCCATCGACAGATGGTACCAGCCCCCCCCCCCCCTCCACTATTTTATTATACGAAGGACAAGTGTCGGGAGAAAAAAAAAAAAGGTGTCTACATTTCAGCACGGATGTGCAAGTGCCCTTTTCAAGAAATTTTTACCCCCCAATAAAAATGACCTTGCTACGCCACTGTTACTAAACTATCCTTCAACAAAATATGTTTTTCAACAATAAGGCGAAATTAAAAAAAAAACATGTTTAGCATCCTGCTTTTTGAAAAAGGAAGCAAGAGGCCCTTTTTTTTGGACTCAGGAATGAACAGCTTTATATGGGCTAGATCAGTAGATGCAACCGATAAAGAGGCCAAAATGATGTCACTGTTAAAAATTATCATTGTTTTGGGTAAAAAAAAGAAGAAAAAAAAAGGAGGCGGCCTCCAAAAAGGAATTGACTGTTGATAGCAGCCATTTTGAATGTAAGAAGCAATGACCCCAAAGCTGTGACGTCCTGTTAATGCAAATCGATCTTGTCGCTCAGGCGCGCGAGTTGCAATGCGATGGCTGTTTCTTGTACAATCTCTCAACCGATAGTATACAGATACAACATGGTTTGTGGGGAAATAGTGGAAACTAATGACCCCTGAGGTGTTGGATGTTTTACTATACCTCAACCTCATAAACATTCATTAGGCAGCTGCTGTATATTGGTTCATTCCACCATGTTTTTGATTGTGTAGTATTTGGATAAACTGAAACATTAATTTTAATTTTATGGAGACAAACAGAAAAGAAAGTTAATGTTGTGTCATTTTATTAATAACTCTAACCCTAACCCACCTCACTCCTCCAAAATCCTCCTGGCGGTTTTGGAGGATTCTAGAGGATTGAGGATGAATGGTGATTGAATCAAATGAGGATTCTGGAGGATTGAGGATGAATGGTGATTGAAGCACATGAGGATTTTGGAGGATTGAGGATGAATGGTGATTGAAGCACAAGAGGATTTTGGAGGATTGAGGATGAATGCATTTTGAGGCAGGACTGTCTGATGATTTTGAAGGATTTGGCGTTGGTTATCCTTCATTTAAACACGAGTGCAAAGTTTTGGGATGAGGAGGATTTTGGAGGATTGAGGATGAATGCATTTTGAGGCAGGACTGTCTGACAATTTTGAAAAATTTAGGCGGATTTGCAAAATTTTGGAAAATTTTGGAGGATTTTGGAGGATTGAGGATGGTTGTAAGCAACAAGGGCCTAGGGGGTTTTAACATTCACACAAAACGCTGGATTTATTATTGTTGTCCACAATTTCACCCAGTTCTTCCTCAGCAAAAAAGCACAAAGCGAGCACCACCGGTCACCATTTTGATGTGTGCCGTAATAGACTGGCACATATTACTGTCCTCACCAGTGATCTCAACGGTACTCACGTAAAGTGCATGCATCGTTGGTAAAAAGATAGCACAGTACTCGAACAAATCTAAGGCTGCGACCCAGGTGTGTGATAGTACCTCCCTGGTTTTTGCGCGTCACGCACGTGTACGTAGACGCAGGAAAATAGTAAAATTTTCACACGGTTGAGTTACTGGAATGTACCAATGAAATGCCGTGGCTGCCTGATGAATATTTATGAGGTATAGTAAGATAATATAGCGCGCAGCCATACAGTATGGGCAAATCAATTGTACAGGAAACAGCCGTCGCATCACAACTCTCGACATCGGTTCGAACCTCAGATCGTGCGATTTATAGTTCTTTCCACTATCCACTAGGCCACTACTCGACAAAAGTACATGCATGACTGAGTGATAGCAGCGTTGTGACGTCATTGTTATTTTCTTATGAATAAACATCTAACTAGCTGAATAATCATGATCCATTGACAATGTGTGCTGCAGATAAAAACACCGATGTCGGGGGTGGAGGGTGTGCCGGGTGGCAGAAGGGTGCTATCAAGTGAAAAATGACCTTATTTGAGAACATACAGTCATTGCCAGGTAGAAGGGGGGGGGGGGCTGCTTGAGGCTAAAAAAAAATACTTTTACCATAACTACAAATTAACAAAATGAACTTACTTTGTATTTGTGAGCTATAACCTAGAATTCTAGGGGTGATTGTGAGCACACTGGAACTTGTGCTAAATTTCTTGAAAAGTCTGTTGTTACCTGAAATCAAAATCCTGACTGTCTGTCAGCTTCATATTCATTTATGGATGCTACTTATTTGATAATAAGGCAGGAAAAATCAAAATTCCCTACCTCTAGACCTCTACGATTTCATTAGAAATCCTGCAGACATTTTCGACAAGTCTCTTTACAAATGCCCCACTGAAAATTACAGGTTAATTGAGAAATTATATCCATGCAAACTTGCAAAGAAATTCTATTTTGCCCCCATTTTAAGTTTTAAAGAATATCAGTTTTAATCTCTACTTTTTCTTGCAGATTGTGTTCTCCAAACAACCAAAAATTGAAAAACTGAGAAAATTAGTCTTGCAACATCTGAACAATGGCAAAGGAGAATCGACCAGTATGTGACCAGCAGAATTCTTCTATCAGCCCAGACAGAGAAAATCCAACCAGTGAAGAGTCACAGGGCTGTTCGGTCTGCGACAAAGGTTTTTCCCATCAGTATCCTGTCGTGCTTCTGCAGAGAAGTCATCTTGGCATCAATAAAAGACCATCTAAGTGGCACATCCCTGACAAAGATTGTTTGGATACTGAGCATATCACATACCGCAGGTGGTCGCAGACAAGCTCAAAACCCCTCGCTTGTAATGTCTGTAACCGACATTTCAAACACGACAGTTTTTTTGCGACACACAAGAGAATTCACACAGACACGCCGTTTAAGTGTTACACTTGTGACCGAGCTTTCTATGACATAAGGAGTCTCGAAAGCCATGACAAGTCACATTCTAAGGAAAATCCTTACGTGTGCAACATCTGTCGCAAAGCCTTTGCTGATGGGTCAAGTCTCCATCGACACGTTAGTACTCATACCCTTGAAAGGCCATTTAAATGCGACACCTGTGGCATGACCTTCCGTCTGAGAGATGATCTGAAATGTCATCAAGTCAGTCACAGTAATGAGAAACCCCATAAGTGTGACATTTGTGACAAGGCTTTCAAGCAGAGGGCCAGTCTGTCTGTACACAAGAGAGTCCATCACGACAACAAAAAGATGTTTGTGTGTGAATTTTGCAATCAAGCATTTGCATACAGTGATGCTCTTGTGTACCACAGAAGAGCTGTCCATACAAAAGAGAAGCCATACGTTTGTGACTTTTGTAGCAAGGCATTTATAAATCGTAACCAAATGAATCGTCACAGACGGAGACACACCAACGAAAAGCCGCATGTTTGTGAAGCTTGCGGTAAGGCTTTCTACACAGCTGTCGAGGTAAGACACCACAGTTACACTCATACCCATGAAGAACAATACGACTGTGACATTTGGGGCCAGAGGTTTGAACTGACAAACTACCTGTTGAAATATCAGAGCGATAATTTGAAGGAGAAGCCTTATAAATGCACCACCTGTGACAGAGTTTTCGAACGGCCGAGTTATCTTCGCAAGCACCAATATGTCCATGCAACAGAAAGACCACATGTATGTGAGAAATGTGGCCGGACATTTTCACAGTCATGCTACCTGCTTAGACACCAGAGTATTCATTCGGGGGAGAAGCCTTATAAATGCACTTCCTGTGACAGAGCTTTCAGACGCCAGGATTATCTTCGCAAGCACCAAATAATCCATGGAACAGGAACACCATACAAATGTGACATTTGTGGTCACAGTTTTGCACGGAAAAGGTACCTGTTAAGACACCAGAGAGTTCATGTGGAGGAGAAGCCTTATAAATGCACCATCTGTGACAAAGCTTTCAAACAGCGCAGTTATCTTCGCAAGCACCAAAAATTCCATGCAAGAGCAAGACCATACAAATGTGACATTTGTGGCCAGAGTTTTGCACGGACAAGGCACCTGTCGAGACACCAGCAGGTTGTTCATTTGGAGGAGAAGCCTTATAAATGCCCCAACTGTGACAAAACTTTCAAACAGCAGGGTTATCTTCACAAGCACCAAAAGGTCCATTCAACAGCAAGACCAAACCACCATCTCTCCACTCGAGGAACAGAAAAAAGTCACTAGACAGAAGTTTGTCTGCCAGTGCCCCAATATCGACAAGAACGGCGCAGTGTGTTGTGTTTCATATGCTAAGTTCAACATTGATGAACATACAAAGTGGGGTCCCGGGTGTACAAACCGAAATCGTCTCCACGTGTTAATGCCATACTAAACATGTTACGTAGGGATGGTATGTGGTATCTGTCCGTATCGCGGCATGGTTCACGGGGTCAAACAAAACCCGGCCAATTACTGACTAGATTTCAAGTCTACATGAAAATGTGCACTTTCATTCCATCAAATATTAATGTAGCAAACACTTTTGAGTAATTTGCTCTTTTCACGCTCCGCCATTGAGCATGCACAGCCTCGATGTGGCAACTTTACACAATAAAAATAGCCGGTTCAGTGATCTGAACCCCGACACGGGAATCACTGAACCGGCTATATTTATTGTGTAAAGTTGCCAGATCGAGGCTGTGCATGCCCATGGCAGAAGTGTGAAATGAGCGAATGGTTGTGAAGGAATCCTTTGCCCGCAATATCGTTTGCAATAAAAGAATGAATAAACAAATAAATTTAAAAACACATTGTAGAGTTTGGCTCATCGAGGAGTAAGGCATACAGGTGTGACACGGACTAGAAATCTTGCTTTCGTATTTTAATGTAATTCGAACTGTAAATAAACAAACAAAAAAGAGATCCTTAATACATGTCATCCTAAATCAAGGGTGCTAACTTATCAGTAAGAAAGTGGTTCTTAAAACTCTCCGTTAACCTTCATAATAATCCAGAAAATACTTAGGAAACATATCAAACTTTCCTTAGTTCTCAGTAACGTCCTTCATTAATAAACAATCCCTAATTTCTCTTATCTGGTCTGAAACTGGCAAAAGCTGGGAAACTTCTTATACGTTCATGTACTTCATCTGCATGTAATTTGTAAACAAGTTGCATGTACATGTACATGTACCTTAAGTTCAACATGAAAACTGGTGAAATATGTCTGCTTTTATAAGGGCTTATATCATCATAAAAAACAACTGAAAAACTACTCACTTCTTTGGCAAGACTCTAGGATAACCAGGTGTCCATAATCTCTGAAGTAGAAACTGATTAACTGCTGGTTTGACTACAAACTTTTCGGCTAAAAACTGCTACAGTAAAACATGCTGAAACATGGCTGACAAAACCACATGTAAACAATAAACTACAGTCACAAACTACAGCTCTTCAAGCTACAGTCACAATCTCACAGGTCACTGGCTCAGTGGAACATCCTCGCCCCGATGAGCGACTAGTCCTCATCATAACCTTCTGCCGAGTAGATCACTGCTATCTTTGTGATAGTCCTCTGGTACTCTCCGCTCTCAGTCTTCACCTTCACGTTCCTCACCATGCCATCCAATCCAGGGAAGACCTCGAGAACCCTACCGACACACCACTTGCCCCGGACTGCATTGGTATCTGACACAGTTACCACATCACCAACCCGTACGTTACGCCTTTCAGCTCTCCATTTCTTGCATGGTACCAGGCAGGGTAGAACATCTCGGCTCCAGCGCTTCCAGAAAGAGTCAATGATCTTCTGCACAAACTCCACGCGGTGCCTAGGATTTTTGGTCTCCTGGAATGGCCCCTGAGGAGCATCAGTCGATGCTCTTCCAAGTAGTATATCATTCGGACTCAGGTAGGAACCATCATCTGGGTCATTTGGGATCCTTCCAATCGGGCGTTGGTTTACGAGGTTCGCAACTTCTAGTAAAACTGTGTAAAGCTCAAATGGAGTCAGCACCTGAGCCCCAACAGCCCTTTTCAGCGCGGTCTTGCAGCTCTTGACTAATGCCTCTGCACACCCATTTTGATGTGGTGCTCTTGGTGTGATGAACTTCCATTCCATGCCTTTCTCTGCCCCGAACTGTTTCAGCTCTTCGATGTTCCAACCTTGAATCATCTTTTGAAGTTCCCGTTGTGCTCCGACCAGTTGGGTTCTGTTGTCACTAATCATCTTAGCTGGATAGCCTCTCATAGAGAAGAATCTGCGGAGCACTTGAATGTATTCCATAGTGGAACAGTCTACTGCTAGCTCTAGGTGCACTGCTCTGGTGTTCAGGCAAGTAAAGATCACTCCATAGTGTTTGGCTGTTTTGTTACGTCCAATCTTCACTTGGTAGGGTCCAAAGTAGTCGCATGACGTGAAGTAGAATGGTGGCGTGTATGGTGCCAGGCGTTGCTTCGGTAAATCAGCCATGATCTGTGTCTCAAGTTTGTGCTCTGCTTCTCTGCAAACCACACAGCGGTATTTGATCGTCTTGGCTAGGTTGTGTGCCTTTAGGATCCAGTATCTTTGCCTTGTTTTCGCAACAGTGGTGGCAACACCAGTGTGGCCCTGTTGGTGTATATTCCGCACAATCAGAATGGAAATGTGATGATCATGGGGAAGCAGTGCTGGGTGCTTTGTAGTGTACAACATCGTAGACTCCTGCAGTCGGCCTCCAACCCTTAAGATTCCTGCATCATCGGTGAAGGGACTCAATGACTTGAACTCTCCGTTGGCCATGCGTTTGTGTAGATTTTTCTGTGCCTTGATAATCCAGTAGTTGGCAGCTTCTGTCAGCTCTTGGGGTGAGAGTGGACCCTGTTTAGACTCCTTGTTTACACAAGACTGCATCTTGGCTCGTATGTTCTGGACAAATCGATGAACGTAGGCTGTGACTCTGATTAGCTTTCTCCAGCTGGAATACTTCTTGCCGTCAATGACTTCCTGAGTTTCGGTTGTTATGAATACAGCTTGGGTCTTGTGTCGTTCCTTATCTACCTCTATCTGGTTCACCCTCTCTGCTTCTTGTGGCCAACTTTCTTCTGGGAAGCGCAGGAATTCTGGACCATTTTTCCAACGCTGGGTCAATTGTTTCACAGGTACTCCACGAGAGACGTCATCTGCTACATTCAGCTCTCCTGGAACATGCCTCCACTGTGACGGATCTGTTTGGCTCTGAATCTCGCTTACTCGGTTGGATACAAATGGTTTGAAACCTCTGGCTTGGCTTCGAATCCAAGATAGGGCAATCATACTGTCAGTCATAAACACTGCTTCCTTCACTGGTAGGCGCATTTCTTCCATGATGGCCTGGTACAGCCTTGTACCCATAACTGCTGCCTGCAGTTCCAATCGTGGGATGGTGAGCCTCTTCAGTGGTGCTACTCTAGACTTGGCTGCAACGAATCGGACATCATAGGTGCCATCATATATTTGCCATCGAACAAAGGCACAGGCTCCGAAAGCTTCCTCTGAAGCATCGCAGAAGATACACAGCATGGGTACACCAACAGCATTCGACGGGGTGAGACATCTTTTGAAACTGATCTCGTTCAACCCTTTCATCTCTTTGAATAGTTGAATCCAGTGGTCATGATCTGCCTTGGGTATTTCTTGGTCCCAGTCTAGACCCTGTTGCCATAGATGCTGCATTCCAATCTTGTAACGGATTAGAAAGGCTGCAGCAAATCCAATCGGGTCAAAGATCTGTGCAATCTGGCTCAGGATTTGACGCTTTGTTAACTTTCTCTGCATCACTTCTCGGTCATCGGTGGACAAATTCTTGTCCAAGTCCAAGTTGACCTTGTAGTGGAATTCGTCAGTTTTGCGGTTCCATACTGTCCCCAGCACTTTTTCATCAGTTGTGGTGTCCAGAAACTTCATTGTCTCATCTTCCTTGTCACTGTTATAGTTTTCTTCCAGAGCTTTGTTAGATAGCTGAAGGGGGATTCCGAGTAAAAGGCTGGCTAACACCTCATCTATTTCACTCGTCAGCTTCTTGGCCTCATTTACAGTGTGGACGGAATCGCATATGTCGTCCATATACGTGTTCTCTTTTAGGACTCGTGCTGCATCTGGAGATTGTTTCTCGGCAGCCTCAGCTGTTTTCTTCAGGGCGATCTGTGCCATGGCGGGAGCTGGCTTATCCCCAAACGTCAGAACTGTCTTGACGTAAACATCAGGTGTACGGTCAGCATTCAGGTTTCTCCACAAGAAGCGATGAACATGCTGATCACGCTCTGGAATCAGAATTTGGTGGTACATCTTTGAGATGTCTGCAATGACTGCCACTTCATTTTCACGGAACTTCATAATGACTCCAAATAAGTTGTTTAGAAGGTCAGGCCCCTTGTACCAGTAGTCATTTAGACATTGCCCATGGTAAGTTGCAGAAGAATTGAAGACGATTCGGAGAGGTGTGCTCTTACTTTCTGGCCTCAGAACTCCATGATGAGAGATGTAGTGTACAGGACCTTTGTATGACTTCAGCTCAGCCTCAGACAGCTTCCGGGCAAACTTCTTTTCCACCATTTCCTTCATCTGGGCATCATAGGTTTCTGCATGAGTTGCGTTTTTTGCAAGTCGGCGTTCTGTTGAATAGAGCCTCTTCTCTATCTGGATCTTGTTATCCGGTAGCTGTTTCGGATCCCTTTTCCAAGGGTAAGGGACGGTCCATCGGTTTCCATCTCTGGTACAGGATTCTTCTATTATTTTGGCTTCCTTTAGTTCTGCTGGGCTGAGCTTTTCTGGTTCACATGTGCAGGACTTCACAGCTACTCCCATAGCTTCAGTTTTCCAGAAATCTGTCATGTCTACTGGTGCTGAGAACTTCACATGGAGAACTCAGCTTGTCTTGGTTTGGTCCCCAGGGCCGGTTCCAAAAATCACCCAACCAAGTGGTGATTGGCGGGCAATCAGATTCTGGGCTTCATGGGTTTCACCAGCATGTATGCTTGCATGATCAATGCCAATGAGTAGATCGACTGGGCCGCTACCTCGATGGAGACTGCTTGGATGCAGTTTGAAGAGTTTGGCCATCTCTGATAGGTCAACTTCAGCAATATCGTCGCTTATGCAGGGGATACCAATGGCAGTAATAGTGTAAGTTGGACCTTTGTGCTTCGGACGAAGACGGACCTCATAGACTTTTGTTTGAAGCTCTTCTTCTTCTCCTCCCACTTTGGTGATGGTAGTATTGACATCCTTTCCCTTGAGCTTCAAGCTTTCGGCGAGGGACTTTCTGATCAATGATATCTGTGCCCCGGAGTCAAGAAGGACATTTGCTGGTTGAGTAATCTGGGTTCCCATGATCTGCACTTGTAGGACTGGTAGTAATACTTCTGCTCGGGTTGTACTTACTGCAACGCTGACTGAACCGGTGGCTTGCTGGGGAGTAAGATGCAGTAACTGATGGTGAAAGTGTTTACACTGGATTCCGTTCATCATCTCCGTGCACTGTCGTCTTCTCGAACATGTAGACACATTATGGCCTTTTCCTGCCCTTTTGAGGCAGCTGAAGCAGACATGGTTCTCTTTAACCATCTTAAATCGGTTTTCTGGACTCATCCCCTTGAACTTCTCACACTAGTCTGTCCAGTGGCTGGAAGCGTGACAAATCCAGCACTTGTCACGGAGCGGCATTGACTTTGGGTCTTTCTGCTGAATGTGATTGATGCTTGATCAGGGACTTTGAGCTTCACATCGTACTGATGCCGTTGCCCTCATCCTCGATTTCATTTCGGATGACATCCAGTCTAGAAGTCCTTGTAGTGTCGCCATTTCTTTTTCCCTTTCCAAGTGTCTGGACCACACCTTCCGGTCGTCGGAGTTCATTTTCTGCTCAATGACTGCTAGCATATGATTATTATCCATGTCGTTCCGTCGCCCCACCTCCTTCAATGTGTTATAACTCCTTCTCACAAGATGAACTAACTCACAGAATCTGGCGTCTTCTCCGTCTCGGAGTGGCTTAAACTTCATGATGTCTTGGGTGACGGTGTCAGTAATGAATCGTGGATCACCATATATGGAGTCGAGATACTCCCAGGCTGCATCGTAGTCGGACCCAATTCCCTTAATCAGCTCCAACGGCTTCCTTGTAGGCATGTACGTAACAGTGTGATGGCATCCCTCTTACCATACCTCTTATCGACCATGTGCTTGAAGTCATCTTTAAAGATGGCGTATTCTCTGACATCCCCCGTGTACTTGGGCATCTTTGGCTTTTCCATTTTAAACCCACAGAATTTGTCGACATCATGGGTTGCTGTATTCACTTTCTTCTGCTCTTCCTCCTGATCACCTGCTTCATTTATGCTGATATGGCTATCAGATTCTGTTATCTGCTTGACACTGGAAGTTGTACTGGTTTGCTCCGCACTGGATATTTGCTCTGCACTGGAACTGGACTGCTCTGCACTGGAACTGGACTGCTCATTACTGGAACTAGTTTTCTCTGTACTGGCACTGTTATCTGCTTTCGGGTTTAACTCCTTTTCAGTAGGTGTTGGAGTTAGATGATCTTTTGCCTCACACTGCAACGCTATGAACATTTGTTGGCATTCTTCCAACCATTCCTCTTCGGCAATAAATTCATCATCATCAAAAATCTGCTCGGTATAAGCCTCATGCTTCTGAACTAGGTTGTCATACACCAGTTCAAACTTTTCAAGCTGACTTGAAATTTCAACGGTTGCCCTGTTACCTTCAATCATCAAGCGTAGGGCTTTTCCCTGTCTTGTCAGTGCCGCCTTGGCATTCCGTCTTTTGACCTTCAACTCCTTTACTGTGGAGTCGGTCATTCTGATACAGGTGCTGTGCTGTACTCCCTTCTGATCCCAGGTTAGCAGAACAGAATTCGAATGTTGTGGCTCATCGAGGAGTAAGGCATACAGGTGTGACACGGACTAGAAATCTTGCTTTCGTATTTTAATGTAATTCGAACTGTAAATAAACAAACAAAAAAGAGATCCTTAATACATGTCATCCTAAATCAAGGGTGCTAACTTATCAGTAAGAAAGTGGTTCTTAAAACTCTCCTTTAACCTTCATAATAATCCAGAAAATACTTGGGAAACATATCAAACTTTCCTTAGTTCTCAGTAACGTCCTTCGTTAATAAACAATCCCTAATTTCTCTTATCTGGTCTGAAACTGGCAAAAGCTGGGAAACTTCTTATACGTTCATGTACTTCATCTGCATGTAATTTGTAAACAAGTTGCATGTACATGTAAACAATACAAAACCACATGTAAACAATAAACTACAGTCAATAGAGGGCGCTCTTCAAGCTACAGTCACAATCTCACAGGTCACTGGCTCAGTGGAACAGTTTGTATTTACACTGTTATTTCAGTTTATTATTTGGGGGGACACCCTGTACAATAAATGCACACTATTACCAAAGTACATAGGATGCATTAACCAATCAAAATGTAGTATTGCTCAGAAGATAACTTAAGCCACGCCCACTGACAGTGCTGGCCAATTGGAGTCTGCTATTCTGACATGAGTGACTTACACTAAGAAATTGCACAGTACAGTTCAGTTATACGTCACAAAGTTGGTATCGATTAGTGCGATTAGTCTGACCAAGAGTTGATTTTTAAATCTTGCATGTTATAAACTTCGAGTATAAAACTTGGCTACAAAAAAACGCAAACTTGGTTACAAATAAAAAATATCTAACCAGTTACAACTTTAAATTCAACTTGGTTACACCAGACCTCAATGTTAAACTATATAAATGTTAGAACAAATGTTTTTCCAAATGTGTTCTTGCATCAAAAAAATGAAGGATAGATCATAGCCTTTTGATCTTTATATTTTGAAACAACCAGTGAATATCTTCTTCCTTTCTCTCTTTCTTTACAATAAATACAAAAGTTTTCCTATTATTTTTGAAAACAATATAAATATTTCTAATGGGTGAACTTTTCACTTTATGATGTTAAACATAACCAGATAACGAGGTAAATAACCTCAAGGCTTGGGCCTACATGTCAAAGACTTGCTTGGACTGTTTTTGGTGGAAGAGGATGCCACTATGGAAGACTCTGGTGGTGGTAGTTACTTCGATCCGCTCAGATATTTCCCCAGGCTCCTCACTCTCTGTTGACGATCTGGTTTTGGCACTCTCCCCTTGAAGTTGCTGAAGCCCCTGTCATGGGATGACCACCTGATGTTGCGGTCAATGGGGATGCGCATGGGGGTGAAAGAAGCTCTAGCTTTGGTTCCGTTGGCAGAGGCAGAGGGAGGTTGATGGGTTCTGTGGGGGGAACGGCTGGCGTGGAGACTGGATGAAGGAGGGGCCTGCTGCATGTTGTGATGTTCTTCATGACGGTGAAGGCTGGCATTCCGGATGAATACTTCGCTGCAGGTTTGATATATGAACCTTGAGGAATCGTCACTCTGATGATGGGCCTCCTTGGCATGCCTCACAAGGTTGCCTTTCAGCAAAAAGTCTTTTCCACAGTTGGGAAACTGACTGGCGTGCTTCGTAGCTTGCTGAGGGTGTGCGCCTGTCTGCTACTGGTGGATGACTGAGTTTGGTGAGGACGACGCAGCTGCTGCTGCTCAATCTGCTGGTGCTGATGTTGGGATCAGTCTCGGCTGGTGGTTGCACTTGGGCTGCTGTTCTGTTCTTTCTTTTGTTTCTTGTGTGGTGTGGTATGGTGTCCGATTGTCCTCGTTTTCTGTCGCGGTCACCCCTCTCCTTGGCTGCCCGTGAGTTGTTATCCACCTGGCATGATCTAATGTTAGGCTTATGCACAGGGGCGGATAACTAATGCAGAAGTGGTAGATACGAGGTGGATAAGCTGTGGATAAACGTTGGATGAGCGATGTATATGCAGTGGAGGTGATGTTGACGACATGAAGTTGAAATACAGCCTGACATGTACACATTTAATGGATATTTCACCATATTTGTTTCGTGCACATAATGCACACACTTACGTATGTACATATATGTTCTGCTATGCAGCGCGGTGGTACCTGCTGGACACCCATTGTGAAACATTGGGTGCACGGAGACCAGTTAGCAGTTTTTGAGCTTTTCGTGTGTTGCTGGTTGTATCCTCGGGTTGAACTCTCCACTGGTTCTTGTTCCTCAGTTCGTTCAGCTAATGACTCGAAGTTGGGTTGATCCTCTTGGATTTCTTAAGTGTCGTTTGCTGTCTCACCTTGTGGAACATCTTCTACAATTGAACACCATCTTCATCATCAGGTGGAGGCTCTTGTTCATCCTCGGTCTCCAGCTCCACAGGAATGCTATCTCTTCCTCCTGTTCACCATTTTATTTTCTCTGGGCCTGTGTAGATCTTCATTTTGTCATAATGCACAACCTTTAACTTTTATTTTGGTTTCTCCTGAAACCGGAAGGTCACATCTGATAACCTCTGTAAGGCAAAATACGGCCCAATCCATTTGAACTGGAGCTTTGGAGACGACCCTTTCTTGCGTGCAGTGTTGTGCAACCCTACAAACATTCCAGCTTGGATCTTGCTACCCAAATATGGGGATCATAGTTGCGCTTTTGCCTTCGACGATTCAACTTCATTTTGCTCTGACCTCTTTGGTGTGCCACGCTCATCTTCTGTCTCAGATTGTGAGCATAGTCAGTTGACAGGGGGTCATCACTGTCGCAAGGTAGCTCAGTAAAGGCGTGTAGTGGTAGTGTTATCTCCCGCCCCATAAGCATGGTGCAAGTTGACTCTCCAGGGCTTTCTTGAGCCGTACTTAGGTATGCCATCATCAAGTAGGCCAACTGGACATCCCAATCCTTCTGGTCTTGCTTTACAAACGGCCTAACCAAATTCATCAAGCTTCGGTTGAATCTATACTTGAACCTGTCGGATTTAGGGTTCCAGGTCGATCTCAAGCAATATGCACACTTCTTGGAACACAGCAGACTGGAAGTTCATGCCTTGGTTGCTGTGGATCTCCTTTGGACAGCCATATCTGCAAATAAATTGCTCCACCAGAGTTTCTGCTATGGTTGGTGTCTTTTGGTCTGGCAGTGCATCAATCAACTTCCTAAATGGATCTCCTACGACCATTACATACCCATTGTCTTAGCCGCTCCTGGTAAGGGGACCCATAACGTCCAGAGCGATTCTCTCTATCGGTGTGCCTACTGTGTATTGCTAGAGAGGAGCATGGGGTTTCTTGCCAGGTGATTTCCTCCTTGCACATACGGTGCATTGTCCAACTTGCGAATGCACATCAGCCGATGCTCCTAGTCTCCTACCCAGCCTTTGTCAGACTTAAGCTCGGCACTCACTGCAGACATGCTGTCTTACTACATGTATCATAGAGTTCAGGACACCATCCCGCAGGCATGACAGCAAAATCACTTGCAACTTGCATTGCCTTCCATCATTCGTTTCAAAGTGAGTTTGCTCCTGAATTGGCTGACCCTCTCACCGACTTGTACAACGCCTAGCTGCCTTCTTGAAGGAAAATTTCCCTCAGTTTGGAAGACAGCAACTATTGTGTCCATTCCTAATGAGAGGAATATATCAAGCTTTGACCAGCTTCGGCCAATCTCCCTCACACCGATTTTTGCAAGAGTGTTTGAAACCTTTCTCGCAAAGTGGATCCTCGAAGGCATTTCTTCAAAGCTGGATGTCAATCAGTATGGCAATGTCAAAGGCAGCTCCACTGTGCTCTATCTCGTGGACATGCTTAACTTTGTGCGTGAGGGATTTAATAAACCTTGTCATTTTGCTAACCTTTGTACCATAGATTTTACGAAGGCTTTTGATCGGGTGAACCATAACATTGTCATTCGAAAGCTCATTAAACTTGGAGTTAGACATTCTATCATTCCCACTGTCTGCAGTTTCCTCACTGAGCGTATGCATAATACTAAGCTCTGCGGCCATTTGTCAAAGACTCTGGTATTTCTTGTGGGGTTTCTCAAGGCACCAAATTGGGTCAAATTCTGTTTCTGATTTTGGTTAATGATGCATCAGCTGAAAACTGCAGACATTGGAAATATGTTGATGTGTTTTATATTATAATCGACTCTCGTTATAACATGGTCGATGGGACTAGCCAAATTACCTCTTTATAACAGGAATGTTGTTATAAAAGGACAGCGAAACAAAGAAACACAAAGAGAACCTGAGATTTGGGACCTCAGAATTTGCTCTTTATAAGCAGAACCTCTTTATAAAAGTGCTCTTTATAATGAGAGTCGACTGTATAAGCCTATAATATACCCACACCACAACCACGCGCACAGAAAAGTTTTTAAAAAGTTCTAGGGACTCTCAGAGTTTTTGATTTCACCAACTGACGCTGGTTAGCATAGACATACATGCAGGCCCTACGTATTTACGTGTAAAGGTTGTCGTTCTGAATCATGGTGCCAACCATTGGCGTCGATCGGTGGGGGGCGGGGGGACATGTTCCCCCAACTGTTTTCCTCCCTGACTAAATAACTGTAGCCTACATCAATTATGTACTACCGCAAAGCGTCTAGAATCCACCCCCCCCCTCCCCGAGGGGGGGGGGGCCTAAACTGAGCCCCGCCAACCCCACGCCGTTTAGGCTTCGCACTCGAATTTAGTTCTCATCAGGATACACATGTTTGTAACCCCCCCCCCCCCCCCCCCCCACACACACACACACACACACACAGTTTTTTTCACATACGCAGTGTGGACTTTCCTTTCTTTTCGTGTAGTTAAGGAACACCAGTGGAAAAACTCATTTTTCTCAAACTGTGAAAACTCTTTCAACCCATTTTTTTCCTATGATTCCCTTTAGTGTTTCTCTTCATTCTGCTACGGATAAACCTAACCCAAAAATGCCTCTAAACCTGTTTTCCAGAAATGGGGAAACAAAGTGTGGACGTGGGCAAGTCCACACTTCGTCGCTGCTACCTACATTATTTGGACGTGTTTTATTCGGAAGTCCACACTGCGTATGTAAGACAAGCTCACACCCACACCACCACCATACACACCCACACACACACACTTTTGAGAAGCGATTGACGCCCTTGGTGCCGGTGCCAACAGGCATTCATACTAGGACCTATACCAGTTTGGCCCGACCTCGTCCCCAGTGCTTACTTTATTTCCAACTTCGTTTCCAAGAGAGCAGGTAAAGGTGGGCGCGTACTGTTCAACACCCTGGGGACGAGGCTGAGTTTGGCCTGGCTTGATTTGTACAGTGCTTTGTGTGCTCTAGGGCCTACGAAACACTTAATCCGGGCCTGAGGTAGCCACTGGTATCTATACAATATATAAAAAAAAGTCACATGACTAAAACGGGAGGAATGCCTCCTTTTTCCGAAAATGTCCAAAGTTTGCCGAATTCATTTCGTCGACAATCGGATTGCGCCCGGGTATTTCCGAGTATAATAAAGGTTTTATTAACTGCCTAATTGCTTATTCCAAACTTAAAAAATGAGTGGATAAATAATATTCATTGCTTGCATTTAGAAAACTTGAAATTCAACAATGATTTTGTGCATCAAGAGTGCACTCGGATCGTGTACGAGGGTCGAACTTTTTGCTGCGTAGTACTTCTATTCCGTTACAGGGATTTTCCAAAACTCGGCATGGTCTTCATTCGGCTCCGCCTGCTAACAGTGCTATACTAGGGTGCCTAGCTTTGCGATTTCAGGGCCAGGGCAACAATAGTCAATGTTTTCTTTTTCGAAGCAAGTGATTTATTTTTAAAAAAAAATGATCGGAACATAATGACATTTAATGCTTTGAAAAAAGGCCGTCAATGTCATGTTTATTTTTAGCCTCGTTATGACCTTCAATATTTAGACGTGAGCGTCGGGAATAATTGTCACGCCTGGCCTCTCTTTTTTCTAATTTAATTAAGGATTTTTTTAAGGGAAACTGAAGTCCGAATTAAGTGAAGGGGGACAGGGGGACATGTCTTCCCGCACTTTTTGAAGGATGGGGGGCACAATATCAAATGTCCCCCCCCCCACTAGATTTCTGAACTCGTGTGTCTCATTTACAGGGCCCTATTACATAAAATGTATCTTTGCTAAGAAAATATTGGTTAAAGTGGTCAGAAATAGATCGCACAACAGACCAGGCTGGAATCAATTTTTTTCGGGGCCCTTAATAAGCGGGCCCCGAACCCCTCACCTATAGCTCAGATTAGCTGATTCAATTACTCCAACCTCGAAAATGATGTTTCAATGAATACCTTCTGCTAAAAAGGTTATAATCACGGTGGTCAGGAATTGCCTCAAATCGCACCACAGAGAGCACCTATATAGAATAATTTTTTTCGGGGCCCTTAGGCGGGCCCTGAACCCCAGGCCCACCGTACGGTAAGGGCTTCGCGCTCGATCCACACTCGCATTAGTTATGATCTGAGTTCTCATGTTCTGATCTGCGTGAAGCAACAACCGCTGAGCGTGAAGCGCGCCCTCTATTTAAACTAAAAAGGCGCGGAATTAGAAGCAGGCAGGTTGGATCGGGCGATCGGATGGTAAGATAATGGCTAATTTGTTGTAATTACGTGGTTTTTGCACATTCTTATGATTATAAGTATCTGTTTTCTGATTGACCATTTATCCTAGACCATATATCAAAGCAATGCTGTCGCCGAATTGATAGTTAAATAGGGGACGATCGCCAAGGTGTCGGAAATAGACGCATTCCTCTATGTTCTCGTCCTGCATCGTGTTTATGTGACTTGCCGTTGCAGAATGGTTCTAATTTGTTACTTAATGCATTTCTGGGAAAAAATTCCATACTGGATCACCACCTTTTTTTCAAGTGCCAAAAGTTGCATCCTTTATGGTTATTCCCTCCACTTTCCTCCTCTACTCTCACCCTCTCCTTTCCTTTATTTCTAGTATTATTATTAATCAGTCACTTTACTTACTTCGTCGAGATTCGAACCTCGGACTCTTGCTTGAAACACGAGACTCTTAACTGCTAGGCCGCGCACGATCACTGTTGCAATAATCAATCATTGGACGTATTTGAAGTAGCCATTGAAATAAACTAAATATTCATGAGAAAATAAATATTCATAATGATGTATTGCACTATCATTGGCTGGCTCATGCGACGTCTACTCCTAGAACTATGAGGCTCCACGTAGTGGAGCCTCATACTTCATAGAGTCAGAACCCCGCAAAATTGTTGTCAGCACAAAACACTAATTAAGTACAAAAACGTCCATCCCAACCAAGCTTTTTCCCCACACAGTTTGCCCCTAAACTCCGTACAATACCTCATGACATACTCACGTTATGTGCACCCAACAAACATCGGTGGATTCTGTCGGTTTTTCGGCAAAAATGATGAAAAATATGCCTTTTCCGCACTGAGCCAACCTGACACTTGAAACGTGCACGCGTGCAGAATGATCGCAGTCATTTTCAGGTTCGATCGCTCGGAGCGCGCCGCGGGGGGTACGTACTTGCACTTGTACGCATGCGCATACTATCGTTCCGCTCCGTGACCATACCCCCCGCGCCCGCGGCTCAGTGCGGAAAAGGCATATTTTTCATCATTTTTGCCGAAAAACCGACAGAATCCACCGATGTTTGTTCGGTGCACATAACGTGAGTATGTCATGAGGTATTGTACGGAGTTTAGGGGCAAACTGTGCAGCGGTTCTGTGGGAAAAAGCTTGGTTGGGATGGACGTTTTTGTACTTAATTAGTGTTTTGTGCTGACAACAATTTTGCGGGGTTCTGACTCTATGAGTACGTGGAGCCTCATAGTTCTAGGAGTATGCGACGTCATGGTTGTTGATGTCATGCGTATAACGTACCGCTGTCTTTTAGCCACTCAATCAGTTTTGACTGGCTGCTTCAACTTAGTTTTGCACGACGTGTGCATCCAAAATGTGCTCTAAAAACACATTTTGCCTATTTTTTTTTCGCATTTGCACAGCTTCCTGGATTCCTCTTGGGTGAAATCACAAAGGTGAGGTGAAAATTGATGTGTTTGGCAGCAGGTAAAGTGGTGAGCCAGTATGGACATTTTCCCCATTTCTATTCCCTTTGCTTGTAATCTTACAGACCGCACACAAACTTGGGAAAAAATGTTGCAACCTGACGCCACTTCTGTGCTTGTGTACAAAGTCTATGGAGAGTCAAGAAAATTAGGCTAGGCCCTATTTCCTAACAAAATTGGAAATATTTCTCAGTCCCAGATTCATGTCTTATCATCATTTTTGCAACGAATGACCTTCATTGAGATTATATATATGAAGAAAAAAGCGCCTTCAGGTTGCAACATTCTTTCCCAAACTTGCACCCAAGTACCTTAACGATAACCGCTGTACCCAATTGATTTAAGCCTAGTCCGAGTAACTTGGACCCAACCTATCGCCTTTTTTAACATTTGGACATGGTCTGGCGATAGTAAGGTCCAAGCTAATACCGCGAGCTGGACAACACCGTCCCAAAAACCAACATTTTCCAACAAAAAACATCAGATTTCACCCTCAAAATGTCTTACAAATTACTAGATATGCCACCTGAGGTACAAGTAGACATCGATGATTAAGATGGATGTACTGAAGTTTACTTACGATCTGCATGAAAAGTGAAATTTCTCGTTCAATTCCGAGAGCTCCCCTCGCGATCGTGAACACGTTACATTTCCGACTCGTGTTAATGTTTGAACGATGCGATGTGGTCATCATGCCCAGCGTACATTCAACGGTCCCTGTATCCCGAGTGCGATTCCGTTACCGAGCGCGATGCATCGATTATGATAATGAGTAGACTGGATCTCGTTTGCAAACATCTATAGAAATTTTGTGAAAGGCTTTGAGTTTAGCTTTCCAAGGACCTTTGAGCTTAGCAATATGACATTATGGCCTTGACCCCATGATGATCTTTCACCCCATTTGGGTCATGTGATATGTTGGGGCTGGGCTACTGATACTTTTGACAAAGTTTGGCTAAAATCGATCAAAATATGTGGGAGCAATAGACAATGACATGTGAACATTTGCTACTAACTAAGTAACTAACAGTACATGTACGTGTAGAGCTGAGAGTTATACATGTACATGTATAATAAGGGAATAAATGTGTACTCCGGAGGTTTTTATCACTCTGTTTAAGACCACTTAGAGTCTGGGTATTGATAATTACCCGAGCCGGAGGCGAGGGTAATTATCAGCACCCAGTCTCTAATTGGTCTTAAACAGAGTGATAAATACCGACGGAGCACATATTTATTCCCATTCATAAATACCTTTTCGGTAAAAAAAATTCATATATTTCGTTCAAAACATCCAGATTTTGTCCAACAAATTCACTTTATGCTTTTTGAAACATCCCTCTTGTAAAATAATGGTGTGTTCAGCTGGCGAGTATAAGATGTAAACAACCCTTTTATGGAGATTGACGCGCGCGTATCATGTTCTGCGCGATGTCGCGCAGAACGCACCTGGCGCGTTGCATTTTGAATTTAGAACTATAAAATTCTGACTCCCTGGTAGTGTTGCGCATGCCTACGTGAGGATTGTGAACGTTCAACCAATGAAACGATAAGATGCACTGGATTTTTAGTAGTCCACATTTTATTGTGACACTGCAAAAGTGTTTAAGACCAGCTAGCCATGTCTTTATCATCCGTTTAAGACCCGACCAATAGGAATGCGTAAACTGTCTTAGGTATTTATGAATCTAAATTATAAAATAGGCCTACCGCTTGAGGCTGAAAAAGTCATTTTTGAATGGAACTAGTAAAATATAGAGGTGTCCTAGGCTAAACCACTAGTTTTACCTTAACTAAAAATAAACAAAATGGACTTCCTCTGTATTTGTGAGCTATACCCTAGAACTATGGGGGCAAGGACCCCCATAGTAACTTGTGAGCCACCCAGGAATGCGTGCTAAATTTCCTGAAAAGGCCGATGTTCCCTGAAATCAAAATCCTTACTGTTTGTCCACTTGTTATTCCTACAGTGGAAGCTACTTACCCTACATATCTAATTCTATTTTTCTTCTTTATATTTAAAACCAAATCAACTATTGAAACTCTATTTTTTTTTGTGTGTAGATTGTGTTCTCCAAATACATGTACAAACAAACATTAAACAGAGAAAATTGGTCTTGCGACATCTGAACGATGTCAATTAAGAAGAGTCGCCCAGTGTGTGACCAGCAGAAGTCTTCCATTGGACCAGACAGAGAAAATCCAACCAATGAAGAGTCACAGGGCTGTGATAGAGGAGCTGTCCACAGAATGGAGAAGCCGTATGTGTGTGAATTTTGTGACATGGGGTTTATAACTCATGACCAACTGACATGTCACAGACGAAGACACACCGACGAAAAGCTGTATGTCTTTGAAGCTTGCGGTAAGGCTTTCTTCACAGCCGCTGAGGTGGAACGGCATAGTCCCATTCATACCGAGGAAAAACCATATGGATGTGACATTTGTGGCCAGAGTTTTGAACAGACAGCGTACCTGTGGAGACACCAGAGTGTTCATTTGGAGAAGCCTTATAAATGCAGCATCTGTGAAAGAGCTTTCACAAGGCAGGGTCATCTTCGCAGGCATCAGAAGGTCCATGCAACAGAAAGACACGACTGTGGCATTTGTGGCCAGAGTTTTTCACAGACAAGTGACCTTGTTAGACACCAGAGTATTCATTTGGAGGAGAAGCCTTATAAATGCACCATCTGTGACGGAGCTTTCAAACGGCAGGATCATCTTCGCAGGCACCAAAAATTCCATGCATTAGCCAGATCAAACGTATGTGACATTTGTGGCCAGAGTTTTGCAAAGACCGCGTACCTGTTGAGACACCGGAGTATTCATTTGGAGGAGAAGCCTTATAAATGCACTTCCTGTGACACAGCTTTCAGACGGCGGGATAAACTTCGCAGGCACCAAAAAGTCCACGGAACAGGAAGACCATACGAATGTGACATTTGTGGCCAGAGTTTTGCCCGGGCAAAGTACCTGTCGGTACACCAGAGTGTTCATTTGGAGGAGAAGCCTTATAAATGCAGCATCTGTGAAAGAGCTTTCACAAGGCAGGGTCATCTTCGCAGGCATCAGAAGGTCCATGCAACAGCAAGACACGACTGTGACATTTGTGGCCAGAGTTTTTCACAGACAAGTGACCTTGTTAGACACCAGAGTATTCATTTGGAGGAGAAGCCTTATAAATGTACCATCTGTAACAAAGCTTTCTCAAGGCAGGATCGTCTTCGCATGCACCAAAAAGTCCATGCAACAGCCAGATCAAATAACTGTGACATATGTGGCCAGAGTTTTGCGAACATAGCGTACCTGTCGAGACACCAGAGTATTCATTTGGAAGAGAAGCCTTATAAATGCACCATCTGTGACGGAGCTTTCAAACGGCAGGGTCATCTTCGCAGGCATCAAAAATTCCACTCAACAACAAAACCGTACCAATGTGACATTTGTCACAAGAGCTATAAAGACCAGCGATCGCTGACAAGGCACCTCCGGTCACACACAGAGGAAAAGCCACGACATTTGTAGTGGGGTCCGCCCGATAGTTCGAAGGTTCTTTGGTCTGAAGGTTCATTAGTCCGAAGGTTCATTTGTCCGAAGGTTCGGTAGTCCTAATTTAGAAAAAGGTTAATTAGTCCGAAGGTTCAATAGTCCGAAACGAAAATGAGGTTCACAAGTCCGAAGGTTCATTATTCCGAATTGAAAATAAGGTACAATAGTCCGAATCGACAATAAGGTCCGAAATTCCCATAAGAGGGGGTTCGATAGTCCGAAAATAAAAATAAGGTTCGTTAATCTGAACATTTGATGCAATAGTCCGAAGGTTCATTAGTCAGAAGGTTCACTTGTCCGAAGGTTCATTAGTCCGAAGGTTCATTTGTCCGAAGGTTCGGTAGTCCTAATTTAGAAAAAGGTTAATTAGTCCGAAGGTTCAATAGTCTGAAACGAAAATGAGGTTCACTAGTCCGAAGGTTCATTATTCCGAATTGAAAATGAGGTCTGATAGTCCGAATCGACAATTACGACCGATAGTCCGAATCGACAAGGTCCGATTGTCAATTCGGACTATGGAACCTTATTGTCCATTCGGACTATCAAACCCTTTCGTCTATTCGGACTATCGAACTATTAAACCTTCGTCTGTTTGGGGACTAATGGACCCTTCGTACTATCGAACCTTCGGACTATTAAACCTTCGGACTATTGAACCTTCAGACTAACGAACCTTCGGACTACTGACCCTTCGGACTAAAGAGCCTTTGGACTATCGAACCTTCGGACTACCGGGCTGTAACCTTTGTAGCAAGGGTTTCAGGAGAAAGCAGCACTTTGTGCGCCATCAAGGGACACACACTGATGAGCATCCACGGGTGATGTTTGCAAGAAAAGCTGCTGAATGAAGAAAAATCTTTAAACGCACCAAATAATTCACGCCTATATGCACTGCCAAAATCTTATCCCTATGACATGTTTTTGTAGCAGATATTTTACAAGTAAGATTTTCCTGTGACATACAAAAAGAGTTCATTGTTATGTCAACACCTTTATGAAGGTTGGTTTACCCTATGAACCCATTTTTATATTTGGGGTTTGGTGTTTCTCTTGTTTATTTCTTATAAAAAAAAAAAATTATTTTATTTTTTTAATGCTAGGAACCCACTTTTGTATTTGGGGTTTGGTTTTTCTCTTGTTTATTTCTTATAATTTTTTTTTTTTATTTTTTTTTTAATGCTAGGAACCCACTTTTGTATTTGGGGTGTGGTGTTTCTCTTGTTTATTTCTTATAATGTCCATTCAAAACTCAGCAATTGAGTCAGTGCAAGCAAATTGCATTAGTAGCTTTTAAAAGACATGCATGCTAAGTACAGTATTAGTCCAAAAGAGTTTACATGTTGTTTTATAAATACATGAAAAGACGATAACAAAGTTAACTTGATTTTACAGCATCTCATGTTTGACATTTGACATGGGGGGGGGGGGGGTGGAGGGGATTAAAAAAAGAGAGGGGGGGAGTAGTTGTAGAATGCGAAAACAGCAAGAAATTGGCATTCATTCAAATTACAGTGATGTCCGACATTGTTTATATTACTGAATAAACTGAAAGATTTTAACCTGAAAATTGTCTTTTTAGATGGCGCAGAAACTTTGGTTTTATGTCAAAAGTGTACCTCATATTAAAGATATAGTCCATCATTTGTAATTTGTGCATTTTGTTCGTTTGAAGCAACAAAAGTGTTCAAAATCGAATGAAGGATACTGAACAACTAACCTGATGAAGTTTCAGCTCGGCTTCAGCTGTATATTCCGAGAAAAACAGCATTCTAGGATCTCAATTTCAAATCGAAAGTTGCTGAATCATGTTTTGAATTGGGCCTGAATTCAGTGTCCGAGACACGTTCTCACTGAGCCGATTGCAGCTACGCGATGTCGCGCACTGATCCGACGAATTATAGCAGCGCGCGTGTGTGCGCGTCATGCCAATGCTTGCGCGCGCTTCGTGAATAACAAAACGAACTACATTGTACTAATTTACATTTTCATACGGTGCGTCTTAAGACGCACCGTTGGAAAGGCCTTCTTTCGTTGATTACTTCAAAATGACAGCTTGCCAGAAAGAAAAATTTCAAAGGGAGTTTAATAGTCCACTTACTATCTTTCAACCAAGTATGTTTTTCAACAATAATTACGCCAGTTACTTTTCGGATTGCTGCAAATGATGGACTATAGCTTTAAGCTTTTATCATTGTATTTGATGCAAGTTGCAGGTTTTTACACAGTAATCTACTGCCAGCAGCTGACAATGAGCTGTAAGACAAAAGAAACCTCTGTTGCAACACTGATTCCTAAGCAGTGATGCGCAAGATATTCCTTCTGTTGCTGTATTCCATTCTTTATGTATGAAAATTAATTTGAAACAGTAAAATGTGTTTCAAAAAAGTTGTGTTCATGATATCCTATCTGAAGTTTGTGTCCCAAGAGCATCCAAAAGCCCCCCCCCAAAAAAAGCTCCATTCTTAATTAATTCCATGACTTAATTGTGCATTGGTTAAAGGTAACTTTTGACAGCAGCTCATGCTTTGAGATTTTTATTCATTGTACACTGTGTCTGAGATTTTTAAATGTTAAAGGATAATTTGGATTTTTAAACTTCCTCATCCTAATATCCCAAATTATATTCCAAATTTCACTGTGGATTCTTATTCCCTTTCCGAATAATGTAGCCTTTCCCTTCCCACCATATGTCCTTTTCCCCTACCACTCACCCAATTTCTTACTGCATCTTAATGTGCTAAACATGTAATTGTTGATTTGCAATTTTATCAATTTTGGGGTCCTTAAATTTAGCTTATCATTTCTAATAGTATAATTGTAATGATTACTTTTTAGTATTTTTAAATTAATGCATTATATATTGTTACAGCTTCACACAATTCCGCTATAGGTGGCGAGAAAGCTGATTTAATAAACCAATTATGACTGAATGAATAAATTCTTCCACATTAATATGTGTTTTTGTTCCATCAAACACTGACATTAATGTAGCAAACGTTAACTTGAATTCACCCTAAAAAAGTCTCTGAAAATGGAAGAAATGTTCCAGAATATTGTAAATTATATATTATCACGGTAATTAAAAAAACCTCAACAGAAGTGAAATAGTATGGAATCCCCCTCTCAGAAAAAAAGAAAACTTGAATAAATGAATAAGTGACAAACACATAGTACCTGTATTTACATTTTTTTTATTGAAGCATTAATATACAACTGTACATTTCTCCAACAGCACGGAATTCTAGAGATTTACAAAATTTCACCCCAGTATTGTTTTCCAGAGTAATAAAAAGTACAACTGCAACAAATTCAGTTGTACTGTTCTTAGGGCATCATCCGCAAAAAAAAAAATTGTGGCAGTGCAAGGCTCTACATTACATTATGGCCCAATTTCACGGCGCTGCTTTATCAGTTAGCAGAAAAAGTTGTGCTTAACTTGGCAAAGCAGAACAATTTGCTAACCTTAAGCACTACTTCATGGCGTGTATGTGCTAGCAGTCGCGCATGCATGCAGATTTCTATTGTTACGTCACTAAGTTAAGCAAACTTTTCCACTGCAGTAAGCCAACTATTGCTGTGCTTTTGCTTACGGTCTCCATGAAATAGACGGAGGCTCTGTTGGCATAAAATCGTGTGCTTAGCACAGGTGGCCAAAATGAAACAAATCTACTGGATGGTTAAAAATTACATTCAAAACCTGCATTCAACAAATAAGGGGGTTGGTTTGAGTGAATGCATGTCAAAGGTGGGCTTTGCTTGAGGGTTCCTTGGGCATGCCCCCCCCCCCCCCGAAAATTTGGAAATCTATGATGCCTTTTCCGGCATTATATGACAATTTGAGAATAAACTTAGGAACTTTAGCATTCTGTTTATTATTTTTGGGGCTATTTTTTCTAGTTTAACATTAGTCAGTGGCTAAAGGGGGTGGGTTGCAATCTCCAAGCCCCCCCTAGATCCTCCACCGACGTGCCAGACCTAGCAACAGTAAACATAGTTTAAAACTCTGGGCAAGTACTCTGTGTGGCCTAAACGCAAGAGCGGAGTTAGGTTAGTTCACAAATGTGAGAAACCATGATTAATTTTCAACAATATTATGAAACCCGTAATGTCTTTGCAGAAAAGCATACTCTGCGTGAATATATGCCAATACATGTACATTGTATATCCCCTTAGGCCAAAAAAAAAAAGTCTCCGGTTTCTGGTATGCAAAAGATGATGTCTCAAAACTGCCAAACTCACTGGTTTGACTAAAATCCTGCTGCTGCACAATTTTAACGTGTTTTTGGATGGGGTTATGATCGAGTATAAGCTTTATGTGGCCTCTCTGGACTCCCATATATTTGCACTAAGTTTAGTCAGGCACCATTTGCAGTCATCAGCTGACATTTGAGGCAAAAAAAATCAGGTAAAAAAAAAAAAAGGCGCGTCGCCGCACCACTTTTTGGGCAAGCTCCATACCAGAAACCGGAGACTTTTGGGGGGGGCCTTGGATAGTGTCATTTGGTTTACTCACAGTAATAAAGCTTTTCATTTTTAACCAATAAAGACGTGCTAATGTGGAAGACCAAAATCAAACCAGTGTTTACACCAGCCGAGATTGAACCCTTTAGTACTTGTATTACATTGTACTGCACTGTATTATACTGTCTGTACAGTACCATAAATTGCCGGGGTGGTTTGGGGCAGTATGAGGCGGTAAAATGGGTTAAATACAAACTCATAACTTGCAGCGCAACTTTTTTTTTCACATCACAGGAATGCATCAAAAACAAGAATGCACAATGAAGTGCCCTTACCAAAAGGTACTTGATGCGCATTTGTTTTACCAATAGAGGGCACTGTTGTGCACTCAGTTATTACCACACATATTTAAACAAAAACAAAAATCTAGATCGGCCATTTATATACTTGTATGTTGTGTGTTTCCATTAGCAAAATACTGCGTCTTGTAACCACCATGTTAAGTGAATGCTCATCTTGCTCATAAATAACGTGCGCGTGTCCTGCAAATGTCTCCTGCGTTCAGCCGCCTTCAATGAGCGTTTGCGTAATTTGGCGGTTATAGGATGCAGCATTTTTATAATGGAAATTTCAGGCAAATGACAGGTCTAGGTTGGGTTTTTTTGTCTGTGGTTATTACCAGAGTTATATAGAGTTATAGTTAACCATTGTCCGATTAACTCTGATCACCGCTAGTATAATAGTCAATGATAGTTGGACTAGTCAAGTTGACTACGTGTATTTGCGACCAGCCAAGTAAGGGTGGCTGCAATTTGGTTCTATCAGCGGGCATCACAATGCACAGCGAGGGGCCAAGACCAAGAAATTTCATGATGACGTTTTGACCATAGATTGATTAGAGATGTTCCCACGTTGCTATGAGTCCGCACTTACGTAACAAATCAACAACTTGTCTCAATGATTCAGCAAGTTCCGGGGCAATGTATACTTAATCATAGTTTGACCAACTTTGCTTGAATGAAAGACAGTTGCACCATGCTAGTTGACTATTTAGAACTTGACCACAGGGCACAGTTGCATCGCTGGTAACCAATAGCAGTGCGCATCCTTAGGCACATCAGGGAGCCAGGACCAAGCAATTCCGAGATGACATTTTGACCATCGATTGATTGGAGACAACAATCCCACGTTACTATCATGGGCAGGCTTATGTTATGGAACAAATCGAGCACTGTTTGGTGTGGTTTAGTCTTACGTTATGGAACAAATCAAGCACTGTTTGGTGTGGTTTAGTCCCACAGTTTAATCTGTCCATCCCAGCCACACGTGATGACTTTGGAGGTTTCGTGAGGATGCCAGAGGCAGCCGATGCAGACTCCGTCGTGGGCCTTGATGCGGCTGTACAGCTTGGTGGATTTCCAGTCCCAGATGTTGAGTTTGCCATCGGCGTCGCCAGACACCACATAGCTGCAGAGAGAAAGGCAAAGGCAAGAATGAAAATGAAAGATTAGTAGAAATACTGGCTGCGTTTTGAGTAGATCACCTGGATCGACTCGGGTAAAGGCAGACGAGTTAGCCACTGGAGCCATGCTAATCAAACGCTTCAACGTAGGCCATCATGATCCTCGCGTGACATCCGTAGCTAGCCACAGCAGTAGTCATTGACAAAACGCCCATTTTAGACTGAGTCTTCCTATAAAATTTACTGCTTTTCCATCAATCACAAAAACGAGCAAAGAGCCCAATAAGTATTTACGTTTAGGCTTCAAATAAAGATGATTTTGGGGTACAGCTGAGTTTTTTGGCTGTCCGGTCGCCATATTTGTTCATTTCTTGGATGTAAAGAACAATGCATGCGTGTGACAAATGGTATGTCTTGTTGGCTTGTGTGCGATCAATCACCTACAGTCAAAGCATAGCTGTATCAAGTTACATAAACAGTCACAGCCAGTCAATCCTGCTTTGTGTGGGCATGGAGCACTCAACTGTTCAAAACAGTCACTTGACTGGTTTTGACTGAAAGGACAACTGTGCACACAATGTATGTTTGCCTATGAGGGTTCAGGTTCATATGTAGAACACAATACAAGGGGCAAGGAACCAGCAACCTTTGCGTTCATTCTTAGGCTGCATAGCGCCCTCTATAGTCCATGCGCGGAGCTCATACCTCATATCTGGGGAGAAGTCCATCTGGCAGGCATAGCCAGCCACCATGTGACCTTTGAAGATCTTTTTCTTGTTGAGGCGGAAGCGATTGTGAGCGCCGTAGATCAGAATCTGGTTGTCCATCGACTGGCACCCCAGCCATTTACCTAAGTTGATCAAACAACAATGCAACATCAAAACTGGTTGAAAACATCAAAACTGGGGAGTCGGGTTGGTGTAGCGGTTGATTCTTCGCCTTCCACCTCTATGGCCCGGGTTCGATTCCTGCCCTGGTCCACATGTGGATTGGGTTTTCAGTCCCTACCTGATTCTGTGGGTTTTCCCTGTATATTCTTGCAGGGGTTTTCTCCCACCTCCAAAACTGGAATTTCTTCTAATTGTCTTCTCTGTACAGTTTTCTTTAGGCTTGCGAGCTGCAGTGCTTTTGAGGAATCCTTGGTTTCATTACCAGAAATTAATAATATCAGCAAAAAACCCTTTAAACAGTTTCTCTGCACAGTTTAAAAGAATTGTTTTTCTATTTTCACTGAACTTTCTTCAACTTCTTTTTTTGTGTTTTTTTTTTTGGGGGGGGGGGTGAGGGGGTGTAACAAGCTGGGTGGTTTGGGGGACGGGTACAGGGTATAACAGTCAGGGTGGTTTTGGGACGATTACAGGAGGTAACAGGCAAGGTAGTTGGGGCGGTACAGGGTCTAACAGGGAGGGTGGTTTGGCGGAGGGGCACAGGGTGTGACAAGCGGGGCGGTTTGGGGTGGTATATATAGGCAGGGTGGCTTGGGGTGGTACAGGGTGTAACAGTCAGGGTGGTTTTGGGACGATTACAGGGGGTAACAGGCAGGGTGGTCGGGGCAGTATAGGGTGTAACAGGCAGGGAGGTTTGGGGGAGGGGCACAGGGTGTAACAAGCAGGGCGGTTTGGGGTGGTACAGGATATGATAGGCAGGGTGGTTTGGGGCAGTACAAGGTGTAACAGGCAGGGTGGTTTTGGGACGATACAGGGTGTAACAGGCAGGGTGGTTTGGGGCAGTACAGGGTATAACAGGCAGGGTGGTTTTGGACGATACAGGGTGTAGCAGGCAGGGTGGTTTTGGGACGATACAGGGTGAAACAGACGGGGTGGTTCGGGGCAGTACAGGGTGTAACAGGCAGGGTGATTTAGGGTAGTACAGGGTGTAACAGGCAGGGTGTAACATGCAGGGTGGTTTGGGGCAGTATAGTGTGTAATCAGGCATGCAACTGGGAATTTAGAAAAAACGAGGAAACTCCAAACCACACAAGATTTTGTACAGTATTTTTCAATTTGTAATGGCACTCATGAGAAGTAAAAAACGAGGAAATCAGCGGATCCGAGGACAAGTTGCATGCCTGTGTAATAGGCAGGGTGGTTTGGGGCAGTATAGTGTGTAACAGGCAGGGTGGTTTGGGGCAGTACAGGGAGTAACAGGCAGGGTGGTTTGGGGCAGTATAGGGTGTAACAGGCAGGATGGTTTTGGGGCAGTATAGGGTGTAACAGGCAGGGTGGTTTGGGGTGGTACAGGGAGTAACAGGCAGGGTAGTTTGGGGCAGTACGAGGTGTAACAGGTAGGGTGGTTTTGGACGATACAGGGTGTAGCAGGCAGGGTGGTTTTGGGAAGATACAGGGTGAAACAGGCAGGGTGGTTCGGGCAGTACAGGGTGTAACAGGCAGGGTGGTTTGGGGATGATTACAGGGTGTAACAGGCAGGTTGGTTTGGGGGAGGGGCACAGGGTGTAACAGTCGGGGCGGTTTGGGGTGGTACAGAGTATGATAGGCAGGGTGGTGTGGGGTGGTACAATTGTTAAACTGAACAATTTGCTTAACTTTAAAAGTAGCTAGGAATTTGATCAGCCTTAATTGTTATTCTTTCACGTTTTGGGTGTTTGTTTTTGGGGGGCTTTTCGTTGTTGATGTGTTGGGGACGGCAATGCCTTACCGTTATGGCTGAGAGAGACGCTAGGCATAGAATGCATGGTTGGATCAGCGATGTACTTGTAGTCCACGGGAATATCCCACTCCCACACCCTCATGCTCTTGTCGTCTGACGTCGACACGAATCGCCGGCCCTGGTCTACAAACGTGATGGTGTTGACTGCCCCCAAGTGTCTGTCGTATTCCTGCACGATCTCATTCTCTCGCATGTCCCACTGTAATTGATAGAACAGCATAAAAAAAGGTGTAATTAGGATTTTCAACAAATAAACAGTTATAATTTTCATTGTTTTGCCAAACTTTGTTGACTTTTGCCAAAATAGACTGAACTAAGCATGAAGTGAAAAAAATGCGTTTCCCCATGGCCAAGAAAAAACTTGTTTGCTTACGGTAATGCCCTAAAAATTATTCAGGTAGGTATGTGGGAAAATAATTTTCTTTTCTAAATATTTTTTTTATATTATTTCATATTTTCATGTCATTTTAAATTTTTGGCCAAATGTGCCAATAAACTTTTTGAGGCTGGCAATTGGCCTAAAAAATCAAGGTAGGTCGGGTTACCGTAAACACGCAAAAAAAAAATAATAATTTTACACCTAGCCTCAAATCTTTCAAGATACGGTTTTATTTGATTTTAAAAGATTCAGGACTCTCTTTTTTAACTTGTACAAATTGGAGAAAAATGTCTTTTCCCCAACCCTCTGAAATCTTTCAAGCTCCAACACCAGGTTATTTTGATTTCGACAGATACAGGACTCTCTTTTTCTTTCTTGCATGAATTGGAGAAAGCCTTATTTACCCTATCCTTTGAAAATCTTTCAAGATCCAACACCTTTTATGTTTGATTTTGATAGAATCAGGACTTTTTTGAAGTTGCATAAATTGGAGGAAAAAATGCACCCTAAACCTTTAAATTCTTTCAAAATCCAACACCAAGTTAGTTCGATTATGAAAGATTCAGGATTGTAATATCTAAATGGGGTTTAATGTCCCAATTTTCTTTTAGTACAAAGAAAAACCAGTGGATTTTTGAGGATCTGGGACATTTTCTAGCAAGAAATGCAAGTGGATATTTTGCTAAAGGACTTACTTGCACAATCTTTTTGTCGGACATTCCAGCGACAAAGATGTGTTGTTTTTCCTCTTCTGGATGGTACTTGACGCAGTAAGGCACCTTACGATTGGTGTAACGGCCCAGACACTGACCTAGGTAGAAAAAGAAAGATGAAAATTGAATGCAAACCAAAAATCAATTATTCTTATAAGACTTAACGGTATTCTCAAAAGTCTCTCATAATTTATTGGTTATTAATATTTCTAGAGTACTGACACAGCACACTGGGGATACTATGGACATTGTGTGAACAATAGAGGGCGCTGTCACCAAGCAACAACACCCCACGTGAAGGACGCTTGCACTTCATTGGTCTACACTTGCCATTCACTGGACATTTAATCTACCAGTGGAGGTGGTCCTTAATTATCCATCAACTTTTTTCACCACTGCTGGGGTACTTGTGTACAGATTGCATAGCCTCTGCGCAAGAACGATAGAGGGCGCCATTCCCTACACACTAGTATCAAGTGCAGACCAGTAAATAAACTGCCATAGACCCCAATGGTAAATGCCCTCACTTCCGAAAATCAGGAAAAAATTCTCACAACTCTCCAGGGTGCTCGAGACACACATCAAATTAAAGCTTATTTCATCATCTCTCACTTTCTGTTCAACATTTTTTGGGGGGGAAGGTGTTAACCAATGAATTTTGGGGAAAATTTTACGGCAAAGATGATCACCCCTAAAAGTAGTCTTGAGGTTCGGCGCCATTTTGAAAAAAAAATGATCTCTCCGCTCCATTGGAAAATACAGCAATTTTAGGGCCTAATTCCGTCCAAATTTCACAGAAATACGAGCTCCAAGTCCTGGGCAGAGGCCATAAAACCCTCTAATAACAGAGAATTTGAGGACATGTAAGTTTTTTTCAGTATGATGTCATTAGTCAGAGATGCCACTTTTCCGGTTTTAACCGGAATTCCGTTTTTTAAAAAAAATCTCACAAAATTCCGTTTTTCCGGCCGTCAAATTAACCAGAAAAAGAGAAGAAAAACTGTGGAAATGCATTGATTTTTACCTCGATTTAGTACATTTAGGCGCACGCATGGCACAACGTCTTTGTGTATGTTGTTGCCGAGCCTGCATGCGATACAAGCGGCCAACGTACTTGCACGCAGTATACAACGGCGCCTCGCGCGTGCTTCACCGCGTGCGGGCGTGTTGTGTGCTAAGCACACGTAGCATTCAGCCTGGAAATCAAGTCTTTCATTTCAGCTATCGGTGGTTTCCGATCACAGTGATATATGTGAATACAAAAAATGCGGGTACCAACCATGTTTTCGTTCAGCGCATCGCGTATGCAAGGATCATGTACACCGACAGCAGTGTTGTGGAATCGTGCATGTTTCGTGTCGAATATTACGTTGGAAATTCGGGTAGGCAGAATAAATATTAGGAATATGGAAAAAGTCAAAGTGATTGAACGAACCGACAGCTTAAAGGCCATAGAAGCAAAATTGAAAAATAAACAGAACTTGGCTTGGCTACAAGATAAAGATGACAACGGGGACTTTGTGTCGGACACGGAGTGGCTTTTTCACACACAAAAAAGTTCCGGTTTTTTCAAGCAGCCGCTCCGTTTTTTTTCAAGCAGACCCAGTTCCGTTTTTTTCAAGCAGACCCTGTGGCATCTCTGATTAGTACCTGTTTCCGTGTCCCAGACTTTCAGATAGCGGTCGTAGGAAGCGCTGATAAACTTGGTGCCATCGTTGCTGAAGCAGGCATCTCGCACGGCTTGCTTGTGCCCGTTGAACGTTCGGATGAGTTTCCGTTCATGGTACACGTCCCATAACTGATTTGGTTTTTTTTGGCAAAACGAAAAAAGAAGGATATAAGACAACAGAAAAATTATAAAAAACCTGATCTCTGTTTTATTCATTGAGATGCTGGTTAAAAAGCTTGGCGCAAGACCCAAACAGTTTTGAAAACAAACTGAATGTTTAGAGCCTTAGTTTACAGATTCATAAATTTGGAAAAGAATATTTTTCATTTAGCAAATTTTTTAATACAAGGTCAGGACTTCTTGGACCCGTATGTACATGAAAATGAAAATCTATCAATATATTTATTTATGTATTTCTTTATAAGTTTTTTTCGGGGGAGGGGGGGGGGGGAGGAGGGGGGAGTTACTTGCATAAAGCCCAATAATGGAATGAGTGCCTGGATGTGGGAACCTCTCATGTGAGTGAAAAAAATAATTGTAGTCGAAAATTATATCCGTAACCGTCTGTATCTGTATGGTTACGTTGCAGAAACCTATTCAGGCATTATCGCAACGGAGTATAGGTACTCAAGGCACTGGAAGTTATGTCTATTATTAGATGAATGAAGTACATGAGAAATATGAGACCCATTATGTAGCACCTTATTAGGGTTTACAAGGTGCTGCGCGGCCACTGCCAGGACACCGGGGCGAACCCCTTCTCTTAACGACAAGTGTTACTGGGTTCTTTAACGTGCATTACACACAACACGGGACCTACGGGTTTAAGTCCCATCCGAAGGACGAAGCAAGAATGGTTAAGTGCCTTGCTTAAGGGCACAAGTGTCCGCCGGCGGGCTCGAACCCACATCACTGTTGCCTCTGAAACACCAGAACATGAGTCCGGTGCTCTTAACCTCTAGGCCATGACACTCCACTTTATGGGGAACTATTTTCATTTAATCTTGTGATAAGATAGTAGGCGGTGCTATGTGTCTCAACTTATCTGCCAATCTGCCAACATACACCATTGTGTTGACATGACAACAATTTTGATGACAAAAATGAATGATGGGGGGGGGGGGTTTACATCCCCGGTGCTACCACCTACCTTGATCTTGCTATCCATACCACACGACAGCAACAGATGACCAGACTGCGGGAATAACCTGATAGCGGCCACGCCCTTTGTGTGCCCCGCCCAGGTGTGGATATGCTTCTTGGGTAGGAAGCATTTCTCCGGTAGTTCGGTGGTCCGTAGGTCCACGTCCAAGTCTTGCGGGACGTGGAGGTAGGAGCGGCCCATGTAGTCGTACATGTCCTTGACTGTGTGGACAACGGGAAAGGTAGAAACAGGAACAGGTTTATGAAAGGCACGTACGATTATTGATAATTACCCCAGAAATGAGGTTACTGAATTAATGAGGATAGTCTGAAGATAGGGCTGCTACTAAAAGTCCAGTGAAATTACTGTGCCTGTTATGATATCCTTCAGTAGAAAAAAAGTGTGCTAGCGGGCACACCTTTTGACTGAAGAGTTTGGGCAATTCTGTTACTTCAAATGGAAAAATCCACAAACAATGAACCTTCATGTTTGGAACTAGAGGGGGAACATTACTCCTTAATAGAAAACAAGATCCATAAATGTGTGGCGATCTGACAAAACGAGGATTTGCGGGCGTAAGGAAGGAATCAAATTCTCTTTACAATACTGTTTGTTGCACTTCATTTGAGCACTTTGTCGACAAGCAACGGCTGTTTAAAGTTCACGTGTCAAAAATATTAGAATACCGAGAAAATGGCCTTTAAAGTTTCGAGTTTTGTATTCGTGACAATGAAAGATGCGAAGTGTTTTTCCTCAAAACTCTTGCATTCTATGATATTTTATACTATCTCTTTACAATAAATCTGAAAAATCACAAAAAACAAAACCCCCAATCAGTTTTTTGCATTTTGCTCCACTATGGCATGTGCCCAGTTCCGACTCATTTTGCCATGATGCCTCGAATATTAAGTAGATGCTTTATACTGCAGGCGCCTTTGAGGTGCGTGCGTTTGTTCCACTGCAATAGGCAGGGATACCTTGTGCATTCATTGTTAATGAATTAACAAAACAAACAACTCCAAAAAAAAAGATGGCCGGTTGAATGCAAAGTGTCTATTGACAATCAGATTCATTTTGCTAGAAACTTACGGTGGAGTGTCGTCTTTTCTTCAGCTGGCTTTTCCTCCGCTTTTTTACCCTTCTTGTTCCTCTTGGATAGTATCTCGTCCAATTCTACCTGTTCGTCCTGTACACACAAATCAAATTGTCTTGTAAACGTTTTGCCCCAAGGATGACACAACGGCCGTTTCATGTGTCAGGTCTCACATGGCAGCACACTACATTTGTTTCTCTCCCTGATGATTTGGTCATATTTTGCTACATAAAACAGTCACAGAAAAATTACACTTCACAAATCTAAGACAAATCAAATTTGGAATAAGTACACTCTGTTAAATATTTTAGAAATTGATTTTGCCATTGTAGTAGAAGAAATAACGTAAAACAAACCAGTAGGTTTCCTAAATTCCACTCTTTTTAATGTTAAAGATTAAATTATTTTACACCAAATAATAAATAGCAATCACAGAACATAGATGGCCATAAAAAGAGACATTTTAGATTTTGCATGGTGTAGTATCAGTATCATTTCTGTTTGCGGTAACACCACGTGGTTATAACTACTGCCGCTCAGTAGATATTTAGTTCTGATAAGAACGTGTCCTGCTTATTATCAACTTTTGCTTTAAATAGTTTTGATTTCTGTTTAAACAGTCCTTCTTAGTTTTAAAAGTTCTATATTCATCTACTGTTGTGATAGATGGAAATAATGACAGCGTTTTGACAAATAAAAACAAAAGAAGTTGGAATAGTTTTTGGGTTTACTTCTGAAGGTTTGGAGACTGTTGCCTCATCAACGTATTTGCCCCACGGTCCTTCAAAGTCGTCAATCTCTGACGCGTCGTTCTTGCGCACTCTTTTCCGCTTGTCTCCTGGGCGGACTTTTGTCTTTTCAAACACAGTCTTGGCTGGGAAATATAGAATCAAAGTTACTTTTTAAACTTTTGGGAAATAAGGAAATCTACTTCAGCTTTTCACACACAAAAAAAAGGTGTGAAGATGTTTCACTTGGCATATGTTCTTTTTACACATTGGGGCTTTAATAGGATGTCAGAAATATTGGACTTTCCCGTATCCTCCAAAATTCTCCACTGTGACGGAAATAGCTTTGTGCGACGCCACTAGTTTGGTTGACTACAACGTGTGTCAATAAAAACGCAGGATTCAAAGCGATTTTTTTTTCTGAGAAAATTATGCTACTGGTGTGCCTAATTTGATAAGGATTTGATTGTCCATAATTTCATCTTTGACAAGATTTTTGTTTGGTGGAATTTGGACTTTTGGTTCAAAAGTTATGACAAGTTTTGTGAAGCCCTTCTGAAGCGGGTTGGTCTGATTCAATGACCTTAACACAACGACCAGTTATGTACAATGCAGGTATGCATTGAAGACAATTAAACCAGAACAAAACTTTCTTTGAAAACAACGGATGATAAGTATCACTTAAATTTAATAACTGGACTATCATTGTTTCAAAGCATCATGAATTATTGACTAATAACATTGATTGTGGACTAAAGGATTATGTAAGCCTAATCCTGCCACACATGTCCTTCTTTGTGATCCACAAATACTTTCACCAGTACTGAATTCAAACCTTTCATTAGGTATGTGTGATTTCACAAATCAGACCAGCTTGGAATTTATAACCCTTCTTCAATGTACTCTATCTCTGGACAGGATTGTCCAAATGAGATGGGATAAAAAGCATAGTGAAGAGAAGGAAAGGTACTTTGAAAAGAGGGTTAACATTATGATGAATAGGGGTGGTTTATATTCTTAATATTTTTGTTTCTAATCCTGCGTTTTTATTGACACACGCTGTATTTGTCACTGGTGACTATTACTCAAATTCTCAACTTCGATTTATTTTATTAGTTGACTTGTTGTAGTGCCCCTAATAGTTTTGGACCCACGACTAGTTTATCTGAACATCAATGTACATGTTTATAATACATTTAGAATTCATTACATGATCCTTTGAATGCATGTTTCATCAAAGAAAATTTCTCCGTAGAAACTGAAATAAAACTCCACCACCACCAAGAAGCTGGCAGAGTGGGATATTGTCAAAATTGCTTTCTTAGCATATGTAGACCCAGCCGTGTCTATGTAGTACTCCACGATTTAGCAATTGTTGACTGTGATGTGGGATATGACGTTTTGAACACCCGAGGGGCGCATAGCACCTGAGGCTAAGCCGAGGGTGTTATGCACCCCGAAGGGGTTCAAAACGTCATTTCCCACATCACAGCAGTCAACAATTGTTCTGTTATACCTCTTTCTTGGAGTCTTCTTGGAGTCTTATATAGCGCACGTATCTACCAACAATTAGGTACTCAAGGCGCTGGAAATTATGTCAATTATTAAAGAAAGGTAAATAAAGTTTATGAGAAATATGAGACCCATTATGTAGCACCTTATAATGGTTTACAAGGTGCTGCGGCGCACATTGCAGCCACTGCCAGAAACACCGGGCAAACCCCTTCTCTTAGCGATAAGTGTTACTGGGTTCTTTAACGTGCATTACACAACACACGGGACCTACGGCTTTACGTCCATCCGAAGAACGAAGCAAGAATGGTAAAGTGCCTTGCTCAAGTGCACAAGCACCATGTTCCCACGGTCAGGATTCGAACCCATGCACCATGGCACACGAGTCGAACACCGTAACCATTGGACCACAGCGCCCAATCATGACAATCAAACGTCAACTCACATGCATGTCGCGTGCTAGAAACAGCTGATCGTCTGCTAGTTCGCTGCTCCCACTCATGAGTGAAAACATGGTGAAAATAGCGTGGGTACCAACGATACAAGCATTTTACATCGTATGTACCGTACGTACAAGTCATAGCACACTCCCTGTGGGATATCACTCCACAGGGAGTGTGCCATGACTTTTTATAAACTTAACACGTGATCGTTCTAGGCCAATGAAAATACAGTATTCAAGACAGAGGTATAACAATCAGATACATTTCCTAAAACCTAAGTACAGAAACAGACGTGACTAGTCACAACTTTTAGTCACATGACTACGCGACTAGTGGATTTTACTAGTCACACAGGACTAAGGGAAATCCAATCCTATGTAAAGTAACTGTGCGTGGGCTGTACCTCCTTACAAAACCCACCAAACGCTGTTCAAGAATTTTGGAAGTACCATGGTTTTTAACCGTCATTCAAATTTGCACTGAATTTCCAATTGTATCCATTAAAAAAATTGGAAGTAAAATGTCACCTTCAGCTGTATCCCCAGATTCAGCTGTGCCGATGATTTTGGTCTCTGCTGTCTCTCTGACGCTCGGATCAACAGCAAAACCTTGAATCAAAGTAACAAAGACTCACAATTTAACACACTCAAATGTCTACTCACTCATGAAAAAATCTTAAAACAAAATATTGCTCCCATTGGCTTTCCCGAGTAAGCAACAAGTGGCAGGAACTTGATAACTCAGGCATAGATGTGGCTTTCTTTTAAACTGAAAGTTAAAGATACAGTTTGAAATTTAATAATAATAATTATTGTCTCTTTTGAAAAAAATTACCAAACGCTTTCTGGACTGTGTTGCTGCTTTGTGGCTTACCATAGCTGTTGAACGTTCTTCTCTGGTTCTCAAACTGGAAGTGGTTGAAGTGTGCTTCCTCTACGTAGCCAGACAGCATGTTCTTCTGGGCTGCTTGCTGTTGGGTCTTGAAAGGGTTTGCTGGCCCCACCTAGTGATAGAATCATCCCAAAATATCACAACTGCATATTTCTCTGTAGTTCAAAGATTGTGTTGTTGTTGAGTTTTTCGATACAATACTTGTCCATAACTTTGGAATCTTGGAATAAGAGTCTTTTCTACCAACCACGCAGAAGACGACATGATCTAATAGCGCCCAATTTTTGTTGGAGTCAGTTGATCTCGGTTGAGAACCAAAAAAAAATTTTCTATCTGTTTGGATTCAGAAGGCAGCTTAGATTACATCGGTTGGGGATTTGGGATGTTGGCTAAAGGATAAGTAACAAGTGCGAGTGCACAATAAGCTCTGACGAAAAATGGGGCGCCGATGGCACATATGGAACACCATATTTTTGGTCAATTTTGGGGACATTTCCACTTCATAAAATTGCGTCCACCTTGTTCGAGGAAGATGTCGTACAGCGCAAGTGCGAGTGCACAATAAGCTCAGGCCGTGTTGCAAGAAGTCTTGTATGACAGTCTTGCATGAAATTGATCAAAATGATCACTGCTAGAGCTGAAAATGCGATGCCAATGGCACATATAGAACACCATACCTTTGGTCAAATTTCCGGGGACAGACAGACAGACCGACCACCAAGTGACATGTACAAGCTCCTGCCAGAACTTTAAAAATAAGAATAGTAATAAATACCGTTGGTGCAAAGAGCTGCTCATACTGTGGATTGTAGCTAAGTTCTTTTGTTGATGGATCCAAAGGCTGTATTGTCCCAACATCCTCCTGTAAAATAACCAAAAAAAGGAAAGTTTTGATACGCAAATGTGTGCAAACGAATCTGGAAATTTCACGAAAATAGACATTTGAAAATGGCAGCACTTTCTGATTAGCCTATGAAGAGGGTGAGTATGCTTCTAAAGCAAAAAACCCTACAAACTAAGCCTAAATGTGAAAATCAAAATTTGACAAAGTTCGACATGTTTTTGTACATGGTGGAAGTGTGGCCTTTATTTACGGAGTTAGTCCAGTATTAAATTGGCCACATTTATGGGGCTAATTTTAATTCAGCCATATCTTAGAGAGTACAGCGCCCTCTGTTGATAGGGATTGCCGCCGGCAAACCTTTAGTAAACGTTAGCTTGCCGGGTTTACCGCCGGCAATATATCCACTATCTGGTAATCCTTACCTTTAGGACCCCTTTCCTATATAAGGTTAGAGACTCACCAAAACAGCTGACTAAATGACAATCAAAAGTGACATTCTGATATTTCTTGGCACATTTGAACATTTGGCAATGACACCTCTTGAATATCAGCAGGTTTAATTTTGTAGAAAGAGGGCAGGGCTTTGATTTATGAGGGGTAAAAGACGACGATGACAAACAGAAAATATATTAAAAAAGCAAGATGGCGAACTGCAAAAAGAGGTAGAGTTTAGTCACATTTTCTTTGAAAGTGCTTTCAAAATTACAACTAACAATGTAACATGAGTTTGAAGAAAAAAAGACTGATTTAGCCTGCAAAAGTCACTTTGGGTACTGGACAGTCATCTGCATCAGTTTTTAACAGAATTCGTACAAAATAGAGGTGTCCTAAGGATTACCCACTATCTAAAAATAATGTGTCGGAAATGCACGTCTTTACCATTCGATTTGCTTCAAAATTGAAAACGAGAAAACGACGTTACCTTACTATCCACTTCGGGGGCCGAATTGAGTTGAAATCTCGACTGGAGTGTACGGACATTATTCCCCTGATCCAAGGGCTTCAAATGTGCAGTAAGATCTTCCTGAACTTCTTCTGTTTCGCTGCCATTATCACTTTCGTCGCTGTTTCCGTACGCTTGCAGCGCACTGATGGCCGCCATTTTGGAGAATTTAAAATAAGATACAAAACGTATGGAATACAGGGTTTGCGTTACTTTGCGTGTGTAAGTGGAAGAAATTAACTCAGCCCTACAATCCATGCAGTACAGTGTGATATTAAAGGGGTATTCCACTTCAGGGTGATATTCCATAATGTTTTGAAATCAATTAATGAATGAGTAACTTAGTAATTAAACATTCGTCCACTTGTGTCATATGAGCGACAATATCAGTGATACATTTGGGGACAGTGCTATCAATTCATAATTTTAATAATTACAATAAAGCCTTTTTTTAACAACAACATTCCTCATCACAGATCACAGAAGAAAAAACCTTGATTAATCATAATTTACACAATAATTCCGTATGCTGGGGTTGGGTTTGAATGACGAGGTCTACTTTTGTTGTTGAAGACCCCCCCCCCCCCCCCCCGACCCCCCCCCTTCACTACCCCCGGTCTGCCTCCATCTCGGAACGCATCTTCCACCCACCCCCCCCCCCCCCCCATCCCCTCAGTAACCAAAACACATCTTTAAAAGAAAAGATGACAAAATCAAAGACCATTCAACTCATTTATATGAAAATATTTCACGACCAATGATAATAAACTTAGCATGATGTTAACAAATGCAAGGAACTTGAAGGTGAAAATGCCATTGAGATTGTCAAATCGTCAGATTGGCATAGTGGACCTTATTTCAGTGAGGAAGTCATTTGGTCGTGTTCCCGGAATGTATTTTATAAATTATGAACTTCTGAATGGAGGGTGCCAGACTATTATTTTATGCATTCTAGCCTAATTACTTTCATTTTTTTTTTAATATAGCTTTAAAACATTAGGATATGTTTAATCACACATTTTAAAGTTTTCATCATAGTTGGCCGTTGTTAATGTGTAATTAACTGTATGTTAATGTTTTTATTTCTCTTTGCTGGTTCCAAAAATAAAGATTGTAAATAAAGCCCATGAAACACACTTTTTCATGAAACCCTACACCATAACAAGACACCCCCTCCCCCCCCCCCCCCGCCAAAAAAAATAAAAATAAATTTTAAAAAATCAACCAATAATTAAATATAATCAAGAAAAAAATGACAACTGGCTCCATCCATATGTGCGATAAATAGCAATGACATCATCGTAAAAGGGATGGGCAGGGTATTTCCCTTTAAAACTTCCGCTTTCAGACAAGATGGCGAACACGATAGTCGAGTACATGCACGAACATGGCGGCTATAGATGTGGTTATTGCGGCGGTTCCAGCACCAATTTTTCCCACGGTAGGTTTTAGAAAGGAGGGCAGTTAATCATAGAAATTAGTTGTTCATCTCTTTGTGAATGTCATTCAGAATTTACCTTGGTAAAATATTGGGAGAGAAGTGTTGCAACCTGACACCACCTCGGTTGTGTACAAAGTCTATGGAGAGTCAAGGAAATTTATAGTGCTCTATGGTAATTTCCATGGATTCCTAACAAAATTAGAAATATTTCTCAGTCCCAGATTCATGTCATCATTTTTGCAATGACTGACCTTCATTGAGATGATGTATGAAGAAAAAATTGGCCTCAATTTGCAATATCCTTTCCAAATATTGTTTACATGTCAACTTAGGCCGAATAAAAAAAAAAACATATTTCTCGTCCGGGTTTTTGAAAAAAAGGAGGACGCTGGGCTTTTTATTTCTTATTTTTTATTTGTTTCAAGATGGCCGCCATTTAAAAATTTCCTGCAACCGTTGGTGTTTCCACTGTTCAAAGAAACTTTTAAAATGAAAGATAAGTTGGACAAGAGAACTGAACATATTTACAGTGTCATTTAGACTTGTTTTGGTCTACAATTTATCTTCCGATGAATTTGTGGACTTTTTCGGTGTTTTTTTTACTGCATTTTTCAAGAATAAAAAATAATAAAAAAATCCAGGCGGACTCCAAAAAGGAAGCGGGCGGGGACGAGAAACATGGTTTTTTTTTTACTTCGCCTTAGTCATGTTTGTTAGTTTGACGGCTCCCGTGTGTAAACATTTTAGGCCCAGTATTTAAAAATTAAAAATGGATTTTATTCGGACATCAACCAAAATTGTGGATATGGGGTGGCTGAGGTTAATCTATAGGCCTATTAAACACCCGCAATTTATCTCATTAAAATACCGGATTTCTATCATTGATAGAAATCCATAAAAATATTAATATTTCAAGAAAAAAAGAGATGTTCAGAAATGTAGTAATTGTATTGTGTACAACAGTCAGTGAAAATGTGGAGTTGTGAAAACTTCTGAAATGTTTTCGAACAAACTTGGAAACGTTTCCCAGTCCCAAATTAATTTTTCCAACATGGTTATACATGGTTAACAAAAAAAGTAACGTGTCACTGTCAGATAATTTATGAGACATAATATCTTCATTTGATGGTGTCAATATATTTATTCAATATTTGTTTGCATGCATTTTATAGGAATGTGGGCACATTCTCTTAGCGCTCAGGATTATCAAGACCTCATTGACAGAGGCTGGAGAAGGTACAGTCAATCTTGGTCATCAATTAAGAACAACATTCATGTTAATCAACAACCAGGGTTTCTTTTAAAGAAAACAAACTTGAATGCATAGTTCTATGGAGTCAAGACCCACATTAGTGAGGTACATTAGTAACAAAAATGCTAAGGATCGTTACACAGTGGACAAAAGCACCATTTTTTCACCAAAGCATCTCCATGGTATACCTTTTCGAAAAAAAGACGGACGCAAAAAATTGGATGATGGAAAGGGCATGTATGACGTTATTATGACGTCATCAGCTAATTATTACATGAAAAAATATAAATTAATAATAATCTTCAGAACTGCAAGCATCTCAACAACAAATTTGGTATCAAATTAAAGGGGACAACAAGATCTTTCATTTGAGTGGTATGTCATTGGGATGGAATATAGTTGAGGGTGATTTTGTGGGTCAAAAAAACCTTTTTGGTCAAAAGACCTGTTTTTTCGGCTAAAATCATGGATTTTGGGTAGTCACTTTGACACCTGGTTTTAACATGCAAACAGTATGTGGTATTGTGAGATGTTGTTTTTAAGTCAGAGAGAAAGGCTCAAATTCTATGCCAAAAGATTTTTTGTAATTGATTATTAGTATCTTAAATGTTTAAACTTGTTCCAAAGATAAGCGGAGAAGTGAGGTACCAATAGTGATAAAATCGTGACACGGGTGGACAAAAGCACCATTTTCACACCAAAGCATCTCCATTATTTACCTTTTCGAAAACAAGGTAGGATACAAAAATTGGATGATGGGAAGGGCCATTTATTACATCATTATGACGTCATCGGCTAATTATTACACACTTATACATTAAAATGGAGATATTAGTTAGGAATAAGCCATGGATCGTTTTTTTTCATTTAATATACGTTTCTGAGATCAAGGAAAGCTGTGCAGTTACCAATTTTGTTCTTAGTTCTTTAAAAGATTTAAATACAAATAGTTTGATAAAATGAGGGATGTTTTCTAATTTAATGTATTATATTAAACATGTATGTACATGTACATTTGACTCTCGCTCCTATCCCCTGTTGTGATCAATGATTCGTTAAAATGCAATGTCTTACGTCATGATTATCTCATAAATGTTACCTCAGGAATGATGCCACAAGGCATTATTTTCCACAAAAGTTTCTACTGTCCCTTCGGCTCCGTATTCTACATCAACTGGCAATGGATTTATTGCCCTAAACCCTTCAACATTAGCCAGGAATTGAGCATATACTTCTCCGGCGTTACAATTTAAACCTTTTTGTGGACAACGTAGTTTTTCTGGTGTAGTTTGCATGCAGATAATGCAAGCAGTCCAATCCATGATGACTGTCCTGAAATACGATAGTAACTGTTCACATAAGCAATAAAAAGGTAGAATGTTCAAACCAATTATACGTTCGAATGTTGCAAAATAATACGTTTTGTGGAAGTTTGTAAACTTGCAAAGGTATATTTTACGCAAGATGAATTATATCTACAATTTCTACGAAGACTTCTGTTCATTTTTACCAAAATCTCTAATAATTAATAAACAAGACTACAGATGAAGCTTATTTAAAGATTATTTATTTGCACGATCTCAGTCGCAATCCAGCTTCGTGTAAACAAGAAAGGATAAACTACTCACACAGTGGACCTTCAGAGATGCTCTGCCCGTGTCACACAGAAGATGATGTCTGATGGATAGATGGATGGAATAGGATAGACGGTCCATCAACGACAAGGATAGTGTATTTAATCGAGAAACACACTTGTGCTTGTGCATCATGGATAATTGTTTGTCTTTTTCACGTCCCAAACTAAAAACCTTTACAAACTGCAGGACATGACTTGCTGCACTGGTATTGTGTTTGTAATGGTTACAGCCCGAAAGTACGAAGGTTCTCTAGTCCGAAGGGTCATTAGTCCAAAGGTTCGTTAGTCCAAAGGTTCAATAGTCCAAAGGTTCGTTAGTCCGAAGGTTCAATAGTCCGAAGGTTCGATAATCCGAAGGTTCGATAGTCCGAAGGTCCCATTAGTCCGAACATAGAATACGGTTAATTAATCCGAAGGTTCGATAGTCCGAATAGACGATAGGGTTCGATAGTCCGAATTGAGAAAAAGGTTCGATAGTCCGAATTGAGAATAAGGTTCGATTGTCCGAATGGGCAACACGGTTCGTCAGTATGACTCTTTGGACTATCGGACCTTACTGTTGATTCGGACTCTCGGACCTTACTGTCGATTCGGACTATCGAACCTTATTGTCAATTCGGACTATCGAACCTTCGGACTATTGAATCTTATTTTCAAGCCCGCTGGAACAAAGTTTTGCCAGGGGGTGCTGGAATTTCTAAAGGACGGACAAAATTAATGCTAACGCGGAGCACAAAGCCCTTACGGCGTGGCTTAAAGGGCCCCTAAAAGCTTTGGAATATTGATGCTCTGTGGTGCAATATGAGGCGATTCCTGGCCACTTTCATATGACTTTTTTAGCAAAGGTTTTTTTGAGATTATAAAGAAAATTAATTTTACTTTTTTGTTTAGAATATACTGTTGCTCTTATGACGTTTCTACTGTACTGAAAAGTCGAAAACCCTGTATTTTTTATCTCCATTCTTTGTTCCATTTAATTCTGGACAAAGAATTGTATCATTATGCATGACATCGCACGTAAATATTATTGTTGCTAGGCTGCTTTCTTACATTTAGTAAATTCCGTCGTGTATGTTTTTTTTCCCCGAGCCCTTACGGTGTGAGGCCACAGGGCCAGGGGCCTGCTTTAAGGCCCCTGAAAATGTTGGATTCTGGATGCACTGTGATGAAATATACTGAAGTATATACTTAAACTTATAAAACCCGAAAGGGTGTTTTTGGTTCAAGTTAAAACAAAATGGTTCCACTGGAAGCGGGTGAATTTCTGTTCATAAAAATATTCACATAGGCCTAAACGATGTAGCTCTTGATATATTTGCAGTGTTATTTGTTTGTTACAGGGAATGGCAAATATAAAAGACTAACAGACCAAATGCATCTTTATGTTTATGATCGGTAGGTGGCAAGTTTGCGGCTAGGCAAGGATTTATCGGTCTACTGAGTTTTTATGAGGAAAAACTTGCAAAGGGTAACACATGAATAGCTTTTTTATTAAAACGAAACTACACTGGAACTAGTTTCAATGGAAGCCCGTCCCACTCCTATTAGGTTGGGATGTGTGTAAACCTTAATATTTGTTAATGTTGAGTACAGAATGCTAGCAACGTCAATGAAACTTTTAAATGAAAAGAAAAACCTTCAGGGGAAAGGTATGAACTTTGCCCCTATTGAAAGAAAAACATCGTGGCAAGCATAATCAACTTTGCCACCATTGTCATGGAAAAGGTTATTTTTTCGGGTCAAAGCTTCCATAATGGCGGAAATATCATAGACATGTCATGATTTTAGATACATTGAGAGAAATATCGATTCTGCACTGCCTGAACATTTAGAAAATACCTCCTCCTGATATTTTACAGTGTTACTTTGTGCTAGACGCTCGAAGCGCTAGCTAGCTAGCAACGTCAATGAAATTTTTAAATGAAAAGAAAAACCTTCAGGGGAAAGGTATGAACTTTGCCCCTATTGAAAGATCGAATGAAAAAAATTGTGACAAGCATAATCAACTTTGCCACCATTGTCATGGAAAAGGTTATTTTTTTCAGGTCAAAGCTTCCATAATGGCGGAAATATCATAGACATGTCATGATTTTAGATACATTGAGAGAAATATCGATTCTGCACTGCCTGAAAATTTAGAAAATACCTCCTCCTGATATTTTACAGTGTTACTTTGTGCTAGACGTTCGAAGCGCCGCGCTAAGCCGCGGCAAAACTAGAAACGAACAAAACGAGGGAGATATTTTTAGAGCAAGCATAATGTATAGCGCAGCGGCGCAATTTCAACGTCGTAGAACACTGCTGGCTGGAACACATTTTTGCCCGGGAGTAGGGGGTGCTTAAGCATATTTCAGCACCCCAATCCAAAAAGTTGGGGGTGTTGCAGCACCCACAGCACCCCCCGTTCCCGCGGGCTTGTTATTTTCGTCTCGGACTATTGAACCTTCGGACTGATTAACCTTATTCTAAATTCGGACTATCGAACCTTCGGATAAATAAACCTTCAGACTGATGAACCTTCGGATTAATGAACCTTCGGACTTTTGCATCAAATGTTCGGATTAACGAACCTTATTTCATTTTCGGACTAACGAACCCCCCTTATGGAAATTTTGTGCATTTGAACTATCGAACCTTCGGACTAAAGAACCTTCGGACTATTGGACCTTCGGACTATCGAGCCCCCGTTTGTAATACATTGTTAAAAGACGTATCATCACCATTTCCGGCCACTCTGTTAATCTATTTCAGGTTACCACGTTCCTTTCTGTCTGGCTCCTAACCCATACCTCATTACCCGTAATATACAACACATATAAGAATGTTACGTCTTCCAGCTATAGTAAATGGTCAAAACAAATGGACGTGGTAAAGACCAAATTCAAGGAGCCGCACAATGTCACACAATTTATTTTCTGCGTGACAAATACCGTCATTGTAGCACTTTTGTCCATAATAAAAAATGCTTAGATTTTTCAAGAAAATTTGAAAATAGTGACGTCACTGCAACAGCAAATCAGCTTATTGTTACTTTTAAGTAACAATAAGCTGATTTGCTGTTGCAGTGACGTCACTATTTTCAAATGTCACTGATTATATCACTCTTCAATTCCCTGACCCTCAAAATGTCAAATTAATTACTTGGAATCTCATCACAACGCTTCACGACCTTATTTTCTACAATTAATTACTGTACGAACTTGGTAGTATATTGTGACGTCATTACTACGTCATAAAGTACCCTTCCTGTCATCTGATTTTTTACATCCTACCCTATTTTTGATCGTAACACATTGCCAAAGCATTGGTGAAAAAATGGTGCTTTTAAATACCATGTAACGATCCTTAGCATTTTTGTTACAAATGTAGTTCGCTATAAGATGCCTCACTTTTCCGCTTATCTTTGGAACAAGTTTAAACATATTTATGATACTAATAATCAATTACAAAAACTCTGGCATAGAATTTGAACTTTTCTCTCTAACTTAAAAACAACATCTCACAATACCACATACTGTTTGCATGTTTAAACAAAGTGTCAATGTGACTACCCAAAATCCATGATTTTAGCCTAAAAACATGTCTTTTGACCAAAAAAGTTTTTTTTTGACCCACAAAATCACCCTCAACTATATTCCACCCCCATGACACACCACTCAAATGAAAGAGCTTGCTGTCCCCTTTAATTTGATACCACATCTGTTGTTGTAATGCTTGTAGTTCTGAAGATTATTATTAATTTATATTTTTTTCATGTAATTATTAGCTGATGACGTCATAATGACGTCATACATGCTCTTCCCATCATCCAATTTTTTGCGTCCGTCTTTTTTTCGAAAAGGTATACCATGGAGATGCTTTGGTGAAAAAATGGTGCTTTTGTCCACTGTGTCACGATTTTTTCACTAAGGTACCTCACTACATGATTCCCCTTTATGTATTTTATATAGGTTCGTTAGGCAACCCATTTCACTGTAAATTTGTTTTTTCCCTAAGGAAAAGAATTTAGTAAACAGACGCCACTTCTTTGGTTGTGTACAAAGTCTATGGAGAGTCGAGTGCATTTTGAAATTATTTTTCTGACAAATTTGGAAATGTTTTTCAGTCCAAGATTCAAGTCTTTTCAACATTTTTGCAGTGACTGACCTTCATTGAGATAATATATGATGAAAAAAGTGCAATATCCTTTCTAGATCCAAGCTCTTAAAGGGTATTTCAAGGGTCAAAATTTTGACTCGCAAAAATACAGCTGTTGGATGCTAGTCATGACTCCTGCCACACATGTTCCAGCAATGCATCACATGCTGGGGACGTGCACGAAACAACTTATAATTATGTACACACAATCGTAAAGATAAAAAAATTGGCTATTTAGGACGATGTGCCCCTCTAATGATACCTGTATTTATGTCAATCACAGTAAAAAGATCTTTGATTGAAGAGAAGGAAATTTTCCTGAATTCCTTTCTGATGATTTCAAAACAGTTTCATGTATTTTATACAAGCTTGATTATAATTTTAACTGATAGAATACAGAGGACTAGCGAAACATGAAACTGCCCCAAAAAGAAAAAAAAATCTTTGTTTTAATTGAGATTTGATGTTAACCTCTTCAGGAGTGGACGTTACCTATACAAGCCCTTGATGGACAAGATGTGTTGCCCATGCTACACCATCAAATGTGCTGCGCTGGAGTTCAAACCGAGCAAGTCACAGAGGAAAGTCATCAAGAAAATGATACGGTACATGAGAACCAAACAAACAGACAGGCTGACAGACGGACAGACAAACAAACTAAGAAAGTGAAACACTAACAGAGTTGTAATGACTCGAGGCCATGACTCGATTTGAGTCCTACTCCAGTCACAATTTTTGGTGACTCGACTCGACTCAAGTTCCTAAGGGTGAATGACTTCGACTCAAATCGAGTCACTGCGAGCAAATGACTTGACTCGACTCGAGTCCCTCATCAGAAGACTTGACTCAACACGAGCGAAGGCTAATAAGACTCAATCCCAAAAATAAAAGCTAAACTTTGCGAAAAATATCTGCATTGACTTACCATGCAAAATTTATGTTCGTGTCACTTTGTGAATACAGTACTGCGGCCGCTTGTCGTGTACAAACATACAACGTGTCACAGACTCCCACCTCACGGTTCTGGAACGCACAAATACTATCCAGGAACCGGATTTTAAACACATTTTCCAATTCATTGTTTCATCTTTGGCTTGGGGCGATTTCTTAAAAAACATCTTGGATTCGAACGCCTGGTAAATTTATGCCCTCCTTTTATAAATTAAATAGATACATGCCCACTTTTAAATAATCGGAAAAAGTTTTGTATAAAGCAATTTGGTTTTGATGTTGTCAGCGATCAGCAAAAAGAATTCTAGATCTGAAGCCAAACTAGATAAGACCAAAGTTTCACTTCTTGTTAACTGTTAGAGATACAAATGAGTTTCTCTCTTGTCTTTATTTGTTATAAAGTGTTTAAATATACGTGACTCCAAGGGACTCGAGCTAAGTGTTTGACTCGACTCGACCTTTTTGACCTAATGAGTCGCCTCGACTCGAGTCAATTTTGTTTAAATGACTTGACTCAAATCGAATTAGAAAAATCAGTGACTCGTTAATACAACTCTGAGCACTTGTGTTAGAGCTCCAAACCTACACAATAAATATTTCATATTTTGCAACATAGAATTCTATTTTAAAATGTTAATCCCTTTATTTTGCTGTGATTGAGTAGGTTCCTGAGAACTGGGGAAAGGCCGAGTTGCAACCCCAAACTGTCAGAAGATGCCGCAACAGATGAAGATGGTGATGCGTGCCCAGGAACGTCCGAGCATCCAGCTCAGGAAAAAGAACTGAGAAAAAAGATGACAGAGGCCTCAAGGATCGTAAGACAAGGCCCTGCTGATGCTGCAAATCCAAAGACGGCAGCAGAAACTTCTGAGAGTGATCAGAATTCAGACTCGAGAACTGGCGAGACTGAGAACGAAGTGCATGACCAACCAGCAGCAGCAGCATCAATGAAGAAACATCCAAAACCAGGTAGGAAGAATGAAGCCACGTGCCTAAAGTTTTTTTTTCACACGACCTGTGTTGAAATCACCATGGGTCCACTGTAAGCCAGAGTTGTATTGACTCGAGTCAGTGATTCGACTCGAGTCCGACTCGAGTCACAATTTTTGGTGACTCGACTCAACTCGTCACAATGGGTAACTGACTCGACTTGACTCAAGTCTTTGCCAGCAACTGACTCGACTCGGCTCGAGTCCCTCATCAGAAGACGTGACGCGACTCGAGTCCAAGGCTAATAGCACTCGAGTCCCAAAACATTGCGAAAATATCTTTGCGGTGACTTACAGTACACAGCTATTTATGTCCAAGCACTTCGCATTACCATCAAGTTGTAGCCACTTATCGCGGACAAATATATGCAGTTTCACAGACTCCCACCTCGTGGTTTTGTAATGAAGAGCACAAACTACTATCCCCGAACCAGACTTTAAATGCGTCATCATCAGCTTCGTGCAATTTCTTAAGCCCTTGATGGAACTCCGGTTAGATGTAAACTATTCATAAGATGGAATTTGCATCGGGGTGATGTAAATCAATATTAGGTTTTGCCCTTCACAGATGTATAAACACTGTATACTCAGTGTGTTACCTCCCAAGTGAAAGTTGGTAAAAATTCACTCGGGTGGGACTCGAACCCAGACCTCCTGCTTTCTAGTGCAGACGTCTTACCACTCAACCACCGAGCTTACGGGATCGGTTGGCTAGTTCGAATCTGATGTACACTGTAAACTGGTTTCACCTTTCCATGTGTTGTCATTTTTTTTTGTAAGGACATGGGGCAGACCCATCGAAACCACCGTGCAAGAAGGCCAAGGAGCTCAGACACCAACAAAGACTAGAACGCCTATCACAGACGGGTACCGAGGTACCACTAGACGACAGAAAAAAGTCAAATGAACCCAAATCGCTGGAAGAATTAATCCAAGAAGTGGAGAAGGCATCACATGGCTGTAAGCATAAACTAGAGGTACGTTACTGTCATAGTAAGTAGATTTTCAAAAACGTTTGCTATTTCCCAGGTTTGCAGCATTGCTAATGTTGCCAGCATTATGCTTTTGGGCGTGATCCCTGGCTACATGGCATATACGTGTTTATGGCTTCTGACTAGCGCCCCTTAAACAAAGACATTGACTAGTTGGGGGACCGCCAACATAAGGCTGGATAGCTCAGTGGCTAGAATACTGGAACGGCAATTCGGAGAACGCAGGTTCAAATCCCACCCCCTCAATTTCTTTGTTCAACTCTAAAAAGATTAAAACAATATACAATTGTTGCCTGTTGTGATGGGGTCCATGGTGTTTTGTACACCCGAGAATGCTGAGGGTGCCATTTGCACCCGAGGGTGTACAAAACCCATGGACCCCAATCACGGCAGGCAACAACTGTTTTGTTATACCATGGTAATATTCCAAGCGTCTGAAATTGTGGATTTCCTCCAGTTGCCGTGCAGTAATAGCGGAAGTATTATTTAAAGATCCGCGATTACTGCACCGTGAATATTCGCACAAATTTTTTATTCATTGCACATGAACACAAATTAATTTCCCTTTTCACTGAATAGACCAATCCATTAATCCCTGCCCCGTTACGAGCCAATCACAGCTGCGACCATGTTCTATGCACACGCGTCCGTCCGACATGCGTATGCGCGTGTGCGCGCTGTCTGAAGCCTCTTACCCGGGCTATTTCTATTATACAAGGCGATAGAAACAACACTTTCAACAGTGGGGACGATCAAGGTAATGTCCCCCGTGGGGTACATCACTCATGTACCACGGGGTGTACCCTGACACCATACATACGTGTTTGTGGCACATCACTTGCTCGGTTCTCGACCAATAAAACATCACGATCTATTACCAAGGTATAACAATTCACTTTGTCAGTTTCCCTTTGTTGTTTGTCCGATAATACTTTGCGTAGAAAAAAATGAGGTTTTGCCTCGCCCACTATGCAGGGAGATTGCTTTTCTGCCTGTTGCCCGCTAAGCGGGCGAGAGGTGCACCACTTTGCGGGTGAGTCGCCCGCTTCAAGCCGCCCAATGCAACAAGAGTGGTGCAACAACTAACTTTTTTTCAGCCATATTCAGCACAACTTTAAGTTGTTTGGCAACTCCATGAAATCTGCCTTTGAGTCACAGTCGGCTCTTTGTTTTTGTGTGAATGACCAGATGAGATACGTGAGATCCAGTCCCATGAACCCTCAATTTGAGCAAACCTTCAAGGAAAGCTACGCCGTGTACCACAGATACCAAGTCACTATCCACAAAGACCCGCCCAGTAAACTGTCCGAGAAACAGGTAACATAATGTGTTAAAGTGGTTGGACTCCAGACTTGTTTCAGATTTCTGTTTGTCTCTGGCTATCCTCTTTTCTTGCATCTGTTCTGCTTTGTTTCAGGGGAAGAGGTCAAAAAGCAAAGGTCACAGGTCAAGTCATTTTGAAATTAAAGGGGCATGTCATTAATGGTGAAGTTTTTTTGGGGGGTAATGGGAAAACAAGATGAAATTAAAACAAATTTCAAAACAGAAACGTCTGCTTTGAAGAACTTCAACGCTGACTTTCTCATGCTTGGTTTCATTGTGCGAGGATTTTTCTCGTAATGTCTTTGCAAAATCTGAGTCGATAAACGTTCAACCACCTTCACATTGTGTTCCCTGGCCAAATTTCCAAAACAAAAAGTCCCCAAATTATAATGTTTCACCAAAATCTTGCCAGATGATTGATGGAATACTGACCTTGGCTTTTTGACCATTTTCTCCTCTTTTCCTACCCCTTTATTATCCCTAATTTGTGTTTTTTCATTTTGTTCTTTTTTGTTGGTTTGTTTTGTTTGTTTTATTTTATTATTTAATCTTTCATCCTTTCGTTCTGCACACTTCGTTTCTTTCTTTCCAAATCTGCACATACTTTTTTCCCTTGCTATCATCTGCAACTTTTTCCATCCTATTTTTGTGATCTGTGTGTCAATGTCCGACCACCCATGTATGTCCGTGTTTGTCATCTGTCACCTCTACCCCCTTGTCTGTACTGGAGACCAGGTTAAACTGGTCCGTTCAAGCCCAGAGAGCAGGCAATTCAAGGACACGTTTCGAGAATCTCATCAAGTTTTTGCCAAGTACCAAAAGAAGATACACAATGAACCTGACGATGAATGTCAAGAAGAGGATGTAAGTTTAAAAAAAAAAATCATCCAGACCTCCTAGAAAATGGAGGATAAATTTATTCTAAATTCTCAGTGGAAAGAATACTGAAAACAGAATATGAAAACAGGTTCTAGTCTAAGTATGATAAGACGTTATCACAAAAGCACGCAGTAGTGGCATCTTGACGTACTTAGCAATGCACAGGGCTTTTGATTGTCAACTTTGTAATTAAGTGGAAAGATGATTAGGGCATTCTTATTTATGTCTGTGGTTCTCGTATTATTTTGCCTCTGAAATCGGGAAAATATGAAGAAAGCAGAATTAAGTAGCACCAATATGGATGGTTAAATTAAATGATGCCAAGTGCATTTTGTCTCTAGTTTTGTTTACTGCAATGAAATTATCGTGATTTTATATAACTGAACAAAATGATTAAGCCATCTTTTGCAAGGTCTAGTTGACGTCATTATACAGGGTGAGTCAAAACAAGCAGAACCCAAAGCCAAAAAAATATATTTTCATATTTAATCAATATGTAGCACCAAACATAATAATGACTGGAAAGCCAATTTTATATGCTACTTTTAGATGAAAAAAATACTGAAATTGCTCAATCCGTTCAAAGAATTTCACCATTTAAACGCAATGACCCTAAAACCTGTTTCGTCAGCAAATTAGCAGTTAAGTGTGTATTCTGACTGTTTGGAACAACAAAGAAAATGACACAATACTTGTTTCAACAAATGTCAACAACTGTAGTACACAATATCTTAAACAGCCCTGGTTAGGCAAACAATAGATTTATAAAATCCACTTTTTTTTTAAAAGACAGGCCTTCAAAAGGACTTTGTTGAATATTTTTGAAGACAATTGTGACGACGATTCGTGAAATCGCATTTTTGGACGAAACAGGTTTTAGGGTCATTGTGTTTAAATGGTGATATTATTTGAACGTATTAATTTCAGTATTTTTTTCATCTAAAAGTAGCTTATGAAATTGGCTTTCCAGTCATTATTATGTTTGGTGCTACATATTTTGTAAATATGAAATACAATTTTTGGGGTTTGGGTTCCGCTTTTTTTGACTCGCCATGTATCTGCACCGTGCAGCTCACTTTAAACATTTTGGCTGCGCAGGGTGAGTAAAAAACAACGAAACCCAAATGTCGGTACCATTATTGTAGTGAAGTTCTGCATGTAGCACTTTCAAAATATATGAAAGCCCAATTGATAAGCTTGCTTTTAGTACAAGAATCATTCAAATCACTCATGTACTTTTCAAGTTACGGACGTTTAAACACAACCACCGTTTTAAAGTTCTATCCACGGATCACAAAAGGGTATTAAAGTCTTCTTTCAGCAAAACGAAAACAAATCACAGAGGGATGTGTGTGAATTGTTTTCGGTTTGCTGAAAGAACGCACACATTTTGTGTGATCGGTGGACAGAACTTTAAAACGGTGGTTGTATTTAAAATTCGTTAACTTGAAAAGTACGTAAGTGATTTGAATGATTCTTTTACTAAAAGAAAGCTTATGAATATGGCTTTCATATCCTAGATTTTTGAAAGTGCTAGAAGCAGAACTTCAATAAAATAATAGTCCCGACATTTGGGTTTTCGTGTTTTTTGACTCACCTGTAGTGGCAGCCATGACTTAACACTAAAGGTCAACTATAGACCCCTGATATGATGCATGTGATAGCCAGCACCCTGGCATCTTATAGGATTGCATTGGTTGATATACATTGGTTGCTATACGCTGAGCTTCAAGTAATTTGATATTCTTTTTAAATTTGTTCATTAATAAACATTTTTGTTAGTGGGGGTCCCAGACGGGGGCGGCAATAATAAAAAAGGTTGTTCTTTATTTCTTGGGTCTGGAGCCCAAAATAGGGTTGGTCAAATGAGGACCAGAGACCAGAGAATAAAAAAGGGTTGCCTTACATTTATGCTAGTTCAACAATCTTGACAAGTCTACAGTCAGTGTACATGAGTTTGTTTCTGCATTCAATAGGGGACTTTGAACAATAGAGGACAATAGGGTCCCCAATTCCAGAAGGTCCTCAATTTGGCGATGCGTACAAAACATATGGGAGGTCTTCCTAAAAAGTTACAAATAAAAGAGGGACAAAAGGGGGTCCCCGATTGCAGGCAAATACACAATTGTCTGAGTTTGTCCGACTATTATAAACCCCAATTCTTGATCGAACTAGCTTTGAGATGCAAAATGCATTTGTTTTAAGCATTGCCTCAATTTGGCGTTTCACAATGCAGTGCGCCACCAAGAGTTTACCAGGGAGAGTTCATTTTTCCCAGTACATTGTGGGAGATGGTCGACAAAATGCAGTGCGGTACATTTGAAATTGTTAGTTTTTCCGGTCAGTAGTTTCGTAAGCGTATGATTGAGTATCTGTTTGCCCGTTTCTTTCTTTTTATCAATGTGGTGTTTTTTTGTTAGGCAGCAGAATGTCATGCCCAAATCTATAACAAATTAGCTCAACTTGCATACTGATATTCGTTCAAGTGGGCCGTGCTTTGTCGACCATAAAGTTGAAAAATGGACTCTCCGTGGCAAACTCTTGGTGGCGCACTGCATTGTGAATCACCCGAATTCATGAAAGATCCCTCAAAGCCTGACGTTTTTATCCATTGTCCTTACTATTTTCTCCAGTTCAAGAGATTTCTGGTTGATTCCCCATTACGAGAGGAGAATCTACCTGGGGCCCCGGAATGTGGATACGGTTCCTTCCATGAGCATTTTCTCCTGGATGGTAAAATCATTGCTGTCGGTGTCTTGGATATCTTACCTAACTGTGTCTCGTCGGTGTACTTCTACTACGATCCAGACTATAGTTTCCTCTCGCTGGGTACATACTCCGCACTCAGGTATGTTTAAATTAGAGGGCGCTCTTAAATGTGCTCTTGAATCTGCTGTTATTGGGCATTCATAAATACCTAAGACGGTTTACGCATTCCTATTGGTCGAGAGCCTGTCACGTGGCCGGTCTTAAACGGACGATAAAGACATGGCTAGCTGGTCTTAAACACTTTTCCAGTGTCACAATAAAATGTGGACTCCTAAAAATCCAGTGCCTCTTATCGTTTCATTGGTTGAACGTTCACAATCCTCACGTAGGCATGCGCAACACTACCAGGGAGTCAGAATTTTATAGTTCTAAATTCAAAACGCAACGCGCCAGGTGCGTTCTGCGCGACATTGCGCAGAACATGATACGCGCGCGTCAATCTCCATAAAAGGGTTGCTTACATCTTACTCGCCAGCTGAACGCTCCATTATTTTGCAAGAGGGATGTTTCAAAAAGCATAAAGTGAATTTGTTGAACAAAATCGGGATGTTTTGAACGAATTATATGATTTTTTTTTTACCGAAAAGGTATTTATGAATGGGAATAAATATGTGCTCTGTCGGTATTTATCACTCTGTTTAAGACCACTTAGAGTCTGGGTGCTGATAATTACTCTCGCCTCCGGCTCGGGTAATTATCAGCACCCAGACTCTAAGTGGTCTTAAACAGAGTGATAAAAACCTCTGGAGCACACATTTATTCCCTTATTATATAACACCCAAGTAAATCCTTGTCATTTGATTGGAGGATTGTAGGTCACGCGTCATTCTTTAATCAAACCACTGCATGGCCTAGGTCATAAACCGTGCATTTTTGGTTCCATTCACCGTGCATTTTTCGTTCCATCCCTTTTGATCTATTGCTCGAGCACGCTAGACCAAAGATCGTATAGCGCCGCGCATGCAATCTTTGCGCTAAACCACATCATGCGTTTTATACAGCAGTACAAAACTTGCCTTTGAAGCGGGTGCAGTTACAAACTGAACTTGCCTTGTAGATTCTTTTGCATTAATTTAAGAACTTAAGCCCGGTTCATACTTCATGCGAATGCGAAGTGAATTTGACATCGTGAAACATTTGCTGCGAAATTCGCCCGAGTCAAAATATGTTCAACTTTTACAAATTCGCAGCTAGAAAAACTTGCCCTGACGTCACAAATTCCCGTTCGCTTTCCCGCCGAACCGGGCTTTATGGCATTAATTTTCATATTGTAAATGTTTTGACTTTTAAACCTTTGCTAACTTTGAACAAGCTGGGGAAAAAAGTGGATGCCAGAATACCATGTTGTAAATTTTGTTTTTTTATAGTTTTATCCTCCAATTGAATGACAAAAAATCTACTTGGCTGTTATAAAGAACTAATAATAAATTGTTTTGCAATTGTTTCGCCTCGTTGAATGGAACATTCCATCTTTCAACTCATGAACAATTCTCACCATTGCACTGCTGGTCCCAGAGGGCCGGCCTAGTGTTCACTTTGCACCTATCTTAACTGACTGACTGATAAACTGACCGACTTTCACTTGTGACAGAGCTGGGCAGTGCTATCATGTAGGACACCAATGAATGGGCCCAATCCAGCCCATGAGCGCACATTATGATTTTCAATTGATTCAGAAAGGCTATTCACTGGAAGTCCTTTCACGCATCTGTTGCACGCAATGGGTCGGATTCAGCCCATTGCAGGGCATTCCTATACAATAGCACTGCCCGGTTCTCTTCACCAGCCAACAACCAATCTATATCACAAGGGGCGGGGAGCCAGTCAGTCAGCAAGTCAGTCAGTGAGGAAACTTGCTTCTGTACTCTGCTTGCGTTTTCCCTGGTAATTTTTTTCCCGATTTCATGTTTTTTGACAGGGAGCTTGAGTTTCTTAGACTTGTACATCAAGAATCACCCAAGATAGACCACTATTACATGGGCTTCTACATCCACTCATGTGACAAGATGAGATACAAGGTAAGGACAACAAAATAAACACTGGAATATAAACATTCGGTTGTACTCTTTTCATGTTTTTTTTGTGGCCGAAATGGTTGTCTTACATTATTTACTTTTATAAAAGTATCTTCAAATACGTGTAAGTCTGAACTTAGCATGGGATCTGATATCACACAGGGAATTGTCACTTAAGTGACATGCATTTTATACGGCGCATGTCTTATTTCGACTGTTTGGCGAAATTGGCTTTAAAAAAACGATGACTTGATTCGAAACTGGAATTATGTAGAGCCAAGGCAGAATATGGCTGCCATGTAAGATGCAAACAGGGTTTTTTTTCAACGTGTTCTCTATAAAATGTAAGACATTTTGCGGACAAGACCTTGAAATATGGCTAGTAAACAATATTAAACGCTGAGTTTTAGCGACCTGTGGACGAAAGTGCACCTTTAAGTATAGGCTGAGAGACGTCAGTACAAATATGGAGTGGCTCAGAGTGGTATGGGAGGAATATTATAGCAATAAGGTAAAATCTGGACTTTTTTCGCCTCGTGAAATGGAAAAGTCCAGATTTTACCGAGCGATAATAGTCCTTTCCTTTCACAATTTAAAGCCACTCAACATTTATTTTATATAACTGACATAATTATAGATCCTTGTCATTTGATTTACAGTGAAAATGAACTTCTATTTCAATACAAAATTGGTGGGAAATGTATTTCTCTCTTCCAAACCACCCCTTCACAAAAATGTTTGAACCCAACTCTGTAGCCACTAGCTCTTGGGAACAATACGCGCAACGCTCAATGCGCACACCAGATGCATTTGCACACCAACACTGTGCCATGCAACAAGGATGATCCTAACTGTGGAATAGTATTTCCCATTCCCCATGGGCGAATGGGACTTTTTGAGCCCCGGCGTGAATGGGAGCAATAATGAATGTCGCGTGATGTGAGTTCCACCAATAAAATGACAACAATCTGTAAGGCAGTTATAACTGACATCTCTCACTGGACATGCTGCTCTTGAGATACCAGAAAGCCAATAAAACAATGTTTTGATATTTCTTTGCATTGACAGGGTCAGTATCATCCATCATTTCTCCTGTGCCCAGAGGCGTACACCTGGTGTCCTATTGAGTGCTGTCGTCCTAAACTAGAGGCTAGCAAATACTCCAGATTGGACGAAACAGACGCAGGTATGTCCTTCATATGAGGGTTCTTGGGTTTTTTTTTAATTCAGATTTTAGTCCTAATTACTCCGGCAAGCTCGGTGGTTGAGTGGTAAGACGTCTGCACTAGTAAGCAGGAGGTGGTGGGTTCGAATCCACCCGAGTAAACTTATGACTTTTTTCTCGCAAGCCCGCAGAGAGCATGGAGTATACAGGGTGGTGCAAAAAAAGGAAACCCACTTTTGACGGCAATTTACTTGTTGAGCATATTTCAAAAGTTAGATTTAATGGTATTAAAATATTGATCGTTAAACAGACGTGACGAAAAAATTATTGCAAATGCATATTTAGTCTCTGAGATATGGTAGTTTAAAAAATTCATGTGCCAAACCTGCTTTGTACACATACGGCTTTATTCCATCCGCTTGACTGAGCTCCGGAGCTTGGTTTGAAGATAAACAACACTAAGCTAGACTTACACGTGGACAACAGTGATTTTAGGGACTTGTATTATAACACTTTTCTTGCAATTTTTTAAAGATTTGTTCACTACGTATGGTTGAAGAGCCATACTTCACTACATTATAAAAAAACACAGTTCAAATAAGTTAAGGACGTAGGTTAAAATTCCTGTCAAAAGTGGGTTTCCTTCTTTTTGCACCACCCTGTACAGTGTTTATAAAATACGCCAGCAAAGGGTAGAACTCAATATAAAAATAGATTGGATTGTAACTTAAAAAAATCATGTGTTATTTGTGTATGTCTTTTTCCCCCCAAGTATTTTTTCTTCTTGTGCATGTTCTGTACAAAAGTATCGTTAACCAATGTGTTGTGTGTGCCTTTTTGAACGGCTTTTGCGTATCTTTTCTGTAATATTTTCTAACAATTCTGCACTCTGTTGTTAACACGCAGTCGATGCACCCGTCAACCTGCCAGAAGTCAGGATACTATACATGCAGATGGCCATGAGGTACTCCGACTATCGAGGCTTCGCGCCCAACGCCAACGATGACGAAGAGGTGTCGGAGTACGCTCAGTTTGTGGGCAAGAAGTGTGCAGGAAGGATACTGCTGTATCGACACTGAACGCACACAAAAAAGGCAGGTTTCTCATTTCAATTATTAAGAAAGAGTTTATTGGCTCTGTCCATGCACAGAGGTGGCGTTTTGTGACCACTGGCTATATCCACTGATCTCTATTATTGACTGGATAGCTCATCCCCATTACACCATGCATTAAAGGGAAGATACAACATTTGCAAACATCAAAAAAAAAAATGAAATGATCAAATTATCACGTAATACCTTACTGGATTGTTAGGGAAGGACAGTCTAAAGCATCCTGTAAAATTGTGGCTCCTGGTGTGCTGACATTTTCAAGCAAAATTGTATTTTGCCAACGCTGGTCGGCCGACCAGCGTTGGAGTTCAAAAACTGCTCCTATTTGTTTCATATTTACCTGTGAAGGAGTACAAGCCCGCTAGACTGATTCTCTGACCTTACAATTCCCCAAAGTCTATAAATTGCTCCGTTTCATCTTAACTGGGATCAGGGAACCAGATTACAAGAACATGATTGGTTTTCTTGGTTTCTCCAGCATCTACAAGCCCGAAAAGTGAAACAAGTCAGTTTAACAATATTTGCTGTTACATACTAATCCCCCAAATCCATTTATTTCTGAAAATTGCAGCAAAAGCAAATGCTGTACATTCCCTTTAACTTTTTCGCATGTTGACCAGTTTGCCCCAGTCTTCCAAAAAGGGCTGACGATGTACAAAAAAAAATTGCACGTAAAAATGTAAAATCTGTTTATTATAAGATGGAATTTTGCGTCAGGTTGATATAAATCAAATTAGGTTTTGCCCTTCACCGACGTTCAAAATCTGTTTTGATATATTCAATGTAGCCTGGTTTTCATTTTGAAATTTCCCAACAAATGGCATTCAAATCCTTTCTTTTTCATTTTTCGGAGGAGTTACTAAGTAATTTGTCAAGTTGGTTACGGGTACTCGATCCCGTAATCTGGAACCGGTTCCTGACATCAGTGGTCGGGTACTTGGGCACCTGGTTCCATACACAGCCGGGTACCCACAGCAGACTTTTTTGTGTGTGTATACAACGGAATCTAGTTACAAGACCCAAAAATTGTGCATATATTTTCTCTGTTTTCTCAAAATGTATAGTATCAACTTAGCTGATACTTCGACAGGTTAGTTGTTAGTCACGCTACTTAAGATTTTGAGAAAGTTTGTTGCTTTAAACAAAAAATATAGCAAAATTGAATGATCCTATATACCGTTAATATAATATTGTTTGTACAAGAAATATCATGTAATCTGCTGTAAATACATTTTTGATTGCCCTGTTGGATATAAATATACATGTACATGCTGAAGACTTCGTGACTGAACTGGTGAACAGTCAAGCTCCATATTTTCAGTAGATCTGTTGTTACCTCTCAATCATACGTGATTTTTTTTCTCTCATCAGTCTTCCTATGCTTGTCTTTTCAAAATGAAAAATGTTGTGTTGGTAAACTATTAACAAATTACAAAAAATGTAGTTCATTCTTAAGATGGAATTTTGCATCGGGGTGGTATAAATCAAGTTAGGTTTTGCCCTTCATCGACATTTAAACACTGTATACTCAGTGTGTTACCTCCAGAGTGAAAGTTGGAAAAAAAATCAATCGGGTGGACTCGAACCCACGACCTCTTGCTTTCTAGTGCAGATGTCTTACCACTCGACCACCGAGCTAACGGGATCGGTTGGCTGGTTCGAATCTGATGTACATAGCAGCGGGTACCGCATAAACTAATAATTATTAATATCTTATAATAGTTTATGCGGTACCCGCTGCTATGTACATCAGATTCGAAATAGCCAACTGATCCCGTTAGCTCGGTGGTCGAGTGGTAAGATGTCTGCACTAGAAAGCAGGAGGTCGTGGGTTTGAGTCCCACCCAAGTGATTTTTTCCAACTTTCACTCGGGAGGTAACACACTTAGCATACAGTGTTTAAACATCGGTGAAGGGCAAAACCTAACTTGATTTAGTTCATTCTTCTTGCTGTGAAGTTACAGTGAATTGAAATAGCGCCCTCATTAGACATATCTAGGGCAACCTTGCTTCTCCTGCTTCATTAGTACCGAGCTCGGTATAGTTTATTTTGTTGTCATTGTGACATTTTAGTTTCAATTGTACTGTTTTAAGGTATTATTAGACTCTCTAAAGTGATAAATTTTACTGTTTGCAGAACAAAAAACATAGATTTGGCTTGTTTTCTTGAATTGTGTTCCCCAAATTCTCAATAAATGCTATAGGATCAAATGATCATTTCGAAACCCTGGCATTTGTAATTGTCTCTAAAAATAGCTTGCTTTGTTGTGAAGCAGTCACAGCTCAATCAACACGGCCCTGAATTCTGGAAGAAAAGCAACTCTGGAAATTTCCAAATTCCTTTCTTCTTATGCACTGTTGACATTCAATATGATCTCACAGTGAAAAGAATGCATCGGAAATAACTTCCATTTTTGATAATCCTCAGTACCTGTATTCTCAAGCTGAAAAACTCAAGGTTAGAAAGAACACAATCCACGTGGGCTGCATGTTCCTCCTTTGTTCGACTTTCAGAGGGTCCGACTACCCTTTTGTGTACATATAAGGATAACATTGGATTTGGGTTCGAGACAGTACTTTCAATTTTGGCGCAGGATTGCGTAATCTGTCACAGGACACCTGCTATTGGTATTGGTATTGGCCAATTGCTTGAACAGTGGTAGATAAACATATGAACAAATTTGGTACTTTGGGTGAAATGCAGAGTCCTTTGTGATAGATTTGTGTGTTGCAATATGTCCACATGCTGTCCTTCACTTGTTCTCTTCAGACAAATTTCGCCTTTTGTGGAATAATTGCCAAACAAGTACACAGGATGGTGTGCAAAGTGTATGAGCTTCAGGTTCAGTCACTGAGTTAGACTTGTTTTTCTACTCTCTGGGAGATTTTGAGTGGGTGATGCCAGTGCCAGAGACAGTATAAATCAGACAAGTTTGTTTGTACTTAACGAAATCGGTGAATAAACCTGAAAGTTTGTTATTTCAATTCTTATATATCCATCATCTAAAATAGGGTATGTAATAGTTTTGCCATGGTCTATAACATTTCAGCAGATTCGCTGATTAATTACGCAAGACAATCGCATCTTGACCTCTAGATTTTGACCAATCTGCGGGTGCTTTCTATATCGGGTCTTCGGTCATTCACTGTTGTCGCGTCATAGCCATGGATAAAAAAAAACCTAGACCAGCAACAAAGGCTGTGGTCACGCGCTCTGTAATATGTTACGCGAACACTGCATTCGAATGACCAATCATAGTTTTAGTCCTGATTTGGGAATGAAATGATGTCACGATTTAGTTAAGTCGACTCGCTGAGGCGCGAGATCGCATTAATCTGCATACTTTGACATATCAGACATTATACAGGAGACAGGGCTCCGTGAATAACGGGTGATACTCAGACTACATCGAGTAATGGTCAAGGAGATTACAGACTTGGAGTTTTGGATCATTTCTCTGAATCATTGATTAGATATCCTGGTTAATTGGCTTAGTAACGGACATTACATTTTCTTCTGTAACACTGAAATTGCCAAAGTCTGCATTTTACAGATTCCTTTACAGAAACTTCTAGATCTTTAACAGAAAATTCTAGACCTAAAAACATCAGACCGTACTCCCTGGACATTTTATTGTGTTCATATCTATGGGGGGAAAGGGGGGGGGGGCAAACGAAAGTTGGAGACGGCCAATTTTGTCAATTTCAAACAAAAATAACAAAGCAGTACAAAAGCTCTTTATTTCTTTCCTTTTTCTGGTATTTTATTAACATTTTCTGTCAAACACACAAGCAAACAGACCAATACTTTGTGACTGTCAAACAGTCCCATATAAACACGAACCCCAGAAACAAAAACAAAATCCACATTTTGAAACTTAAAAATTAATTCACAGAGCCACATGGGGACATTTATACAATTTTCAGTTTTATGTACATGTAACTTGGAAGCACTACAGTCTCTTTGGCTTAAAAACATGTTCCATGCTTTCTAAATGAACACATAGCAATCGCTGCGGTTGGCTGCTCAAAACTGCTTTGAATAAACATCCACTGAAGGCCATCTGTGGCTCGAAAGAAGTCTTACAAATAAATAACTTGAACAACATCTCGATCTACCCATCAACAACTTAAGGTTTTGCCTTTGTAGAAAACTTCAAGACACCATTTTGTTCTATAAAATTTTGAAGCCAACCGAAGGTGGAACGAGTGTGAATAAAGCTCTCCATTTCCATCTGGCTTTTTGAAAAAGAAAAACACAAATGTTTGTTGAATGTACTCATGAAAAACAACATCAGTTTACACATTACGTGGGCAAATCAAACTTTGGAAAAATTCTCATAAGTCAGAAAGCCTGCAGCCAGATTGGAACACTTGTACACGTTGCTTAAATGTAAGTGTAAAAGCCTCTGTGGAAACAATCATTTTGGTTTTAGTGAATGAAATGTTTTTCTTGTTGATTTTGTCCTCTTTAATTAAAAATTCCTAGTTGAAATCAGGAATCATCCAAATTGGTCAGGGTGGCAATTCTTAACTCGACCAGACTTTTCCCGATACCAGATGACCAAGTTCCCCCCCCCCCCCCCGAAAAAAAAATCCAGCTCAGAACGAAATAGACCTACATATACTATATACATCGTAAGACTTGGCCAATTCTCTCAGCACATGTCCAGAGTCTCAAACAGATCCTATGTACAGTTGCTACACATACTTTCTGATATAGAATATCTTTATACGACTATTATAAAAGTTGACAAAAGTCATGCGCCAGATCTCGTGAGGGCGTCTGTTATCTGTGGTTGGTTTTTGAACGGACGATTTGAATTTTAATTTGAATTAGGTCGTTAAGTCACTTACTTCGACTCTTGCAGTGGCATATTTATTCGCCAAATATGGACTGTTGGTACAATGCATGATGGGAGCTGTCCCAGCCTGCACTGCTGTAAAACTTGTCAACTTTGTTGCCATTTTATCAACCAATTTCGATACAAGCATTCTCAGGAGAACTGGTTGAATGACTTTTGCCAAAAGGTGCATTGATAGGCATTGCATTGCAATTCCAGAATAAGATTTAATCATTATAAACTACTTTCCAAACTGAAGCCTTTCAGTTTCTTGGGAAAAAGCTTCTATTTAGCAACCACAAAATTGTGTTGATAAGCAAAGGTTTAGCAACGAAGGTACACGTTTTGTAGAGTTGCAAACAGTTAATAAAACGTCCACTAAATGTTAACACTGAAACTAGTCCAATTTGTGGGAAGTCATTCTCCGAACGAGACCAAGCCTCATAAAAATGAAGAAGTCTTTACTCTCTCAGAAAAGAGCAGCCTATGATTTTCCTCTAAATATTTATTTTCAGCCTTGACAATACAACCTGGGATAAGTTTTGTTTACTTGGCAGAACTTCTAGTATCCAATCACAGTGGTTTTTTTTAAAGGCATTTGGTAGCCTTATTTGACCAATCACACAACTTGTCTTAAAGGGTTCAAATGCTTTGATTGTCCAATCAGTGCTGTTCTTAGTCTCTTCAGAAAAAAAGTCACACTCTGAATTACAAGGACATTTTTTGTGAAAGGTTTTTATTACTATTATAAAAAAAACACAAAGTTAACAGAATAACACAAAACATGTTTGAAACAGTTTTTGAAAATGGCTAATTAAATTAAATTTATTTAGATTACGGTAAAGCATACAAAATTACAGTTTTCAGCACGCATTTCTGTTATTTATGCAATTTCACACTATTCGCAATGACACTTTCACGCTGCTATTAAATATTGATACAAACACGCGGACGTTATTACAGTTTCAATTTCTTGATTACGTACATCAGAAAAAACAACACAAGTTAGGTAATCTTATTTTTTAAGTATTACATTTGCATTCTTGTTCATTCTAAATATTTCATATCTGAATCAAGTCTTTTCTTAAATAACAGTTTTGTTTATGTACATCTCTGTACAATGCAAGGCTTACAAACTTCATATCCCTGCTTTCCAAACCAAACGTTTATAAATATTATTTTTTTCGTTAGCTTACAGCTTCTCAGAAACTTGTTACTGAAATTGGCAAAGTCAACTTTCTGTTTATCCTTTGATTTTCTCTGTTCTAGTTGACAAAATCCTTCCTTGGAATATGAAATATGTCGTTTTCATTTAATGTCACCTAACATTATAAAACGTTAAAACTGATATGTGTGTGTTCTTTTTTGGAGTTCCTTAACATTTTTGCTTTAAACCAAACGGTGAACACATCCTCAAAAGTAAGAAACCACCAGTTTTTATCTCTTGTAAAAAAAAAAGCCCGGTGGTTTGAAACAACAATGAATTGTAACTTAGCTCATAGCATGAAAAACATTTGTTTGATTTTCAAATTTCACTTTTCTTCCAAACGCCTACAACTTTTCCTCTTTTTTTTTTTTTTTAAACATCGTTTTTCCATCTTGTTTCATAAAAAATATTTACTTTGTAATAACGTGAATTGTACATTTACAAAACTCCCTCTGGGAGTCTTTCTTTTTCCTTTTAAAACAATCAAATTATGATACATCAATTTACAATTACAAGAAAAAAAATGGCGATTAAAATACTCTTACGCCCTTGTGTACAACATATCTACGATCATTTTTCGGCTTCTTCTTTTTTTTATAATGAAGAGTTTTTTTTTCTGATGCCCATAGTCTGGCATTTTTTATGGATTTCAAAATAATCATGCCTGCATGCTATAATTTATTAGTGCAATCACCAGGAATCTATTTAACTAAAAACTTTCTTGTAACTTACCAAAATACAATGATTGCCCAAATTTCTACAGTGCACAAAGCTGGCACTTTGCTTGAACGTCACACGAATTCACACTATGTGTAAATCTGAATTAGGATCTTGTTTGTGCACAAGGGTTAAAAGTATACCTACCAGTCACATAAGACTTACAAACAATCTTAGGTGGTTGTCAGAGCAACTACGCCATTTACTGCTTAAATGACACAGAGTTGCTGGTGCAACGCTACGACTGGCCTGGCCCTTTAATTGACATACTGAACTCACAAGGCAAACCAACACTTCAGGGAGGAATATTTTAAAGGGACTAACACTACTTCATCTTGAAAGTCACTTCTTGGTCGCTTTTTGTTGAATTCTTTGGAATGTCTTTCAGGAAATTCCATACAGATTTCAATTAATTTTTTTTGCCATTAAATATTAATAAATAGGAATATATTATTTCTTTTATCTACAACCTATTTCTAAATCTACGCTTCGCAAAAAGGCGTCTAAATCTACTGTAGCGTTATAAATTACTTGTTTACAATATGATAACAAAATCGTGGGCAAGGCAGTTTTAAAATACTAGCAAATACAAGTTTGTTTTAGTGCAGAGATTAGCCTGTAGAATCTAAATGAATTTCGACAGCCATTCTTGGTCAGGTATCCGCAGCCCATCCATAACAATATTGTGAAATTGTATTTAGGGCACCAGCTATCAATGGGACAAAACAAGATGGCCGCCGCATAATTAAAACACATCTGATCAACCATGCACAAGACATGTACCAGTGTATAAAAGTCAAGTCTTCATTCCATTCCAAGGGAACAAGGTTGTCACACGTCTACTTTTAGAAAGAGAAACAAACCGCGGCCTGCAAATAGGCTGCGGCATTCCTTCTCGATGAACAAGGAGAAAATGATACCGGCAGCAACTCTTTCACTCTTGAGGCAATCTTCGCGATTCTTTGAAGAATGTGACTTTGTGTCAACTTTCATTATTTAGTTTTGTTGTACGTTCAGTGCCTTGTTATTTCTTTTTAAACCTTCATTGTGTAAATATTTTGTTAAAACGATCGGCAGAAGACAACTGCACTTTTTGACAGGCTATTATTTTCTTTATGAAGACCACAGCTTCTATTTCACGTGAAAAGAAGTAGGATCACTTGTGGCAATTGCTGTAACAATCCATACGCAACTGTGAAAAAACAATCGTTTTTAGTATTTGTAAATTGTACTTGAATTGAGATAATTTGGTCATTATTTGGTCCTAGATTTCGACTTTGATGTTGATATTGGGCTGGATTCTACAAGCAAATCTTGCACCTCGTTACCAAATGCTTGGTGTTTAATAAGATTATCACTGTTTTAGATTCACAGATATTGTATAAATATTAAGGTTGCAACCTTTAATTAATTAAATCATTAAGGAAAGATAATTTGCTTGATGCAGTCAGTAAGGTCTCCAGACGTCCTCTTTTCGGTCTTCGTCTACTGGCAGAGGATGCATCCCAGATGGGTCTGGGGCGTGGTGTAAGGACAACGGGATGGGCATCCCAGGAGCTGCTTCAAGAGAAACAATGTTACCTGCGGCAACATCGGTCCGCGTGGGGTCATAGGTCATGAGCGTGGACATGTCGTGACCTCCTGGGTGGTGCGATATCGTCTGCGACGGCATGTCTCTGGGCTTGATGTCTTCCGACTTGCTCTCGGATCTAGTGGTGCTGGGCGGGAGCACATGAGGCGTGCTCTCGAAGAAGTTTTGCACGGGCTGGTGAGACGGCGAGCTCATGTACAGGTGGGGGTACAACTGGTAGGGCGGGGAGCTTGGCAGATACGGTGGGGAGGTCAGCGTGACAGGGGTGGAGGGACCGCCGCCGAACAGATCGGGGGACGGGAGAGGGAACGCGCTGGGTGTCATGGGGAGGAATCGGGTGGAATCGATGCTGGGCGAGAGAACGGACGAGGAAGGGAACCCCGACGTCACGCAGTTTGGGTAGATGAACCGTGGGTCGTTGCTCGCACTGCGCGGGTTAGCCGATACCCCCAGCATGTGGCTCAGGGAGTTCTCGGCGCTGGTGACCGAGGTGAGCTGTGTGAGCTGCCCCATGCCGTCCATGGTGTCCATCTTCAGGTCGGCCGCGGTGGTCCGGGTCGGGCTGATGGCCGGGAGGGCCGTAGTGGCTTGGGGCTGAGGGGTGAAGAACCCTGCGGTCTGGTAGGAGTAGGGCCATGAAGTGGAGGAGGGACGATTCAATGCTATGGCATCCTGCTGCTGTTGCTGCTGCTGCTGGTTATCTGTGGATTAGACAAAGAAAAGGCAATAACGTCAATCATCATGTTACAACTCAAAGTAAACATGTATTTAAAGCAAGTATAACAAAGTAAGCAAAATTCAATTATCCTATTCGCAGGCAAATTGCAAAAAAGTAGTTGCATATAAATATTAAAGGAAAGACTTTTAATTTGTAGGTAAGTGTTTACTAAAACCTGGACTTCTTGGAGCGTAAATGTAGCTCCACTCCCCCCCCCCCCCCTTCACATACACACCCACACACAAACACAATGGGCTTCATCCAAATTTGGCAGTGCGACTGACTGGCTCCTGTGTGCAATTTTGTGAAGTTCTTGCAACATCACAAGTCACAAAAAAAAAGATCATTACTTCTAAAGCATCTCAAGTTTCTCTGCAAACATTGCATGAGGTTGAAAATGAAAGAGGGTTATAAAATCCCTTTATTTACCAAAAAAAATCGGGTCAGCATTGTGCCTTTATGGACTCTGCCCTTCACTATTGTGATTGTGAAATCACCAACTGCAATTTATGTTACAAAAGAACTGGCAATCTTCCTAAAAACTGGGGGGGGGGGGGGGGGGTTTGCACGGCACGGTGATCATGACTGGCGCTTTTGTTGACATACAAATTGTTTTCAAGTTTTATACAAACATATATTAGTCGATGGCCAAAAAACTTGGCTCGGAAAAAGCTGGATTTGAAAGACGTGCGTGGCAAACAGTCTGGGCTGGGGCAGGCCGGCTGGACGTTTTGCATACAATGGCCAAAGTTTGTCAGCTCAACGTTCAGAACTATAGCTGCCAACTTTCATTCTCTGCCAAAACAGAAATGTTTGGCTCCAAACAATGCTTCGTGTAGTTGGCGTGAGCCTTTATGATGGGTACATAAAGCTGGCTTGATAAGAAGGCTGGTGGACACGAACTACATGTGTTAAATTCAGATTGTGAGTTAATCTAAGACGTTTTGTAAAACAGAAATGTGTGGCTCCAAACAATGCTTCGTGTAGTTGGCGTGAGCCTTTATGACGGGTACATAAAGCTGGCTTTATAAGAAGGCTAGTGGACATGAACTACATGTACATGATTGTGAGTGAATGTAAGACATTTGTAAATTTGTTTTTTAAGATATGTTTGTCAATAATATGTATTTTGTAGACATTTCGTGAAATGGTATTATTTGCATTGGTGTGTTCAAGTCAATTTGGGTCTAATCAATATTAGGTTTTGCCCTTCGCCAACGTCAATTTGGGTCATTTTTGTATAGTAAAAAAAATGTTAATGCGACCACCCAGTGAGGGAATATGACCTTTTGCTTGTCGTCAGCTGCCAAGTAAATTACCATAGCAGCTGATCGAGTATGACCTTGCTGTATCCCAATAAAATTATGACAAGTATAAACTTCATCGGAATGGCATGACATAATAAACCCCACACCAAAAAAAAAAAAAAATTGAGTGAGTCACCAGCGTATGACTGACTGACCACGGCTTGAACGATTTCAACATATCCTCTCGGTTTACAATAGGTTATTGTTCTCATTTTTTTCTTTTTCACTGACGCAGAAAAAAAATTCTGGAGACGGCATTGTCACATGTTCTTTTATATACCTAACGGATAAAAATGGATATGACATCTGCTTGTCCTTTTTGTCAAATTGTGATTAAATTATGATGCGCAAAGCCAGATACAAGTTCAAAAATTCTATACTTGTTGCAGTTTGTGAGGAAAAAAATTACAATAGATTTTCTGCATGACTGAATGACTGTTCGTTTACAGCAAGGCCTGATGCAATTACACCAAAATCAAAAATTGGTAGGTGCACAAACTTTAACAGTTTCTTTTTCTGGCCAATCTCCAAGAAATATAAACAACCGTGTGCATGTGTGTATAGGAAGTCATACGTGGGGAGCAAAACACTTTCATTTTGAAAAATATAAATACAGTGCAAGATACTGTGAATGGATTTCACCTGTTTTTGTCAATTACAGGCAATTTACTTCATTGCCTTGGGGCCGTACACAGTATAAGCCTTGAAGCCTAGTCATAACTTATCCTTTGTGTCGCAAAGCTAGGGTTTTGCAATTGTTGGGTTATTGTTTTGGGGTTTTGGAATTTTCTTGTTTGTGGTGAGGACAGTTTACGGTTTGTGTTTTCTTTTTCATCTCTATTTTGGCAATTTTTTTCTTTGTATTCGAGCTTAATTTCATGACTCACAAATACTTTCATTCTTGACAGAATATTTTAACTCATTTGACCATCCATATAAAAATACTTAAATGAAGTATTGCAAACGGGCCAGCAATAGTAAATAATTGCATTTATCAAACACCCCCTCCTTAAAAAGAAGGGCCAATTACCAAGATTCTCTATTCAACCATTAGCCTTCCAAATATGGCCGTTTTTTTTTCTCAGAGGGTACAGAAGGTGTGATATCCTGAATTACTCCTTTGCATAGTTTTATGTTGTCAGCATAACCTTGGCCTCGGCCCACCCTGTGGAATGGCAACAGCCTGAGGGGCCATGTCAACATCAGTCCAATACCCTTCCAGAATTTAATTTGAAACAGATATTGAAATTCTAGAGGGAGAAATATGTTTCTTAATCAGAGGGGGAAATATGTTTCTTAATCAGAGCAGCCCCCCCCCAGTAATGTTTCTTATTCAGAAATACCCCCCTCCCCCTGAAGTAATATCCAAATATATTGTCCATTTGTGTTTTTGCATCAAAAACCTGCTAAATCTTTGCTTTAAAAAACTTACAAATTAAAAATTAAAAAAAAATCACTAAAAAAGAAATGTACTACTTAAGATTTAATCAGTTGGGTACTGTGGTCCAATGGTTATGGTGTTCGCCTCATGTGCCATGGTACATGGGTTCAAACCCTGACAGGGAACATGGTGCTTGTGCTCTTGGGCAAGGCACTTTACTTTGATTACCTCTTTCCACCCAGGAGTATATATGGGTACCTGTGAAGGTAAAGACCAAATTGCGGTGATCGCGAGCTGCTGCCGAAAAAATGGTCTCATTCCTGTTGAACAGGGATAGTAATTGTGATGCGCATTTGATCATATTCATATGGAATTTGCTCAATATAAATGTACAATGTATAAATTATTATTTATTATTTAAGATTTACTGCAGGGAAAAAATAGATAGGGAAAGCAATTGAAATGGCTAAAATAACAACTTGCTTTTGTGTCTACTTTGAATACATCCTGTCCCCAAATTGCTGGCATTTCCCGCATACATTAGCCCTATTCAACCCTTCCCTATAATGAGGGTGTTTTCTAGAGGCGACGACAGTGTGTCATACAACTGACCAGCCATGAGCGTCTGACCATTCATAAGAAGAAGGAAAAAACCTATGGTCATTTTCAGGGTCAGAAGTTCAGAAGATTCTGGACATAGGGCTTGAAAACTGGGTCGGTCAGCGAGCGGAGGATTTGACCTGACCTTGAATTGTCCAAGCGAATAGCCCTGGCCTGTCAGATTTATTATAAACTGACGATTGAGCCCGGACAATGATGGCCAAGATAATGCTTCAAGGCAAATTCTGTTATTAACAACAGTCCGGATCAGAGAGGTTTTTAAACAGAGCTGAAAATTTCTCGCCAAAAAAGGAAATTAATTTTAGAACTGAAAACGGTTCATCTAAGTAGCAAATCAAACAATACAGCAATGCAGCTTTTGCCGAGATGACGCCAGTTAATTGTGCACGGCCGTTTTGAAGAAGGCAGATTGAATTACTCCGAAGTGCGGCCAAGTCAATTGCGGAAATAATGAGATTTATCCTGATTTTCCTAGACGAGGCTAAATGCCCGTCTCTGACATTTTGTTCCCTCATTAGGGCGTAATGCCTGTCCTCTAGATGAACTCGCATGAGTACAATCTCACTCTCCACAAGAAATTAATTTTTGAAGTGATTTGTAAAAATTTCAAAATGAGATCTTGAAGAAAATATGGGGATTTTTTTTTTTCACTGTAAACCTTTGCAAAGATTAATCCAATTATGGGAGAAAAAAAAATTGGATAAAACAAATCTTTCCCAAATTGAAGGCAATGAAACTAAAAAGACTGACCTAATAATATTGCAGATTTTTCAGTAAAGTTGGTTGAACTTTGCCAGCACAAAGTTCTGTGACCTTATTAAATATTGAATTTCACACCCCCCCCCAAAAAAAAATCCACCCTAATTTAATGAAGTCTTATACAAATATTTAACCGTGAAAAGTTGAAATTAAAAAACACAATAGTTAATTTTTAAGCTACAATCATAGGAACGTAGAAATTCCTTTCACGCCCATGGCTACATTTTTGTTCCATTTTATATTTTGGGGTGCATGAATGTAGGGATTTCCCCCTTACATCAACAGTTCCCAAATTCATATACATATAAGGCAACAATGACCCATCTGGCAGTCAGTAAGTAAACAAAACAAGCACCGTAACTGCTACTAATTTAAGGATATTACTCAGACCAACAAACACTTATCTTAAACTTCATTTCCTAAATACTATCGGCCAGCGTTGTACCGGTACGTGCACCATGCTCAGTATTCATTGATCCTGTTTTGGTTGCCCGACACGACAAGGAAACCACAGAGTTATTGCGAGGCTTGTTCATAGTTATCCGGATAATTCACAAACAAACACATTATGCTGCTGATGCAGGATCGTGGCAGTCTGAAAATAGTTTTTTATTGCTCATTTAGTGCCGATCGTGTTACGTAGGAATGCACTTGTTTATTTCTATCTTACAAAATGAAAGCCTAGTAAACAGATTCATCGTATTGCATTCATTCAAATGGAATAACAAATATTTGAGAATTTGTAAAGGTTGATCATGCAGAAGGACTGCAAAATTATCTTCAATTTTTTTAATCCATGTTGAAATTAATTTGTTATTTTTACATGTTTCATGCTAAACCATTTTGAGAGGTCAGATTTCCATCTTGGAGGTCAGCAGCATATTATTATTTTTTAACAATTTGGTGAAAATGCGTGATTGCATGATAACCAAACTAAATGGAATCATCTCATTGGAAATTTCGTGTCTGTCTTCCAAAAAAGTGGATTGTGGTAGCTCTGTCATGCAAAGGATGCACCATGAATTAAAAAAAAAATTACAATAATTATTTTTACCGAGAATGGACCTTCGGTAGACGTTTCCATAGGGTCGTGCACAAACATTTTCAAATGTTCATAACCCCTAACCCCCATTTTACCTTATCCTACCACCACAAATGTTGGTATATTTATGTTTTTGGACCCCGGGCAATCGATTTAGCCAATTTGCGACGGTAACATTTTGCCTCTAAATATGAGTTGTGACATCAGAGAGACATTGAAATGTCTCCTTAATCTACCGTGTCTCCCCAGTACATATGATTGACAAATTTTGTCCAACTAAATTATTCTAGGAATAGTATATATTGTAATGAGAGTAGTGCTGGGCGAGTATCCCGAGTACTCGGGAGTAGTGGTTGCTACTTGTTATTCTACTCATGATTTTTCATCTACTCGAGTACTCGTCCTGGCGCGAGTAGAAGTAGGTACTCGCGAGTAGCAATTTTTTTTTACAAGTGCTGACTTAGAAAAAAGTAACCACTTTGCGGTTTCTATGCCAAACTTGTCTGTTGTCTTAATACATCCCCCGCAATAAAGGAATCACTACCTCTACCTGTTTCATTGGGATTCCACTAGCACTCTCAACAAATAAATGCTCAATTAAAATCAGCCAAACTTTTGCCTAGTAAGAATATAACAGTGCTGAAGCATGTGGTGTGTCTTGCACGGTTAATTCATAGTAGTAACTTCCTTCTGAATAATGTTTATGCCATTTTGTCCCTGTTTTTATGGGAATTTAGTAAACTACTCATGAGTAACTCGACTACTCGTGAGTAATTTCTCTGCGAGTAATAGAGTAGGAAAATCCACTACTCGCCCAGGCCTAAATGACAGTTTCTAATCTAACAAACAAACTAAATTTACCCCGGCCAAAATTGCATGATTTTTAAATCTGAGAGAATGTCATTGCCTAATCACCGACAAAAAACCCCAAACAATTCCAGGAAATGTTGTTTTTATCTCTTGTAATGTGGAGAGGTGATGAGAGTTCGGAAGATATTCATGACTTCAGGAAGTAGGATATCCTGTAGCCTTGTTTGTCCTGTAGGAATCAAGGCCTGCTATGACCAGACTCCGATAAAACTGGGGCTTAGGGCTAGCTTGTTGTGGCAATTTCCTGTTGTGTTAATTACATGTTTATGGGATGTACGTGGCTCATGAAACGGCAGTCCTCGATTTTGGTACATGGAAATTCTGTTCATCTTGTGTTGGCCAAGTTGCTCATTGGGGAATTTCTGGTGGTTTATTGTGGTTTTTTTACACATTATGCTTCGGATTGATTGAAAACAAGCGTGTAGGTGTATTTTGGGGCCTTTCTGTTATATTAATACTTGCCCATGGGATTTGTGGGTAGAGTAGAGTTATTTTCGAAATGCTTCGGAACTTTGTAAACAGGTTTTTTTTTTTAACTGCTTCTTGTATTTTCGTGAATGTTGAAAACATCCAGGGAACTCTATGTTTGAATTGACTAGCATTGAAGAATATACTTCTTTATGCTACTTTTTCACCGTAATGCTTTTGTGATAACAGTAATTCGTGGAAAAGTTGAGCTTGAAATTAGTTTGCAGTTTATAAAAATGCTGGGGAAAAACAACAACAATGTTTTGAACTTGTGTAAATGTTGAACACTGACCTTTATATGTCATTTTCTGCACCTGCCATTTTTTGGTTTTAATGAAAATTTTATTTGTCAGTGTGTTATTTACATTACCAGATTATGACTACATGCAACAGTTGTAGATGGTACCAACGTGTACCTGAATTATTATTTGAGGAAACAAACTAAACAAACAAGAAGAACAATTTCGAAATTCATGTTTTTATGTTGCCGGTTTTCTTGTGAACGGTGCCAGTGAGTTCCTGTATACAAGATCCTGGTACAATCCAACGATCTCCCCATGTGAAATTTTAATCGAAACATGTGACCTCATAATGACCTGAATGCAACAAGGACCTCCGTCTCAGCTCAGGAAGTTCACATACCGGGTACCAGCCAATGCACGGGTACCGGTTCCATTGCCGAGAAATTCAGACTGCCGTTTCCTGTGCATGCACTTCCCCTTTTATTTCGAATCGCATAACTTGATAACATTACATTGACGAATTGAAGATGACTTCAATTCTAAAGTAATTCTAGTGAGAACTAGAATTCAGTGTCATGTGATCTTCAACAAAGTCACATGGTCATACTGACAGCCAAATACTGTCAGGTGGTTTAACAAAAACTGTCCAATCACATAGTTCCTGTCAATTTGGACTTATTTCAAATCTCACCAGTGAAAATCAAATTTCCAAAAATCAAATCTTCAATTTTTTTTCAGCCTTGCAATTTCTTGTAATGGCATATTTTGATACCGTCTCGTCCAAGGTCAAAAGCTGTACTTTCCAAGCTATTCTGATCAAAACGCAACTACTTGTAGCCATGTACCCATGGGGTTTGGTGTTATGAAACTTTATCTGCCATACAACTGAATGCATAGTGCACAATGTGGCCATGCATACCAATTTCTCAGATGTGTGTGCGACTCTCTTGAGTTCAATTTAGCACAGAAGTATGCGGATGTGTAAAGTCATCTCAAGTTTCATAGTTTACCAAAGGCCTCAAAACTGATATTCATTACCTTGGACAGTTCTCCATTAAAATATAAAAACAGAAATCAGTTCTTAGTTAGAGCAAGTCTGAACGTGTCTTGCATTCACAGGCATTTTGTGAACATCTAATGCACACTGGGGCGGGGAAGGGGGATATCACGTTTTGAAAGTGCACAAAAGTACTCAAGTAGTAAATCTGTGTACCAGACATTAAAACTTTTCAGAAAAATGATGATTTTCATCAAAACAGAACACCAACCAAAAGCGTGCTTGAACCACAAGTTTGAATTCCCCCTTCAGTGAAATTTCTTTATCCAACTGAAACATTTGGTATTTTTTTAATGGAATTAATGACCAACCTTGCGTAACCGCTGTCAGATAGTTGTTTGTGGAGTTCAGGACCTGCGGTCGGATGTTTCGGACCTGAGGCTGGGGCATGGGCTGGCTCTTGGCCGGGGAGAAACCGGACAGCTCACCGATGCGGTTGGGGAAAGGCAGACTGGGGTTGTGGAGATGCTGAGGCATGCGAGGCTCCTCGAGCTTAGGTCTGTGTCCTGGCAGAGAAAGAGAACGGAAACTGAAAAATTAGACGTGGGCTGAAAAATTTCCAGGAATAGAGCGTGTAAATTCTAGCAGGTCCACGTTCACTTTTTTATGAACGTCTTGGTACCAAACAGTGACTAGTCTAGTCACTGACTCCCATGTTTTGACCTTACCCAATTGTTATCTGCATGATCGACTGAACGGAACTTGAGGTCAACCATTTGAATTTTATAATAGTCATCAATTCGCAAAATTTTCAACATGTTGTATTAAATTGTAATGCTTTCTTTTCTTTTGAAATACCCATTTATTGCCCTTGATTGGATGGGCCCAGTCAGGACACAAAATAAACGCCTAAAAATTGGACGTTTCACACGTTGTAGATCCTATACATGGTGACCGGAGGTGCTGTATTCTCGTCAAATATTGCAGTTTTTTTAGGTCAACTTACTGTTACACGCGCTGTTGGTAATGAAATAATAGCATTTAGATACTAAGGGTAAAAACGTGGGTTTGTTTTGATGGTGGCAATATTTTGATAATAGCTAAATCAAAGCACATTCAGGCACATTATGAAATATGAGTGGAAATACCATTAGAAGCTGGTCAATTAAAGGCTAATTATTAAAAATCTTTGATTAAAGATATCAAGTAAATATTAAATATTATTGTTAAATTTATATCTATTAACAGTGGTTTGGAGATCTAAACAAATGTGGCTTAAATTTAATCAACAGTTATAAAAAATAACATTAATAGCACATCAAAGCTTTCCATTGATAAAATAATTTCAAAAGAGCAATGATTATGAAAATAAGTCAAATTTCAATCAAATGCTCAGAAATTGTACATGAATTAAAAATCAGCTCCCAGTCGACATTGGAGGCAGAAATCAACATGTTATGTCAAAAGAGGAACAATCAGTCCAAAAACCAACCTAAATGGGAATCATTTCTGAGAAAGTCGTTAAGTATGAGTAGTTGTTCTTGAACCACTGTCTGTCTGCATAATCTGCCAGAGTGCATTGGCCTCCAGCACAATTAACCCAACCCTCTGGAGCAACAACTTCCAAGAAAACTATCCCCCACCCTGGCCCATCCTTTTCAATCAAATTAGGGCCGCTATCACTTTTTGTGTGTTATCTCATTGATCATTTTCAGTCATGTGTTGGGGAGACCAGTGTTAATCTCAAAGCCCAAGCCTTTTTCTTGTTTCTTTTCTAGTCTGGCCAGGGCTTTGTTTAGCTAATAAGCCCCCTAGATTGTTCCTGACCACAAACTTCCTGTGGTCAGTCAGGCACTTCACCTTTTCAGGTGAAATCTTTTTTTAAAAGCCGCTCTTAATTCCCGATTACATAATCTTGCTGTTTTCAGGGAAAATATCAATGCGTACAAACTGAACTCTTGAATGCACAAAATACCTCTGCTGTATTTGAATCATTATCCTAATTGATTTTTCATGTTGCTTCTTGAAACTTTTTTGACCGATCAGTCTGCTCCTTTAAGTGCATGGGTTGAACGAACTTGTCCACACACATCCTCTTCTCAAATCAAACTGTCCTTGTTTCTATTCAGTATCAGGACATTCAGGGGTTAAAGTGGCAGTAATCAATCACATAATAATGTCTTGTGTTTAGGATGATGAGTCAGAGGGTTTTTCTTAGAATCTCGTGATAAGACTCAAGGTGAAACAAATAATTAAGCATCTGTCATTGGTCGCACAGATGATTCTAGCTCTGTCAACGGAAACTGCTCTTTCTATTATTCATCTTAACCCAAACAAATATACCAATGTCTTCTGTCCCTAAGTTATTAATAGATTGAATCATTTCGCATGAATTCCCAAATGTGATCATCATGGGCTGGTGCCGCCACTCCGGCGATTCTATTTGTGTTGCTCAGTGCCACGAGGGACAAGGGAACAAGACATTGACAGCGATTGTGTGTTTTGACTGTTGTAAAGGTTTTATCTGAGTCAATCTGTGTTGCGTAATTTGTTTTCCTGTCATTTGTAACAACACATCCAATCATTGGCCAATTTCACATCATGGACTTCCCAACTTATCTTTTAAATCCCTCAAGTAAATTATCTGCCTTTCACAACTCTTTTTCTTTTGTGAGACTTAATCACACAAACCAAATGCACACATATGGATGGCCAAGTTCCTGTCCCATTGATCACTTCTTGGAAAAACCAACCCACGAAAGGAGGTCAGGCTATGCAAATGAGATCCAAACCCACATGAGACATGCCATCCGATTGGTCAAGCACCATGCAAGCCGCGCTCCAATTGGCCAGAGGATTACTCACTGGATGTGGGTATGTAAGGCTGCACCTAATTGGTTGGGACTGATTGAATCTTGACTTTGATTGGCTAACATGGGTAGTCGGTGATGAGAGTTACATCATTTGACCAGGACTGAACCCTTAATTTATTTGTAGTACTTGTTGGAGTTGAGATAATGACCCATGACTCACAGGAAGTAAGATGTGATGGAATAATGGATATTGTTGTATTTTATTCCGGTCTCGATTTCCCAATATGTCTCCAGGGTGCAAATGCTTTTCTCCACACTTGTGGTTATTTTTTTTTTCTGCATCTAGTTTATCAATCATTTGTGTAACCTTGGATGAAATAAGTTGGGATGGATTTTGAAAATGTGGAAATTCAATCAAAAATTGAGTCATTTCGTAACGCCAAATTTTCACTCATTTTCCAGCTGAATACAAAATACGCTGTTTTTTGTACAAATGAAATCAAATATATTTTCGAAACCAAAATTAAAACATGTAGAATTATTTATTAAGCGATGCTCAATAAATATGCAAATATTCCTTCAATGAGCCACAACTTTTCATCCCACCACCCATGAAAGATGTTCCCACGGGAAACAAAAGATAAACCCGTAGGCCCTAGAACATTTTCACAAATTTCCTGAAGATGAGCTCTCAAGTCTATCACTGCAGAAATAGCCCTAGAAAATCCATTGAACTCTCTCATGTTCTCTTCTAAGACGCTTTTTAGTCATCCGTCCCCAGGCATCAATGAAACTGACACTCATCATACCCCCATTTTTTTTCCTCCATCAACGATTGCGGTTGGGATCGCATCATCACCAGGTCGACAAACTTTCTTCCCCTGCTGATGCAGGAGGAGGCATCAACGTGACACGCTTTCTTTCTTTTTTCGCAAGACTTATTACCCATTCTAGTCATGAAGGAGGTCAAGCATGGTGTAGGCCTAGTTTCAGCATCTCACCTCCTCCTTTCCTGAAATCACGACTTCGACTCATCTCAAGTACCAAAATCACAGTCTAGGCTCTCTAAGTAATCTAACTAAGAATTTGTCATCTTAACACTACCCATTTGGACACCGGTGAACCATAAGTGGATACCAGTTAAACCAATTTATCCATCCTGTACTAGGGCTGTGCATATCGAATATTCGAAACGCGATGGTCAAGTTTAACTTGATCACCCTAAGCTGGCCGCCCATCGGGATTTGCGCGTGCCTGCGCTTGTTAAGAATTGAAGAAGAGCTTATTATAATAATTTAAAGAACAGGTAGCGGACTGTCTGATATTTGACCGATTTTACAAAGAAATCTGAGTTGATATTTCTCATGGAATCTCGCAAATAATGTACAAAAGTGGCTTTTGACAAACGTTTGCAAACAAAAAAAACACGCAAAAAAAAGAACACCGTGGGGAGGACATTTTTCATCATTTCCTTGAGACTGCTCAAATTTTCCTATATTTGAATCAAAAAAATAAATGCTATTCAGATAATGATCGTATACTCACGTATTCGATGTTTTGTACTTTAGTGAGGGTTTTAGGTTGTTATTATAAAAGGTAACATTTTTAACTCACACTCGCCTTCTGACTATCGTTATGAACAAGTGTAACTTTAATAATGAAACTCAAACAAAAGTACATTCTTTCTCTTTTCATCACTTATGATTACAATTTCCCAAAGCACTGTATTCTAAAAAGACATACTCTAACAGTTCACACATTTTCGGTTGCTTTGAACTTGAGCCCCACATAATGTGTCTGAATGTTTATCCTAATTATCTTCGCCGGAAATCAACGTTGCGATAAGGCTGCAAAATCTAAACTTGCACAACTCACGGGGAATCAGCTTTTTTGTTTGATCACAATTGCTTCGAATGTTTGCTAAATACTTCAACACTAGCGGAAATTGCCTTTGCCCCCCAATCTCCAACCTGGGTATGTTTAACCTAATTTCAACAGCCCTCCACCAACTGTTTTTTGGTCGAACTTTGGTCGTTTTTTATTTTCCAATCGCGACTTTTTGTTGTCAACACAAACCACACCTTGTATTGATATAATACGCCTAAGTTCACGGATTGGGGATGTTTATAGTGTGCGTATCCAACAGATAAAGGAAAGCACTTATATAAGTCAACCTAATTCAGAAAATTCTTCAAACTGCACACGCCGTGAAAGTTCATTACTTTATTTAGGCCACGAGTTAATCGCTGCAGTGACAGTTTATTTGCCATTATTGTAGTGTACAACTTCCCAAAATGAAGTCACTGACAAATTTGGACTGGATAGCTCAGTTGGTAGAGCACTGTTACGGTATTCTGGAGGTTGAAGGTTCAAACCCCGCTCCAGACAATATTCTTTCTTCAAAATGTTGACATTTTCAATCACTAATGACCATCAATTCTGTGAATTCCAAAGAGTTTCTTTTTTTGTGGAATTTTTGCGCACATGAAGATAATCCTCTCCAAAACCATTAGGAATGTTGGCGACATTTTGAAATTGAATTTGCTTTCAACCCCTCTCCCCTCATAAAAAAAAAACAAGTTAAAAAGCTGAACCGCCCTGGTTCACTAGAGAGTGCAGTAGGGCCGAGCATTCCGACACGTGAATGAGTAACATTCACATAGTGACTCACAATCACGGGGGTGCCCCTTATACATCGCCCAGTGTCATTTATAGCATCATCATCACCCCCCCCCCCCCCGGTAAATTTAGACCGTCCAGCTACTGAAATAGAAAACTGTACGACGAACCGCGAAGTGTGAATCACCATTGCTCACCATCGGGTGTACGGGCACGGATCGAGGGGCATATGGAATAAAAATCAATCATTCAGGGAGTTACAGTGAATTGGGTTATTTGTAGTGGCTATATCCCGGCTGATTTTATGTGTAATTTTAGGGGAGTGGTTCCCCCAGGGCAGACGTGGCTTACCCTAATAAAACTGCACTGCAATAAGTAAACCCCTTTATGCTCATTTTGTAGAATATTTTATAGATGTGAATGTCACAATGAGCAGTGTGAGTGTTCTAAACAAATATATGACTTTGCGGTGAAGAGTATTTTGGAGGAATTCTTGAGAATCACAGAATGTCCTTCTTTTTTTTAAGCAGTCAGTTTCAACCACAGCCCACCAACAATTTCTTTTCTTTCTATAAAGACCTAGATTTTTCTGATACAAAACGAACTTGTAACCCTAACCACACCAACTCCATCAAAATGGTCTTCTGGTCATCCTAATGGCCTGAAGCAGTGCTAGGGGTATCCAGACTGATTTTGCCTAGCTTCCTGTACTGCTTTTGTCAAATAAGGCACACAAAAAAGTCTCCGGTTTCTGGTATGCGCGCGCGTCGCCGTAGCCATCCGCGTCGGCAAAATGAAAAAGTTTTTTTTCAATGAAAGATGATGTCTCAAAACCGCCAAACTCACTGGTTTGACTGGAATCCTGCTGCTGCACAATTTTATTGTGTTTTTAGATTGGGTTATGGTCGAGAAAAAGCTTTATGTGGCCTCTCTGGACTCCCATATATTTGCACTAAGTTTAGTCGGGCACCATTTGCAGTCATCAGCCGACATTTGAAGCAAAAAAATCAGGTAAAAAAAAAAAAAAGAAGCTGCGTCGCCGCACCACTTTTTGGGCAAGCTCCACACCAGAAACCGGAGACTTTTTTTTTTTTGGCCTAAGCTATAAAGTCCATCAATGTCAACCAGTGCATCAGTGGTGGATTCCATTAAGTTATGTACATTTTTATATTGGAAGCGCAGTGATTGATGGATTTTGATGGACTTGGTCCGGTTCTTAGTAAAAGACACTAGAGAGTTAGTTAACGTGATTGTCTTTCCTTTTTCTGTCTTTCATAATTCATGTCTCCATCTACCCCCACTTTGGTTGTCCTACTTGGGTTTTTTAAGTACATGTATGCAAAACACTGTTCAACAAACTTTTAAAAAATCGACTCCATTTTTGATTTCAAAAAATTCTGCCAATTCAGGTTTTATGACTATGTATACATTTGGATGACATTAATAATCATTCACTTACAATCCTAGTCATAATTCAGCCCCATTCCAGTTCATATGTATCTAAATGAGCAGTAATCAATTTTAATGATAATCTCAATAATCTCCAAACCAGCCACTGCTCTGCCCTGCTTTATTTAATTCAGGGTTGATAGATGATATGTTAAAACTTGAGATGGTTATGTCGCAATGCACACCAGGTGACAAATCTCTTAAATATGCACCAATGAGATGAATCACCCTGAAAAATGGCGGGAAAACAACTAGACCAGACCGGCTAGTCACCCTTTTTTTTGTCACAACACAGACCACAGTTGTCCTTCAGCATTACTTGTGGTTTTGTGGGGAAAAAAGAGGAAAAAAATTCACCCAGTTGGATAATTTTGTGTAACTTAAGTACTTTTTCATTCAGAATAAAGGAAAATGTGTTATTTTTGAAACAAAGCTAATTTAAAGATGCATTCTCCCTTTAAAGATGTATTCCCCGCGCACTTCAAACAATTGATTTTTTTTTCTCCAAATATATTTTCAATTTGTATGTTTTGTTTTAATGAAAAGAAAAAGTACTTTATTTAGAATCTGGGTGCCTGCAACCCTCTAAAAAGGGCTTTCATTTTGCTCACAAATAAACCCTCCCTGCGAGAGCTGAATTATACGCCTGGCAGCCAATATAAAAAAAAAAAAAATTTGTGGAAAAAAATAATTCAATAACTAAACGTCGGTGGATATTTTTCATTCCATGTCTTGTTAAAAAGTGCATAACTTTTATGTCTCTTGGAAAAAAGCACTTGAAAAACAAATGTATTTTTCGATGTGAACTCGAAAATACCATGCGGAATACATCTTTAATATTTTACCTGCAACTTTGTGATTCCTAAATTAGAGTTGTCTTTATTTATGTCATTTCTTACAACTCCAGCAAACTAACCCAAAAACCCACGTCTTTAATTCACTACACTTCCGAGTTAAACTCCTACCAGGGATTTTCCTTGGGGGGGGGGGGGCAAAAAATGCATTGGAACAACAGCCAACGGCCTTCCTGTCATTCTACTTGCACTGCTAATTTTTTCGGGCTGTTGAATGGAAAGTGAAAGTATTTTGTGCAAGTTGGTATTGCTTATCAGTTGTCTTCGCTACCGCCCGCTTTGAATAATCGCACAGTAGGGTACTTTCCTTACGACTATTAAGTGGAAATACAAAAAGCTACAAAGTTTGTGGTTTTCTTTATGACTGGTCTAATTTCACAAGTTCAAATTCACGAATGTTAGGAATCCCCTTGGTCTTTATATTTAGAACTGCAGGGCTTTGTACCTATAGTGCAAAAATTCCTGTAAAACCCACAGGTGCCAAGGCGCAATCCGGAAGTCAATCATTGAGATGAAAATTGAGCAATTTGTGCAAGGCTCCATTCATAATGTTCGCTTTCTGTACTCCAGACCCGATATCCGATTTGCAGAAACAAAACTGGAAATTGTTTTCATGGAAATATCTCCCAGGGATTTCCAACTTGCTTCAAAGTTTTGTAGTTAATATGGTTATCTGCCAAGCGTAGAATAGAAAGAACATATTTAGGGTTAGGGTTAGGGTTAGGAATATGTGCAGTCCGAACATAGGGTGTCGGAACATAGGGGTGTCGGAACACAGAGGTGTAACCAAATTCGGCGCAGCCTTAAGAAACATGTGGAGTAAAATATTTATTACTTTATTTGGTTCTCTGTCATTCTTTGCTGAAAAAAATGTAGATGTACTTACTTCTTGGTTCTCTGGGTCCATCGACGGTAACTTTTATTGCACGGTTGTAGGTAGCAACCTGAGGTGGGTTGGTCGCTATGATAATGGATAACGTCAGACTCTTCCCTGCAACAAGAGAAAAAACAATGTCAGTAATAAAAACTGAAAGTATCGATAAACAGCAATTAAATAACTTGTTCTGTGTTTATTCTGTGTGTTTTGTTACTGCAGGTTTCATATTTAGGAGTTGTTCATAAACAGTTTAGGTAAGTTTATATCAGGCCAAGTAAAAAAAAAATTAACCAGTTTCTTGTCTCGGCCGCTTCTTTTCCTGCTGGCTTCTTGGTTGTTTTTTTAAATTATACGTTTCCAAGATATTTTGTCTTCTTATTTGCTTCTAGCAAAATGGTATCTGCGTATGCAAGTTCAAAAATCTGATAAAAAGAGCGACGGCTTTGGACACAAATGGTCACTAACTGAAAAAGCCGGACACGAAACCCAATTTTCCTTTTTTAACTTGGCCTGTTGACACTAAACCCCAGCAATCTAACATCAGATTTTTGCAAGAATTTGATGGATTTTGTATGACACAGTCCTGCCAGTTTTTCAGCGTAGTGTTGGAATTTATTAGAATCAGGATAGTTTCCAGCATATTGCCAACAATATTTTGGTTAATCTTTCTGTTTTTCAAATTTTCCATTTTGCTTTTTATATTAAAATAATATCCCACGCCTAATGCTGTTCAAATTTATCCCACTTCACCATGACAATGTCATTTGAAGAGAAAACATCAAATATTTCTTCTTTTCAAGCTGTCAAAATTGGCTAAATATAGCTCTTTTTTTTTTTTTAAGTTCCGGAGCTCATAAAGCCCCCTTGCTGGGGTGCAGACTCCGCATTCTTGAAAAGTTTGTGGTCTGTCTGGGTGATCTACTGTATACGGACAAAAAATGTTAAAAAATCTAATAGCAGCTTAGGTTTTCCATGGAAACCACCATTACTATATTCCTGCGACATGATGAAAAAAGCACTCGGCAAAAAGTTAATTGCCATGCTAACCTTTAAAAAAGATTGTCAGAGCATTTTATGATAACATTACAAAATTGAATTAATCATCACAACTTTTCATGTGGCCTCTGTTTTTTTAAGTCTTAAACCTACCTCCCTAGTGTCTTTTACTATTAATTAAAGTACTGGACCAAGTCCACCAAAATCCATCATTTAGCCTGCTTCAAATAATGCTTTAGGACAAAATCCGCTGAAATCCACCACAAGACTACCACTACTAGTATAGGTGGATTTTGATGGACTTGATCCTCGGGGCTTGCCTACCAAAATCCCCAAAATGGGGGGATGGATTTTGATGGAGTTGGGAAGGTTAGCGTTGAACGATTTCCACATTTACCCAATAGAACCAAAATCATGGAGATTACAAGCTGAAAATAATTGCCCAGCGAAAAAGAAAAAGAAAATACCGAACTAGAGTACCAGTGCCAAGTTGTGTACTTTGTCAGAAAAAAAGTCTTGTATTACACACATTTTTTTTACATTTTTTGGGTACTTTATTCTAATTTTCATTCTTTCCTTATATGTCTGTGTTGCAGGCCATCACTGCCCAATCCATTATGCAGAGAGGGGCCAGCTCGAGTAAACTTCCGGAGCTAGAATCACTTTTCACCGCAAACATTTAAGCAGCAGGGCCCCTGAAACGAGCCCCCAGGGCATGCCGACCCCCTCCAACTCCCAATGAAACAAGTAAGAAATTCTATGCATATTTTGGGCCCTTTTTCTCGGAAAGGCAGCCGTGACCTGCATTTTGGGCTGACCAATCGGAGGGTTGCTTGTCCGTGGCTGAAGGTTGGGCTTTTGTGGGCTGTGGACCGGGAATAATTACTCTATTTTATCAAAGAGGGATAAAAGTCCTGACTGGACTGGCGACTATTAAATTTAAAAGCGGTTTCTTTGGGTGAATATTTTTAAAAGAAATTACGGAAAAGCTTTGCGTACAAGAATGTTAGTCAGAAATACTGTCTAAGTTTACACATATATATGTACAGTATGAATGTATATGTACAGATTACTCATTACATGTGAGGTATAAATTGAAGCTGTATTTTTGTTGAAAAATAGAGATTTTAAACATTCCTAGAGGTAGGAATTTGCAAACATAGTATGAGTTGGTGTAACTAAAGGTTTGGGTTTTAGAATATTATTTTATTCACCAATAAAACTGCAGAAAAATGCTACAGGATCCACTAAATTTTAAGGCCAAATAGGAAAATGTGCATAGTTCTCAAAACACTCAGCATCGTTCGAGCACAAATGTTCACAACAGGTCTGTACACATTTTTTTTTAATGCCAGTTTGTATATTTTGTATATCTAGTAATGTTGTTATTTGTTTGGTTTTTAATTTTTGTAATTTTTTTTTGTAGATAATTTAACCACAGAAAAAGGAAATATACAGACGGCGGTTATCACAAAGAGTATTAAGGAAATCTTTCGCGGCCCTTTGAACTCTGCTATCTGTACAAAGGATTTGGGGTTCCCCCTCCGAATTACCTGCAAGTTTTCAAAAAGGACGCTGCCATAGGTCACTTCATTTATTAACGTTGTTAAACAAGTTCAGTTCCTGGTCGTTTCGGGGTATAGTTTCCCCGCATGAAAAATCCCTTTATGAAGCATTACATCAACTGCAAGTGATGTTTTCCTGTTCGCTTTGTTGTTGCCTTTTGTAACACGAGCACACTGGAATGTTGCAAGAGGTTACTCAACAAAGACATTTATTTGTGACGCAATAAATTTCATCCTCTAAATTACAAGTCATTCTGACTGAGCAAAATTGTAAAAAAAAAAAAAATCAAAACTAAGACTAAAACTAAACAACATTTCTATAGATTTAGTAGTATCTTTGCGAATGCAGACTTATTGCGGACTTTGCTGTGTAGTATTTAATCTAATGGTATTTGTGAAAAATTGAAGGTTGGACATATTATTACTTAATTTCTGATATTTATTGGTTAATTTGACTAATTCTTAACTAAAAGTCTTTCTTTTTTTCCAAAGTTTACTTCAAGGTTGCAGTTTAGAGGAATTTACAAATACAATTTTAGTGGTGTGAATATTGACATTGGAAATGCCATAAACAAGACTTATTTGCACAAAAAAATGTTATAGACAAGAACCTTTCATTCAAACACCAAACTTGCTCAATTTCTGCCAAGTGAACGTCAGAAATCCCATTGCTTCCTTACTCCATTAATACACCCCCTGCACCCTTGCAATGTTACACAGGGTCACAGTAGGTATGCCACCAGGCCCAGCCTCTAGGTCTGTGGACAGTAGGAGTGGTTGTGAAGGTGTGTCCCCACAGGCTCCATCTATGGGTCTCTGTGTCTGTCTGTCACCAAGCTGAGACTGAGAAACTACAGCCCCACTCCCCCCCCCCTCATAACACCTCCTTACATTTCTTCTGGACAAAACTCTAGTTTGATTGCTTCTTCTCTTTCTTCTGTAATGAGCCACATATCACAATTCCCAGACAACTACATGTACATTAGTAAATAGCCTTTGGACCCACTGCATGCACTGCGAGGGTGTCTTTTTTTTCCTCGCTCCAGCGACATTGATGCATGTACTAGCACTCCCCGGCAGACTTTGAGTAAATTGAGAGTCGGTACACAGGTACCGAGTTGGTTTGTAGTGAAAACGGGTAATTTCTTGTAATTTAGAAAACTTCACCTGTTGGCAATGATTTTTGGTGCTTGATATTACAGTTGTTACAAACAAAAACGCAAGGTTAAAAACATGACTTCACAGCAAATTTTTTTGTCTACACATGGCCCTAAATACAGTCTTGTTCTCAATAATAAATTCAGTGAGATGTTTCTGTTAAACAATAAGGAAAAAATATAATTATAATTGGCTGCTAATTTTCAGTGGCAAAATTTTCTTCCAATTTTTCTAAAATTACCTGTCTAATTAAGAACAATTAGAAAACAATGCCTAGCTGGGCATTTAGATGTTCAAGAAAGGAATCTATTTTCTCCCAGAAAATTAATTTCATGTCACAAATAAACAGACAATTTTTAATTTCGGGATATTTCGTTTTAGAAAGCCACTTTTGTCCATCCACACCACGCTATATTTACACTTAGTTGTTTCCAGTAGTAATTACGGGCACTTTACAAATGCTTGACCAACCCCAACACTTCATTAGCCAAGATGGCCACATTTGTGGTCTTGTGGTCAAGCCCGGCCACCAGACCGGCCCAAAACAAAAGGGTCAATCGTAGCAGCTGATTGGTCAAGCAGGACCGGTCAAGTTCACCTGGTAACAAGCCCCCAACTGACCTTATGTACATAGTGGACATGCATGGTGTGTTGTTATCAATAAAAGGTTGAAGTGACCACTGGCTAGATGTTTGAGGTCAACTTTTAGGTATATTAAAGGCTGGTGGAATGTTTTACAAGTCAATTTGCTGAAATATTAACCAAAAATTGAATACTTGAAGATGTTGTGGACGTCATTTGTGGAAATTTGAAGAAAAAATTGAACAAATGTCCAAAAAAGTCAAATCCTTCAATCAAAGTATTTAATTGGCAATGGTTGTAACTTGTTCAACAATTTCATTTCCTGTTTCTTGGTAAAACAACTTATGAAAGAGTTTTCACTGTTTTCTAAAAAAAAAATGAGCTGAAAACTTGATTTCCTTATGCAATATATAATATTGTTAAACAATATTGACATTATGGATGTGTTATGTCAAATTCAGATAATAACGGAAAAGCCTAAAATTAACTTCAAGTCCGAGAATATCTCTAGCTTTTCTATCAACAGCGATTATCTGAAATGCAATTTTTCATGAACTTATCAGTATTTATTTACTGATAAACCAAAAAAAATTAAGTCTACGCAAGAGAACTTGGCATTGTACCAAAATGCCAGCATTATGAAAGATGATTCTGGATTTCATAATCCGACCAAGTGGAACTTTTCTAAATGATCTTTGGAACTTTAAAGTGTACATGGAGTGTGACTGAAGCAGAAATGAGACTTTTTAGACCATTTTTGTCACACTTTTTACAACCATTTTTGTCACACTTTTTACCACAATGCATTGCAGATTCAATTCAGCCCAGTCAAATCATTTTATTGATGATCGTTAGGCCACTCTGAATGCTTAAAGGCATAGAATCATTTGCTTTTCATGAATTTTGTCCGTTTCGAATAACAACACGCAAAATCCAAACAAGAATGTTCAAAACCTAACCTGTTGATGTTTCAGCTCAGTGGATATTACACTTTTCAAGAAAAAAAGTGAAAAATCATGGACGACTTTTTGATCACGAAACACAATTTCGTCAACAGCACTATTTCAAAAATCAGTCTATTGAATAATATCGTTGGAAATCACCTATGCATTTCTTGATACCTTCTAAATAACAACAAGCCAGACGGAATAATTCCGTTAGGTGTTTAGTACCTGTGCGATATTTAGCCAAGTAAGCTTTCTCATAATAACTCCGTTGGTTACTTTTTGGATAAATGCAAATGATGTGTATGCCTTCAATATCTTCACCATCTTAAAATCCACTTGTCCCCTCTACAAACTCATCACGACAATTAGGAAAACTGGGCAAAATCCTTTGTGTAATTTTCCTATCGTCTGCCCATTTGCCAAATCGGACTCCAACTGTTTTAAGTGGAGTTACAGATAATTATCAGCGCTGCCTACTTCCTTGCCCTTTAAAACACCTGGCCATGCGGAGCAATGTTTGTAAACAGCTAAGTCCATGAGGCCTTCGAACTTTTTACAGCAACAATCAACGCAATCTATTCTAATCCCGCAAATAGCCAGCGATCACACAACCTCGTAAAAATGTGTACCAAAAAAAATGTCAACACAAAACACAGGATGCACAGGTGTGTACCGTAAAATCCTCTGATAAACGATTGTTCAAGTCCAAAGGCCGTTCCTCGTGGCGAAAAAAAACTAACTCGCCGTGATCGGTCAAACAAGTTGACCAAAATAATTAGAGGAACTTGAGGATGTTGAGGCTTTATATGCAGAAGTAATACAAGATGTGGAAAAATAGCCCCGGGTTTGTCCATAAAAACTGATGGACGAAAGGGTGACGAAAATGCAACAGTAGTTTGTACAGCCTTGGTCGTGATTGACAGTTTTCTAGAACAAAGACATTGACCATCGTAAGTCACTGCAGCAAGGAATTATATGATCACAGCAGGCTACTTTTGTGATTTCTTAAAGGCATATAGGATCATTTGCACTTCATGCATGTTGTTCGTTTCCAATAATAAGTTATAACACCACTCAAAATCCAAAAGAAGAATGTTCAAAACTTAATTTGTTGAAGTTTCATCTCAGTGAATATTACACTTTTCGAGAAAAAGTGAAAACAACGCACAAGCTTTTGATCACGAAATACATTTCGTCAGAATAACTCTTTATATCCAACGATCAATCAATAACCGATCGTTTGAAATCACCTACATTTCTTGATTTCTTCCAAATGACAGGGCAAGCCAGACGGAATAATTTCACAAGGTTTTATTACCACTAATGCAATGATACACCTTTCAAGTCAGTTCTTTTCCCAACTTCAGTTCGGGTAGAACTCATTTTGCCGCAAAAGTAACATCCGCGCAGCGCAAGCTAATGTCGTCGGCATTTTCTCACATATCATTTCTGTCTTGCCAACAAGTTTGGATTAATTTCCCCCACTCCCTGCCCGAAAACCTGCCATTCGCAATAAAACAAAATTAAGTTCCAGTCGACTGGGTTTGAATGCGGTTTGTAACAATATTACTTCTTCCAAAAAATTATATCAATACGAAGTCCAGATGGTATCGCTAACACCCAGCACAATTTTCAACTTTTCCACAAAAACATCCACGCCAACGTAAAGATTTTTTTTGTATATACCAGGCAATTAATCGTACCCGTTTTACTCATTATTGAACAAAATATGTATTCTCGTTTTAAAAATGCATAACTTCCGAGAGGATGGGGTCTTAAATTTGAGTAAATGGGAGTATTCCTGGGTGTTTTTGCCGTGGTTCTGAGAACGATCGATGGGTGGGGATGACTACGACGGTCGTGCGACCTCATTTGAAAAGTCTAGACAACGTGCTGCGTGCGGGGGAAAAGAATTTGTCTTGCCCGCTGCACGGCGCGTCGTTTATACCAAACTCCTCCACGAGTGCTTAAATTAAGAAACCACGCCAAAACAACCCACAAGATGTAATTAGTAATGTCTAGCTCGAGGTTTAACCTCCCATAATGATTAATTTGTAAGCCCGAGAGGATTTCCCGCTACACAAGGTATCGAAAAGTGGCTGCTGAAAGTTGTAGTGACAAATTGGTAAAGTTAGCTCAAGAACGAAATTTTGCGACAGAAAACTGTACAGGTTTAACCATAATCGTTCTTGGTTTTACAAACTTTTGTTTTTCAGTGGACAACTTCTCAGATCAAAGTAGATCATATTGTGTTTTTGTTTTCGAAGAGTATCAACTTTTTACCGCCGTTTTTTCCCTCCCATTATTGTTGCTTGTAAGTTGTAAATTTTCTAAAAGTAAAATTGTGTTTTTCCTTCAACAGAAGAGTGCACTATACCTTGTTGTAACATAAACAACCAAACTCAGTTCAAGGATCTCCCTCCGTTGATTTGTTAAATGGGTCTGCCAATTAAGAAAGCGCGAAAACATACACCTCAGCGAGCGGGCCATTTCGATCGGGTGTCCCCTGACAAAGGGGCGATTGGCCCGGCCGAGAGAGGTTGCCGATCACTCGTTTGCAACACCGTGGTTCAAGGATAATCTCAAGTAAATCGGCCACACTTGACAAAAGCTTCGTCAATAATGGGGCTACCGTGTCAAGACTGCCACACACAAAGACACGGTTTGTTTTCTTCAAGGATTCTTTGTGAAATAAACAAAACTTGATAAAAAAATACTTCAAGGAGTGTGGAAGAAGTCGATAGCAGCGAGTGAGTCGCGAAGACCTTGGCCTAGGCGATAGACGCTCTGAACGGTCGAACCCAGCCGGTCTCGCCCCGCTAACCACACGTACTGCACGCCTCGAACTTGTACAATTAACGATGGAGGCACCTGCCAATTTTTACTTTGTTCTATGCTAACAAAAGTTGGAGGCGGTTCAAAGAATTGACTGCGCTGGACTTGGCCGTGTTAATCATTCGGTTTTGGGTGGATTAATTCACGGGAATTAATTTAGAACTAACCGCAGCGCATGCCAGCATTTTTTGACTTGATACAATCGGCACGCGAGTGGTTTGGTTAATTTGTCAATGAAGCGGGCATAAAGTGGTGAATGACTATATCCCCACCCAAGATTCTTAATTGCCAACGACTTTTTTTCTCGTTTTTTTTGTTGTTGTTGTTCAAGGGCTCATGAATCAATTGAAAATCAAAACCTTTTTGTCTAGTTTTCGGTTAAAATAGAACAAAGCGTACGCACAGCACTCCAAGTGCAACATCGCTCGGCGGTCTTTTGCCGACAAGTCTTTGTGAAATCAAGTGGAACAAAATAACTATGGATTTTAAAGACTTGTTTCAGAGTGAATTGTAGTCCACGAAAAGGATCCAGCAGTCACCATGACTAATCACAGCTTTTTAAATATAGATTCTGCTATTTTTTCTTCAACTCCGCGGCAACATTTTTGCGAAATTCCCAAAGTTCTGGCATCTTCTGGACGTTAAACGATTGTAGTTTAAAAGTTGATCGAAAACCTACGTTTTGACTTCACAGTAACCTCAAATCTCTCACAACATGCTAGAAAAGTTCGAATATGTTTAAGAACTTAAAATATTTCTTCCGAATTCAACCAAAATCTAGGCGAAAGTCGCGTGTCTCCGACTAGCGACGTCATACTTCAGCGGGCGCGCGGCGGGATGTCGTGGGGGTGCTGTCTCAGACCTCCCGGCCGGTATAAGAAGTGCCGATTCCTGGCGGTGTGAAGGAGACTCACCACCCACACCGTGGTGTCGCGACTGGTCTCCGTCTAGACCGACTCCGGGAGGCCATAAGTTCGCTGAAATCCCGGCTTTCGACACAAAATGTCCTTTGTTCTTTCAGACTTGCTTGTAATAATGAACTAAAGTGTAAGTTTAATACAAACTTGTTTTCGTGCAGTGAGGTTTTGTATACAGTAATTGCATTAGTTTCTTTTGCGTCTTAAAGAAAAACTTTTCAAGTTGATACTATATAACTAAACAATTACATCAATATTTTTACAAATCTAGAAGTTAAAAACATTGATTTTTACTGCATTCGGTTTCACTGTTTCTCTACGCTTTCTTTTCTCGGAAAATTAAAAGAAAACTGAAAATGACTGTGGTCACAACAAAAATCAATCAATACGATCGTATAACGCTTTGTGGGATTTCCCATTCTTGGTTACATAGGAAATGCTGCCGATTTTTCAGAGTGCTTTGAACTTTTCTTTGTTTCCAAAATAATTCCGTCAATGGTCAGATAATTTATCAAATTATGGTGTTGGTTTGTTTTTTTCAATTTTAAAGTTTTTGGTAAAAACATATCCGAGTAGAAGATTGTAGATTTGAAGATTTTGATTTCCCAGTATCTGGTGTTCCCTTCATTGTTTCATCAATATTGTCCACATCAAAATTCCTCATTTTGGTGCTATTTTATTCATCCAGTTAGTCTTTTAAAATCTCTTTTTCGTCCGAAATTCGAACAAACTTTATTTGTACCAAGATAACAGTACAAAAACCTTTGGTACGTTTTTGTTGCCGATGCAATACCGTTCGCACACCCAATCCGCTTTAGTACAATGTACATCAAAGTTGGACAAGGCCCAGCCTAACTTGCTACCGTGTTGGAACTCAACAATGTACGGGGAAGAATGGTACATTTCTCGGTAGACCTCCTGTCAAGGACACGCTACAATGTTACCAACCTACGCACGTCAGGATACCTTGCCCTTTTGTCTCTTCAAAAACCAGTTCGGGTCCAACAAACTTTCCCCTAAATCTTTTCACAAAAAAGCCCCCCACGTTAGTTTGGGTGCATTTTAATTCTGTGTACGATCATGTACGATGTAGCCGATTCTTTTCAAAATGTTTATGACATGACCAACGCAGTGTGTTAATGCGTGACCAACGCACACCAAGCCCTTTTGTTGACGCCATTTAGTGACGATTTAACAGTCTAACATCGATTGGAAGTATTACTGCATTTTCATATCCGCCCCCGAAGGCCTATACGCTGAATTTATTCTGCTGAGAATATTTATTTCACTGTTTACAGTTATAGTTGAAATTTCCATAGAACTGTAGTTTGTAAACTAAAAATTATAAATCAACTACTTTCTTTCACCATTTACTGTATAAAAAGAATTATTTTCTGATGCTCTTAATACAAAAAAAAAAAATGTACAACATTTCGTAATGAGATTGTAAATTCTACTTTCTCAGTCTTTCAATTGGTTAAAAGGAAAACAAAAATGAGAATTTGAATTGAATATGAATAAAGAATTTTAAAATGTACTTTTTACATGCGTTTATCCGGCGATCGTTAATTTAACGGTCTGCAATGAAACCATAGCAAGTGTTATTTGGTGGCCTTGGATATATGAACTTAAAAGTGTTACAAAGCGTGGGCGCGAAATACCGGGAAACGCACGCAATCACCGGTACGTGGTAGGTTGCCTACGTGTTCATCAAACAGCACACGTTGTATAGTGCATTGTAGTATTAAACCCAAGGCCATCATTAGAATGCGTATAGCGTGGAGTTCGTAGTAAGTGAATCAGCTGGAGCCGATTTTTATGAATGAATCACACAATCGCGAACGCGTGAATGAATGAAATTACTCCAACACAAAACAGTTCCCAGCGACCAAGGGGTTGGCTATGGCGGGGTGTGTGTGGATCGTGACTGAACCTATTACTCGTTAGGTGATATCAAGGTATCATCACATACAATGTGATTGAAGAAATGGGTTGAGGATTCCAACAGACAAGTAGATTTCCGATTCTTCAGTGTCGGTCTTTTTGTTCACGGGACGCCCACTGGGTTCATTAGCCTAGGAGGACGGGGGGTCGTTATACCTCCGTGTCCACCGTCACCTCGCAACCGTGGCACGCAGCGAACATCCGCCGACTACTACCGACCGGAACTGGGCCGGCCGGCCGTACCTCTTGAGTCACATGCCCGGCGATTTCCGAGAAATCTCCACTTACGGCGGATGACATTGCGATGCGGGGGCGTCATCAAAAGACGCTCCCCACACACGCCTGCATATCGCTATCCATACGGCGTAACAAAAGAACAATCAGTAATTATCTGAAGATTATACATAGTCGGAAGTGTGTGATAATGGAGAGATATTCCAGTCATGTCACTTATGCCAGCCCATTGTTCAAAATGGAATGTCCCTTTGTAAACATTAAGTTGGAGTCAGAAGCCGTAAGGTAAATCGTGACAGAGCGCTTGATGAATCATCTACTATCTCGATGATGCAGCATCAGATAACAAATTCTTGTAGCCATTAAGTATTTTATCATTAGCACCATAAACACAATCAAGATAAACTGAAAAGCCGTGAGTTTGTTGTTAAATGCTTTATCGCGATTGTTATACCAAAGAGCACGGCGAACAGACGCAAGAGACTTTCTAAGGAGCCACGTTCTTTCACAGTTCACACAATGAAAATGCCAGGTTCTTTTCTTTTTGTCCTCAATGAATGATGCAGTACATTTTTTTTACTCGCGCACGTGGTTCTATTGTCATCTTCACGCCTAGGCTAAAACGACCACGTGGTGCAAGCGGCGGTTTTGACCGCGGGAACAAAACCGCACTCTCAAGATAAACCGTTACCCGTGAGCTTGACCTGAATAATATATTAATTATGTAAATATTCTACAAATTGAGTGTTTTTAAACAAAAAATATTGAAAATGAACATACCTCTACCAGATCGGCCGACAAATCGTAGATCGTTGAATCTAGCCACGTTGTTTTTCATGACGGCGGAGGCATTCCGAAGCTCGGCGCAATGATTTTCGTCGTTGCCGGCCGCGATGGACACCATGGTCCCGTCTTTAATTTCTCCCAGAGACACCACTTTGAAAGCCACGGGTAAACTCTTGTTACATCTCCAGTGGGACGGCAGCACGGAGCAGACGAAGTTGGGGCTCTCGGTCCGGACCAGCTCGCCGGGGAAATCGGCCAGGGCTTCGGAGAGGGACCGCTCCCCGCTCGGTCCCTTCAAGACCGGCTTTCTGCCGCCGCCGACCGAGTCGGCCATTTTGAGGGGGTTGTAATAATGGTTGTTACGATCTCTGTGATTGTCCTTGCTGATCAGCGGACCACTCAGCGGTGAGAGATGGCGGTCTTCCTGCATGATATGCATTTGGCACGGCATGGGTACGGTATTTTTTTCCCTCCACACGTTGGGGATAATTATGAACAAGAATGCCAACCCCGAAAAAAAATTGACTGGCGACCGCTTGACGGAAGCTCCTCTATACGCCAGACGCTGCTGAATTGATATTCAAACCACACCTCACTGTAAACCACATAAAACAACCCGCGCAGAATACTCAATGAGCGGCGGTGATCCACTACACACTTGCGGTAATACTGGTAGCTAAACAGTTCAGAAAAAGTTTATCAAGACGATGTCGAGTTTACAAACACCGATCGGACTTTGAAGCGTCTAAGAACAAAATCTCACTTTTATATCGCGAGTAGATCGAACAATTTCAGTCCTCCAGCGGTGATGGTTTGAAGCGGAATGAAGACATCACGCATACTGCGTCATCAAATTGCGAAGCGATCGTAGCCACGTCCAGTTTTATCGATGCGATTTTAGCTAGCGCTCCACGCAATTTCGACTACGGGATGTGCCGTGAGTCACGTAGTGTGAATGAACTCTGTTGTGATGAGGCAATTGTTCATTGACTGTTTTGTATGTGTGCGCTATGTGTGGGGGCGTGGTGAGAGTGTCGATCAAGCTGTAAGGCCCGCCTACTTATGAATAAGCCAGCGTGCGTGCTTCCGGTGGAAATTTATGAATGACTGGGTCGTGTCCTCGGCAGGTTAATCGGTACTGTACATGTACATTTACATGTACAATGTACACGTGTACTTGTACAACGCGCAGCGTCCGTTAGGAAGTACATGTACAATGTATGTACACGTACATGTATATGCATATGTAACATGTTAGCTACATGTACACATTTGTTAATGTGCAGTCACGTATAATATTGCAAATTATCTATTTGCAGCAAGATATTACAGGAAATTTAAGCAATATAGAAGCACACAATTTGGTAATACATGTAAAATTTCATTTAATGCAGATAATCTAATATTTAACTTAACAGAAAATGCTACGTGCATAGCCAGCCGCTTTCGGAAACTAAAATTTGAAGTATGGAATTTACCAGAATATGCTCCAATTATTAAATGGTTTAGTTCGGATAGTCACTGAGATGATGTTTGCAATTTGTTTTGTTCATTACGTGGATTTTTCATTACAGGAAAACCCCAGTTCACGCGGATATACAAAAGCGAATTTGACGTCATGAAACATCAGCTGCACGTGCGGAATTTCGCCAAAGTTGATGACTGTAAAAATACAGTGTAATGAAATGTTGCTGATTAGAAAATAAATATCCAGTTCATTGTTGCTGCCTTATTTAATGTTTTCGCAGGAGAGTGATTTTGGAATATATTAATGTTGGGCATAAAAAAAAGATCCATAAAGGACTGTTTTACATTTTGACGTTTTTCAATGGTTTTGACTAATTTATTTTTATGCTCATAGAAAAAAAAACTAAGGAAATAATGTTGCATCTTGATGCCACTTTTTTTGTCTCAATGAAGGTCAGTTATTACAAATATGTTAAAAAGACCGTTCTGGCACTGAGAAACATTTCCAATTTTGTTAAAAATACTTTGTACACAACCAAAGAAATGGCGTCTGGATGGTACATTCTTTCCAAAAAGAATTTCAAATGGTTTAGTGCCCCTTGTTTACAATATGTTGCATCCAACATTAATGGACTGCCAAAAGTGCAAACACCTTGAAGTAGAGGTTTTCTGTCAATCTTCAGCTTAAGTGGACAAGAACAAACGACGGGAGCCACACAGAGTACAGTATGGACAATATTCTGGACATAAAATGGCTTCAGGTAACAACAAAGCACATTTGCGTGCATCTTAAAGGGAAGTATCCATGTTGTGCCCAGATATGGAGAAAACACTAAGTTTTGTACGCGTAGGCCTATACCTTGTCGGCTCGAAGCTTGTGAAGCCAGCTTAGTCACCCTCCCGAATTAAAATCACGCCCACAAAAAAAATTTGGGGCATGAGTGAGCCATCTTCTTAATTACCCATACAAAAGTAAGCTCCTCCCACTCGCCCACCTCCATCTCTATGATGAGCCATTCGCACGAAGTTTACAAATGCGACAAATCAAATGCCTTTGCACAATCTCATTTCTCTTTCAGCCTTGGCAGTGACCCCTCCCTGCGTTCCTGGAGTTCCATTTTTTGATGTTTCATTCATCAAAAAAAACACCTCAGTCCCCCTTTAATTTCCAGTCACCTTTGTCACATTATTCTTTATCAGATGCAGTTGAAAGCATTAAGTTCAACTGAAACCCACTTTCATAATTTGTATAACCTTGCATGGCTTCACGGTAAAGTGTTACCATTGGCAGTGTGATTTCCTTACATCTGTGACGGCAAGGCTTCACTTCCTTCCGAATTTGGGCGACAACAAAGTGAACTTCCGCCTGCTCGGAGCATCAAAATACTGACAGGTATCTACAGACAACATTTGAGTCGCTAGGACTAGGAGGGTTGTTTGGTTCATCACAACTTCCGGGTCGGTAGAGCGTGATTTTCCGGTGCAGACCCCTGGCACCCCACGGGTTTCCGCTGCGCGTCCTGCTAGGGTTCGTGGTACCCTTTAGACGGTAGTCAACTTTAATACTGAGGTGAACTCGACGACTTGTGAAAACTAATGGGCTATGTTGTTGATCAATAAATATTATGTATCCAGAATCAAAGGTGTTTTTTTTGGGGGGGGGGGGGAGGGAGCAAAAGACTGACATGTGGTGCACTAAGAATGATTATAGGGTGCACCAAAGTACACAAATTCCCATAGACAACAGTGACAAAATAATGCCCATACTTCAATTTTTTTTTTTAAATACGCAGAGCTCTCACAGGTATTCAGGCTGCACAGAAACATGATGATCAGCATGTCATCTTTCCTTTTCTTTTCAATTTGGTATGGGTTGACGAATGACGTTTCGAGAAATTCTCACCCAAAGAAGACGACCCCTGAAACGAGTGATGTTTCCCACAGTGGAAAAGTAGCCAGCTTGAAAAAAAAATTCCTCCACAACATGGCTAAATAGCGCCGTTTTCGGGCCCGATCGCACCCAAAATGCACTGATTACAGAATTAGAAGCCCCAAGTCTGGGCCAGAGTTGTATTGCCATATCTCTTCAATATCCCAATTTCATGGCCCCCAGAACTACCTTATTTAGAACAATTTGAATGTAAAACTTTTATTCATGAGCTCGGCGGACGGATTTTTGGCCTATTTACTTGGGCGTATACCCATAGGGTTCGGCTGACCAATCGAGAAAGGGGAACCTCGTTTGACGCTAGGGGGCGCTCGTTCCCCCTTTTTCTTTTCAAGGCCGCGTCCGAATTACTAGCCCGCGCATTTCCCATATAAAACCCTGCATAGGCCTAAACCCGTGACGTCATGTCCGGCCGTTGCCAAGTGATTCGGACACGGCTTTGTTTCTTTCTATTCATATTTCACGAATCCATGGAGGGAAAGAGGATGAGTAGCCTACAGTCTCGATTCAAAAACATGTTTTCTTCACTACTTCTCTAGTTTAATTATTGGTTGTTTTTTAAATCGAGTTTTTGGAGGGGGGCATGGCCCCGTTTCCCCTATCCGCCGTGGCAATAAAACGTACAGATTTCTTTTAAAAGTTACAGCTAGTTTTCGCTTGTGGTAAAACGAATCGTTGAATTTGTATTTTCGTGGCTTCAAGATCGTTGGACAATATTGGGTAGAACAAAATCCCAGCAAAACTGAAACAAAATAAATATTACCATTGAAAGACAGTGCTAGACAGTGCCTATTCGTACCACCTTTCCTTTTATTTATTCCGGATTTGGTTTTTTTCTCAAAGGAAATATGAAGGAAAAAAATCAGTATTGGTAGCTTATACCACCATAAACCAAACAAACAAAAAACACTTTACCCAACTTGGCTGCTAGTAACTCGCACCTGCATAGCTATAGACCTTATGCGTTAAGGCGGAGTCAGAGGGCAGTGGTTTTGTATCGCTTGGGTAGACATGAGAGAACCTCTTTCTGCATTCATTGATACTCGATTGACATAACAAAGAAATCCCTCCGAGGTATACATGCAACGCAAAAAGGTCTACGGATTAGATATGAGAATTTCGGGTGAAGTTTGTACTCCTAACATTTTCTGTGATCCAGGGTGCCACAACTTGCTTGCTATCTCAAAGCGCCCACTTGCAATTAAAACCTCAAACTGCACCAAATAGTATAGGCCTACACACTGAGTGTTGCGGGAGAGATGCTGCAAGTAGTAGCAAACCCACTCATATATAAGTGGTTTATGCCGCCTCTGTACCCGCTCTATATTGGGTTCGGCCAACTTGTTCAGCTCTTTTCTTTCCTTCACCAAAAAAGTGCAAAACTTGGAAATTCACGTGGGCAACGCCTTGATGAAAGTTTGTTTCACCTGTACAAATGTGGGAGTATTTTCCCCCCAAAATTGGAAATTTCAAGAACCTTTTCCCATCCCCCAGGTTGTTCAAGCTCGTTTCGCCCCCTTGTTCTCCAACTTGTTTTTCATGTGGAGTTTCGCTTTAATTCTGTCCGCGCGTTTCGATATCATTCTGGTTACAAGCTTAACCGTGGAACCGCTAAAGGACTCCCACTAATACCCCACTCTATCGGTCATCGGTCAACCATCCACCCCGTTGGTTCCCAAAAGTCTAAGAGTTTTCGAGGACCTAAGACGACGCCAAACCATAAAAAGAATAAAATATCAACCATCCCACCTTTCTACTTACAAGTCAACATCTTTTTAATCTCAGATATTGCGTCCACGCATACTTGATGAAAGTAGGAGTTTTATTTTTCTGTTTTGTGAAAATAAAGAAATCGAAATCTGCATTAATCTCGCATCCTTAAACCCTTAGGGCATTGGTTTTATCAAGAAGTACCTCGACTAGGTATATAAAATTCCAATCCACATTTGTTGCATGACCCCTTTTTCATCGCCCACCGAACCCCTTCCCCGAAGTCAGCCTGCCCACTGATACAAGCCTCATTGTCTTAAATATCGCGTGGAGGAAGGGACATAAATATCAACAAGTTTGGCTGTTTTCTTGACATTAATACAATCGCGTGAAAATCGCTTCCCTGGTGAAAAAGCACAACACAACACGCGTGGCACGTGGCAAAAGTGCGGTTCGTGGAATCTACCACGCACACCGTTCGTTTCAATGAATCGTGGCTTGTATTTTTCCCGCCTTCATTGTAATGCACTCATCACAATCTACAAGTGTGTAATCGGACACTATGAACGTCATCCTACGCACAATCTGCAACAGTCAGCAGACGACACTGAAGTGCAGTATAGTACTAAACAGTGATGTGAAAACACTGGCAAAAAAATGTCAGTTTGCACGACCGGAAACTACCGTAAATGACGGGCCGACCTTTTATGTTCTGGGAATGATCATAATTATTGATAGGCCCTATAGGTCTATAGCCACGGATGAACAAAATAACGTTAGGACGTCTGATAAAAAACACGATGGTTTTCAGGAATTACTTGATATTTTTTGTGTAAAAGAAAAAAGTCCCATTAAACAACTAGGGAAAAATGATAGAAATTGATTTTTAGATTTTAGATTTAGGTATTTTGAGGGTGCGACCAGATCGATTAAAGATTAATAAAACAATGTGAGAGCTGGTGCGATTCTACACTGGAAAAACAAAATTTGGGGGCTATATAGAAAAATAATAGACCCAGTAACTCGCGCTAGAACTCTTTTTTTTCTCTTCGAATTTTGACTTTGGGATACCGACAAAATTCGAAAAAGGGACTTCTGGCGCCTCTTGCAGTTACTGGGTCTAGGGGTTATTAAATTGTACACAAAACTGAATTATATTCAATTATAATTTGATAATGGAATATAATTTGAAAGAGTTGGGAAGAAGTTCAGGAAAATATTAGGCAGTTTGGAAACTTTGAGGAACAGTTTGCGGACAACGGTAACAAATAGAATGTCAGTACGGGGCGTCCCTGCTTTTTGAGTGGGTGGGTGGGGTGGAGAGACATGTGTGGAAGACGTTGGGCATTTGCAATTCAAAAATCTTTTCAGTTTTACTTTTAGGAACTAAGATTAAAAAGGGTGATGTATGTAAGGAGTGACTGCCTGGTTGGTTGGTAAGGGATTTTTAAAAATTAGTTTATAAGTTTCTTATTCTCTTTTTCGAAGATTTTTCATTTCCTTTTCACTGAAAAAAATATCTTCGCCAAAGACTCAATTTACTTTGAAAAGCTAGCGCTACATTATATGTGTGCACATTCAGCCAGTACACAATGCACGTAACGATAACCTTCCACATCAAACAGTCGTCGGGAGGCTACATATCTCAAAATGGCGGCGCCCACGAAAAATTAGGCAGCATCCTCTTGGGCGTGTTTCAACGAAAATTAGCCAATATGACGAAGCCTAAGGTGAAACAAAAGAAACCTGACAAAAGTAAAGAGTCTCCAGCATCGGCAGCTGCTGCAGAACCCAAGGTAAATGCCACATTTATGTTTAATTTTAAGGTTTTCAAGACTGACCACCACGACTAGACGACAACAAACACCATGAACACCGCGGACATTCCTGCCATATCATACGCACGGGAAATGGGTCAACTCGTACCCGAGTTAACTCGTACCCGAGTCAACTCGTACCCCAAAATTGACACCCAAGTCAAGTCGTACCCGAGTTAGGTCGTACGTACCCGAGTAAAGTCGTACCCGAGTTGACTCGTACCCGAGTCAACTCGTACCCGCAGCTCAAAATAGTTGCCTATTTTCGAAAAGAAAATCAGTGAAACGAACGGAAGATCGGAGGGATATGGCCGGGTTGTCCGTGCACGGTGACATCGTTTGTGCAGAGCCTGTGCGCGTACTCGCTGGTCAACGTGGTCGTACCGTGCACGGTGACATCGTTTTTGCCGGGCCCGTGCGCACACTCGCCGGTCCACGTGGTCGTCCGTGCACGGTGACATCGTTTTCGCCGGGCCTGTGCGCGCACTCATCGGCCAACGTGGTCGTACCGTGCACGGTGACATCGTTTTTGCCGGGCCTGTGCGCGCACTCATCGGCCAAAGTATGCATGCTTTTATCAATTTATTTTATTTTTATATTACAGATGATCCTGTGGTTTTCCGATGAACCATTTTCTGCTGCTCAAACCGATCGATCGGATGGTCTGTCGCACAGTTCATGATGAATCGAATCGGATGTCAAGTTTCGAGGACGAAACCGGATTAGCTCAGTTTTGTTTAAGATAATAAAACTTTCTCTTGCACTTGAATTACAATTTGCTAATGTCAAACAATCTTTCACACCCAAGGATCAACTAACAAATTGGTCCCCTAAAACTTATAGAAAGAGCATCTCTGAATGAAACGAGCCACCATTTTCCTTTATCGTGTTTACTTCCTTGATGCCTCAAATGTAAACAAATAATTAAAAATCCTACATTTCTGTTACCAAAATAATATTCTAGTTGAACTTATCGCAGAAACTTTATTTAAGCTGCACAAGATTTGTTTTACATTTACCGAACTAATTGTACAAAAAATGACCAACATATTAAAGAATCATTATAAATTAAATAACGATGTCCGTGTGACTCTTTTAAGTTTCCTGTAATATATTTTCTCTTCAGATTTGTACTTTCAGGGCCCCCAATCTTCCCAAAGAGATTTGTGCCATGTGCAGTTTTTATTCAATAAATGATGCCAAAAATGGAGTGAGTGAACGTTGAAAAATATTACTTTTACATTTCAAAATTCATTTTTTAATAGCAGCTTTCTTTAAAAAAAAAAGAGGTCTTAAATACTAAATTCGTAAAAAGAAAACTATGCCCTTAAAACACGTTCGACCGAACAAAAAAAGACGTAGCAGTTCGCACTGTCACTCCGCAATCTCAGTGATCCAGGGTCTCTGAAAAAAGAAAGAAAAAACATCATTACTAAGAGAAAATACTACACAAATTTTAAAATAACACATCTGATGATCTGGATGAAAAGTGAAATTTACCGTTTATCAGCGAGGGCTCCGTCGACTCGCGAGTACCACACTGATGCCGTTTTGAAAATGTTCTCCGCGCGGTACCCGTCCGTTCGCGATGAAACCCTTGCCGATGAACGGTACATTTTCCCTTTTCATCCAGATTGTGATCAACATTTGATACCACCGCCTTCAACTAATCCTTGAACTTTATTTGTATTTCTGGCGGTGTAACTACTATTTCTCAGTCGCCGTTTTTGAGGGTAAAATCGGAAGTTTTGTTAACCATCCATCCGTACTTCCGAACTAAAAAGGAGGGGAGTACGAGTTGACCTGGGTGCGAGTTGACCCGGGTACGAGTTGACTCGGGTACGAGCTAACCTGGGTACGAGTTAACTCGGGTACGTGTTAACTTGGGTACGAGTTGACTCGGGTACGAGTTGACCCGAGTACGAGTTGACTCGGGTACGAGTTAACTTGGGTACGAGTTGACCCAAAATCATACGCACGACGCCTCACGGGATCGTCACGGTAGATGCATGCACTTTGCAGAGTCATTTAGAATCAATTGAGCGTCTCAAAATTGTCACAGTTTCTTCTAGATATTACATGAATCCAAGACGTTTCCCTATGTTATTGTCCAGGTGTACTTCCAATCCAAACCAATATTACAATGTCTATTTAAAATTGCATGAAGTTAGCAGTAAAGAAAACATAAAGGAAAGATTTCCATACCTGGACATCACTTGACACCGTGTACACACACCCTATGAGACTGGTCTGAAAAATTCTAAAATATTTTCTCTGCTTAATTTGACTTTTTAAGACATGTTATTGCTTTCTGAGGCATGGTTGATAGGTCATTGTAGGGAAAAATTAGTGATGGCCATATATTGAATTCGTTCCAAAAATAGAAAGTGTATTTTCGTTCTCTTTCGAAACGGGGTCCTAAACTACACGATTACCCAAGTTTTATATTGCTTTACACTTTTTACAGTCATGCTGAATTTTTTGTTCAAACTGTAATTGTATGTGAGCGTATATTTTTTTTCTTTTGCTCAATTAAAAAGCAAATTCATTGAAAAAGACTGATTCACATTGGGTTAAATAAGAATATTAAAACAAAACATTTATTCAGGACCAGAGACAATTTCTTTTTTTACTTTGCAAAATATTTTGAAGTTTCAAGACTAAAGTAGAGTTTGTATACAACCAGCAAACCACATGAAGTGTCAATGGTTCTACATGTGTACATTGTGTCTCATAGTAATAATATAGATTACTTTCGGTACTTTGTTTAGAACAAATTCAGTTGTTTGTGTTACATGGAAAAAAATGTCACATTATTTAACCCTACCCCCCTATGCATTTTTGCTAGGATGCAACCTCAATCCTGCAAAATCCTCCGATTGCCTCAATGTAAAAATTGCATACAGCCTCAATCCTCCAAAATCCTCCATTATTTCTTGAATGTGGTCCTTGGAGGGCTGACCACTGCCTCAATCCTACAAAATCCTCCAGCAATCGCTGTCAGTATGTTGAGGCAGAGCCAGGATAATTTCAAGTATAATCTAGGTCTAAATGTATGCACGGCTGAGCATACACAACACAAGGTCCGGCCCAAGACGTTGACACAGTACATCCTCCAAAATCAGCTACACATTTTTGCCATATAGCCTCAATCCTGCAAAATCCTCCATTTTGCAAAGAGGATTTTGGAAGGTAAGGGTATATTTATAGTAAAAATTCTGCTGCAAAATGTGTTTCATTTCAAAATCTATACCGACCAAAACATGGGCAGAGTTTTGCCAAGTGTTTAAACCTTAAAATAATTTTCTTACGCAAGTTTTCAGTGGTTGCTGTGATATATGTACCCCTGACTCATGAAGAAAATATAACTTGGCGCTAGATTTAAGGCAACTTATGTGGCAAACTGGTATGTGTTTTATAATATTTGAAGCAAATGAACAAAGATCCAGTTATGTACAGTAATCTGCAAATTTGTACAGCAAAAATTAACATAGCTTCACATTTTGTATTCCAAATCATGGACAATTACGCACTGAGAAATTTCTTGATATCTTTCCGCCCATCAAGCCAGCTCTGAACAGCTCACTTAGGGAAAAAAGTCACAGTGTATTTTTTTGGATCAATGGAACATTAAGTCGCACTTTGAAAATTAGGCCTGGGCGACTAGGGAATTTCAATAGTCGCGACTAGTTGCAATAAATAGTCACGACTAGTCGACTTGTCGCGACTAGTAACACATTATTTATTTATCAAGTAATACCTCTAATCAGTGGAGCAATAAGTCTAATATATGGATCTGTGAATGTGCAATGAGCACTTGGGGCAGAAAAAACAAGGAGGTCAGTTTGTCGTGATCAGAGGATTCCATATTGTTTAGGGGTATTTTGACAGAATTGATTATTATAATTACATATTGTGTAAAGTAAAGTCTAAATGTACTACAAAGCATTAAGCCTTTGATACGCTTGCATAGGGATAACCCCGATTTACTCAATTGCGAGTGATCACATTAGAAAATATACACTGCCTCTGAAAATGGCATTCATGTTCTGTCATTGTTACTATTAAATCCTTATTCCTTCCTCTTTATTGGGCCATTTTTTAATTACTTGGATCATAGATTTTCAGGTGTGGGTGATTTGTGAATTTCAATAGTCACGACTAATTTCAATAGTCACACTAGTCGCACAGGCCTATTGAAAATGTTAAATGGAAACATTTTTTTCTCGATTGTGTGTATCAGCAGAGTAGTCAGACACCGCCGGCAGCAAGCCCAGATACAGGCCCACAACAAAGCGCGGGAGGTAGTAATGCCAAGACAGCACAACAAAGGGTCAGTTTTGCTGCTGAAATACAGAGCATGATGTAAGTCCAATATTTATTTTCTCTCTATTGTTTCCCTTACCCTCCTTTGGGTACTTGGCTATACCGGCAGCACCACGTGTGTCAGTAGGCCTTTCCACACGATCGTCTAGCCTAGCCATGTTGAAAACAACACGGATCCACCAAAAGCGGAACCTGCAGCCAATTTCATGAAGTGCTGAGACGCGTTACACCTCAAGTTGCGACGTGTAACACGTCACAACTTGCAAAAGGTCACATGATCCATTTCATGTTGAACGCGTTGCAAGTTCCTCGACAACACGTCGCTAATTACGACATGTCTTTATGTCATCGCAATAAAGAAGCGTCTTTTCTTTGCAAGTTTTATTCCAGTTTTATGCGAAGTTCGAATATGCATTGAAGTAAACTTGAAATAACTGGATATATAGTAGTCCACAGCGAGCTTGTTTTCCTTTAATTTAAAACTCCATCGTACGTCCGCACTTTTGTTTGAATTTTGTAATTTTTTCAAGAGAAGATCCGACAACTCCTTGCTGAACATGAGACGAATATTTACTGTTTGTTGAATTAACACAATAGTCACCATGTAGGAGGGTTACATGTATCACCCACAGATTCCGTATCTTGATTGGCCGAGAGCGAGTCACATGGTAATTGCTGTTTTACTATTTTGCTGTGCACGGACAAAACGTTTATACTGTTTATGGCTCCATATCAGGTATCACGTGTTTGTGGTGTTGTATGGTATTCATAAATTATATCTGAGACAGTTTACCCATTCCTATTGGTTGAGAGCCCGGCATGTGGGTGGTTTTAAACGGTTGATAAAACACTGAATTTTATTGGTTTTAACGTTACAATCTTCACTTAAAGGGAAGATACAACATTTGCAAACATCAAAAAACGAAATGATCAAATTATCACGAAATATCTCACTGGGTTGTTAGGGAATGACAGCCTAAAGCATCCTTAAAAGTTGCGGCTCCTGGTGTGCTGACATTTTAAAGACAAAGTGTGTATTTTTCCAACGCTGGTCGGCCGACCAACGTTGGAGAAAACTGGCTTTTTTCATATTTCGCTCCTAATTTTTCATATATAGTTCATCTACGTTTTCTTTGCAATTGATTACACACCTGTGAAGACGTCAAGCCTGCTAGACTGATTCTCATGATCTTACAATTCCCCAAAGTCTATAAATTGCTCCGGTTCATCTTAAGTGGCGTCAGGGAACCAGACTACAAGAATATGATTGCTTTTCTTTGATTTTCCAGTATCTCCGAACCCAAAATGTGAAACAAGTCAGTGTAACAATATTTGCTTTAACATGCTAATCCTCCAAATCCATTTATTTCTGAAAATTGCAGAAAAAGCAAATGTTGTACATTCCCTTTAATAGGCATGCACAATACTCTGTATTTCATGGAGTTTTTAAATCACACTACACCGGCACCTCTGTGTACTATGTGATGTACTGCACGATTTGCCACAGAACACGCTCCAATACATTCTGTAAAAGGAGATTTTGAGTACTACTCATGAGAGGCACATACCATAAACAAAGCTAGAGGGTTTTAAAAAAAAAGAAGTAAAATTGTTGGTAATTTATAATTATTGACTTATTTTGACTTTTTGAGAAAAAGGTTTAATGGGAATGAATATGTGCTTGGCTGGTATTAAACAAGTACGTTTAAAACCTGCTTGGAGCCTGTTTGCTGATAATGGCCCTGGCAGAATACCAGGTATCACATGTGATTATTGTATTTCATTCAACAGGAATAGCACATGTTTTGACAGGTCTACCTAATGACCTTTTAGGCCAAAAAAAAAAGTCTCCGGTTTCTGGTATGCGCGCGCGCCGCCGTAGCCATGCGCCTCGGCAAAATGAAAAAGTTTTTTTTTTCAATGAAAGATGATGTCTCAAAACCGCCAAACTCACTGGTTTGACTGGAATCCTGCTGCTGCACAATTTTAACGTGTTTGTGGATGGGGTTATGATCGAGAATAAGCTTTATGTGGCCTCTCTGGACTCCATATAATTGCACTAAGTTTAGTCGGGCACCATTTACAGTCATCAGCCGACATTTGAGGCAAAAAAAATCAGGGAAAAAAAAAAAAAGCAGCGTCGCCGCACCACTTTTTGGGCAAGCTCCATACCAGAAACCGGAGACTTTTTTTTTTTGGCCTTAGAACTAGTAATGGATAAAAAACAATTGAGCTCAAAGCTCTGTTGTTTTATGTGACCAAGACAATTGGACTTTTCTTGGAAATCCAATAATCTCTATTGGACGTCAACCGAAGCCAACTGGGTAGTTAAGCCTGTCCCTTGGTGCTGTACATGTGAGTTTGCCAGAGCAGTGTCCCTGCATCACCAGTAGGGAGTCCATGCATTTTGTGCTCGTAATGCCTAGTCCTTGGGACTTCGGCCAAGAGCAATAAACCTCTTTGGCTACTGTTCAAGAGGCCTTTCTAGCTAGAGTCAGGTGATGTTGCCCCACCAAGGAAGCCTTGATGTTGACTGAGGGAAAGTATGTTCGCACTATACACATGGACATGTAGCGCACTTGCATTCCATTTTGTTTATGTCCCATGGAACTTTTTATGATCACTTCTGTTTATTAGATATTGATATTTTCAATATCGTTACCTCCATTTTCATGGGCAGAACACGTTGCAAATGAGGCATCCGTATTTTCTAGAATTGTATAAATAGAGTAGGATTTATTTAAAAGAACAATAACAACCATCTTTTTTTCAAGCACAATTTTTTGGGCCTTACCCACATTCTACACTATGTTTAAAATTACTTTTGTTTATCCATCATTCAGTACATAATTCAAGTATAGTTTGTCAATACCCAAATGTTAAAAGCCACCGGGTTGGGAAGCAGTGCATGTTACATCCATATGTTTGGTTATATTATTAAAAGTATCAATGCATTCTAAACAATTGCTCAGCATGATATTTGTCTGAGGGTGTTTCAATACTTGAGAAAGTGTGAAATCATTTGAAAGTACTTTGACAAAAATATGTGCAAAAATGTATTAATTCGGACGTAACATAGACACCGTGTCAATGTTACATCCAAATATTCTTTTTTTGCCATTTTTTACATGTATGTAAAATATTACCCAAACTGACATTGCTTATTTACAACTGGACACCTAAGCACCAAGAAAAGCTTTTGTTTTGGTAAAGTCAGGGTTCAAATATACATGTTGCAGAAACAGTACCTCAAGTGTGGATGTAACGGTGTAAAAATCACTCAATGGAAGTGTGACATTTGGGTTTTACACCGTGTCAATGTTACATCCACACAACCAAGCTATCATTTCTGGTCCATTTGATACCTGACTACCGTAGCAAAAGCTTCTCTTATTGTGTTGCACATGTAGTAAGAAGTACGCAAAGTGAATTTAGGTAATGTTTCGCAGAAATTTTTAAAAAGGTACAAATGTCATATTTGGACATAACACTGACACGGTGTAAATGTTACATCCAAAATGACATTTTTTGCTCATATTTTGGCAAAATACATTGAAATCATTTCAAACTTTCTGCAGTCGTGAAACACCCAACAACAAATATTATGTAGAGCAACTGCTAGCAAGGCATTCATGCTTTTCTTAATATGGTCATATGTCACACATTGTTCCCGGACCTGGTGGAATGACCCATTTAAAAGCTTATATTCATACATACATGTATTATCCTGGGGAAAAGCTTATAAATTTATCGTTCTTGCCCCATTCTGATGAGTGACGTCATTGTGTAGTTGGAGAAGATATATGACACCATCGCATTCTGAAGCATAGTGTGTTGCCTGAAAGGCATGTTTTTGCGGAAGGAAACACATCTCTTGAAGGTTGAAATGGTCATTGCGGTCTCACCATAGTTCCAGCCTTTACAAAAAGGCACACAGACTGAGAATTTGGAGTTCTACCTCTGAGAGGGGTGGCCATTCCAAGTCACGTATGGTGAGAAGCGAGTGACAATGCTGTTTGTGAGAAATCGGGTTAAACAATGTTGGCCCCACTCCCTGACCAGTGACGCAACAAAAACAGATGGTTAGGGATCCCATGGAAATTCTGGAAAAATAATCACATGGTATTATTTCATGTTATTTTTTTGTATCGCATAAGTTTTTACCATCTTAGTCGCCAAATTAGCATACTAAATTGGCACAGGAATTAATAAATTGTGTAATTTGATATTTTGTATGTAAATAAAAAAAACTAAACATTTTACTATTTTGCTTAGTATTCATTTTTATTAATTTTTTCTTTCGTAAAAAGAGTGCACGGGGTATTAAAGTTGTATTCCGCAGTGCAACTTCTAGGTATAGACTTCCAGACCATGTCGTGGGTAGCATTACAAATAATAGCCTCCAAGCTTTTTAATTCTGCACAAATGTCTATCTCCTCCAATATTCCATCCTCGATTCCATGAGCAACAATGAACCGTGTGATTGGCAAATTGGACATAATTATATAATACTGGAAGGAGTTTGAGGAAGATTCAAGAATATCGTAAAAACAACGTAGGTTTCTTCAAAAACAAAAGCGACTGTAAGTAGGAAAACAAATAAATACAAGCATTTTTGACGCAAAAGGGTTGTTGAGAGGTGTTTTGTGAAGACAGAAAAGACAACAGGATTTTTGCTTTAAATCTATTAATTTATTATTATATTTTTTTGACTTGCCGATAAATTTGTTAAGGTCGCAGCCTAAAAATAGGGTCGGTTGGGTAACCGGAAGCAGAAGTATTATTTTTGTTGGCCTTACCCCTATAACTGCAGGTGATAACATAAGTTCAGTTATTTATTTGTTTACAATCTCAACAACTGTTTATCAGATCTATGATTCGAATTCAATAGGGCATTTTAGGCAACACAATACAGCGCCTTGTAAAGACATCACCAACGACCCCACTTATTCACCCATTCCAGACCCCTTATTCCTGCTCCCGTTGATAGATGGACCAGGCTAGCTGGTGGTCAGTAGAACTTGACCGCAGACTCTCCGGCCATTATTAACACCACTGACTTGGGGGATATGATACTGAATGACCACAGTTAGTGGGGCCTAACCCCCAAATTGTCAACATTACATTATGTGGGAAACCATGTAATGCCGGCACCTGTCAACATCTTGATTGGCAGGTCGGTGTGTTTTGTAATTTGTGACACCGGAAGGGTAGAGCTCAGCCTCCCACATAAATCTGGTTAGCCCCTCCCTCCCCCAATGAAATGAATAGCATTTTTGTGGGCTACTTGTTTACAATTTCAACTGTGACTGACATGAAGATTAAGTATGACAGCTACAAACCAATCAGTAGAAGTTATTTTCTTAATAATCATCAAACATTGAACAATTCTATTCATACTGATTCAATTGTTTCTGAAAACGTCCTGAATCAATCGAAAATCCTTACTCTATGTATTAATTTTAACCGAATGTCACTCTTTTTCTGTGAAGTTTGGATGTTGAGCTTCATGAAGAGTACATGTAATGATGGCAGGGCTTTGGCAGTCCTGGTTCCATCAGAATCTATCAAACCTGTGTCTGGATTTGATGGTATAATCAGGTTTGTTAGGGTCATTCCTATAGTCTCTGATATACATGTAGTATGACCTATGACCTGTGGTATAGTATGACCTATAGCCTGTGATATAGTATGACCCATAGCCTATAATATACCATTATAGCCTGTGATATAATATGACCTATAGCCTGTGATATACATGTAGTTTGACCTGTAGTCTGTGATATAGTATGGCCTATAGTCTGTGATATAGTATGACCTATAGTCTGTGATATAGTATGGCCTATAGCCTGTGATATGACCTATAGCCTGTGATATAGTATGACCAATAGACTGTGATATAGTATATAGCCTATGATATACATGTAGTTTGAATGTTTGTTGTCTTTATTTGATGATATAGTCCATTCAAAGTTTAAGTCAGTATTATCACCAATGAAATGCATGTACCTTTATTAAATAAACAGGGCCAGATATTTGCTTTATGAATGCTTTAAGAATCTCTCACAACAAAGAAGTTAGCATTGTGCATATATGTATTGTGATTAGTTTTACTTCTGTATTCCTAGAATTTCCGAAAGTTGCCTTAAGTAAAAACAACTCAAATTTCAAAATCAACTTGTTTGGTTAACCGGATTTCCAAACCAAACCAAAACCACTCACGTTGCCCAAAGATACTCTTAGACACTCCCAAACCAACAAAGTTACGCCCCTGAATTGACATGTAATGCCCTCAGACTAGAAAAATCAAATTTGGCAAAATGATCTAACAGTCAATAACGTGACCCAATACCTGAGCTCACATCACAACAGGAAGCAGGCAAAACGTAAATACGGAACTATTTCGGTGGAACATCCTCCCCTCAAAGTCCTCCAGACAATGTTGGACTTACTCCCCCAAGTGGTAATCAATCTCCATCTTTTTCACCTTTTCACTTCTGAAGGAGTCAACGACTTCATGGCTAGTGAACTTTTGCATCACTTTCTTGGAAACCGTCCCTGTGGTTTAGGTGGATGATGGGATATATGATTTCTTTTTTGCACAAGATTTATGAACTAGTAGTTTATATATATCCTGTTTTGATTGATGTGAGCGTCGTCTGACCCAAGGTCACGGGGTAAATGACAGTCTGGTGAATATGGCCATGGATGAACAAAACTAGGTCGGGGTGAAGGTCCCTGAAAGGTTTTGTCACGTATTGCACGTGTAATATCAAAACCAGAGTTGGCCGATTCAACCTAATTAAGATTTGCCATCATTGGTATATTATCAACATAGATGTACAGGGTGAGGCAAAAAGAAATAAAGACAGAATTAGAAAAACATATTTTAAAAATACATGGCTTGCTCCATTTCATAAAAAATAATATACTTATAAAGTACATGTTATTGACATCTTAACTGTGAAACTTTCATGTAATTTGCATACTCTATTCCCCAGTTATGTCTATTTTAATAAAAAGATCACAAAATTCAGCTGTGGTGTCCATCACTGATCATTTACCGTTCTACAAGCTGATGAATTTCCCCTCCTACCCCCAGCGATGCCTGTGGCAGCAATGCCAATTTGATATCATTATTACTTCATAAAATGTCGGTTGTGCTGTCTCCTGTAGATATATTTCTGCTCAATAAACTATCCCAACTCTTTGCAGTTCATTTTTCGGGAAAAATAAATTTGTTTGATCCCGTTTGTTCACATCCTGAACACAGGTGTCCCTTCATTTCGCTTTGCACTCAAGTTCAAAGGAAAAGAAATAATGTATGTGAAAAATTGTACATGTATGTATCTAAGTACTTGTAGCGTTAATTCTGTGAGTCCTTTAATGTGGGCACGTGTGATCTAGCGGTAGAGCACAGGATTCATGATTGTAAGGTTGTGGGTTCGAGCCCCGCCGTGGCCATGCATGTTGTGCCCTTGAGTAAGGCACTTTACCTCAATTACTCCTCTCAACCCAGGTGTTAAATGGGTACCGGCATTATTCAATGCTGGGGAGGGAACAGATTTGCTGTAGAGGAGTTTGGCGATCCCCCCACAGCAACATTTCATGGACTCGAGTCTGGCCCGATCGCTTTGAAAGAGAGATGGGCACTCCGTTCCTGTGAACACAGGCTCGTCCCCCTTGTTTTACTGTGGTACATTCAACATTGAAAGTATTTTTTGACTTTTTCATTTCAGTAACTTAAATAAAAATGTATATTGTTCATTGTACCTCCCTCAGAAAAAAAAAGATAAATGAAAAAAGGAATTATTTGTAAATTTTGATATAAATCTGATATTGCTCTTCATCAGCATAATTTTGATATTAAAAATGTACACACACATTTCCCTGGTTCAAAAATTGAGATAAAAAAATGTATCTGTTTCTCTTCGCATTGAGTTTACTACAGCCCCTCCCCTTTCCCATGTCTGTCCTCTTTAATGACAACATCATGCAACATTTGCAATGACCCAACTTCTTCACATTCATGTTGAACAAGGGGAGCATTTTTGCGGTCGGGCCCCCTTCCTGCCAGGGAATTATAAAGGCCCCATCTTGCCTACCTTTTCCAACCCGTGGGGGTCAGGGGTTAATACCGGTGCAATTTCACTGGCTCCTGCTGTGAAATGGATTTAGTCCGGGGAGGGGAAGTGAACTGATCCCAGGGGCCCCAGCTGAGACCCAGCTATGCCGAATATTTCAGCCTAGTTTCTGTTTTGGAATAATACTTATAACTCTTGTTTTATTGGAAATTCCTTTTAATTTAGTGAATGAAACCAAGCTTTAGCTAAACATGATTGCCAAACATGTTTGTTTGCAATTTCAAAATAATACAATTCTAAACTAAATATAGATTTTGTAACGCTGTTGCAATTTTTTTTCGCAAGTCAACCATTGCGTATACCTCAGTTGTCAACCAAATGGTTCTCAGACTTTGTTTCCCTTTAAACAAAAATACAACAGAGCCATGGATCAGAAAGAAGAATTAGATCTACTTCAATAAAAAGTAGGATTTGATTTAAATTAATACACGTAAAAGTAAAAGAGTATAATAATGGGGAACTAATAATGGAAAAAGTTTATCACTGAGATTCGAACCCTGCACGTTCCACACTCAAAATACACATCCTATTGAGATGCTGAAGCATTTTGTAGGAATTTAAAACCTCACGTAGATTTGCAATGTTATGTTGCAATTGTGTAACTGTGGCCATTGAAAAATGCATTATGAATTCCGTAACAATAACCAGTTGTGTTTTGAAGACCAAAACTATGGATAGACATGTGTATTCCCTTTAACTGTTTAAGGTTTTTGGAAAGTCCATTTTATTTGTTAACTTTGTGAGTTTGAAATCCCAAAGTAATCATTTGAGAAACGGAAATTTGCATTCTTGTTTAATTACTCAATTAGGAAGAATTGGTCATTGTTTTTACTCATGCCGTCATGAGCATGTCGGTTATGACTCAGGCACGTTCACGGGAACTTCCCCTACAACGCTTCCAACACAGTCACATGATGGCAGTATTGCTTCCTGCAACATGAATGCCACAAGGAACTGGAAGTCAACCAACACGCGTCAGTGATACCAGTGACTCACTCCGCCAATCAGACACCGGGAGGGTGACAGTGGCTTCATCTGATTGGCTGGTGAGAGATATGATGTCACAGTTTTTACTGTGAGTTTGTTCCTGAATCCTGAAAGTGGAAGCTTGGCAGCTGAAAATACACCAAGATGGCAGCCCCCATGACTGAGGCTTTCGACCAATCAGAGACCACAAAAGTTCCCCTCTAACTTCTTGATTGGTGATTCTACCCACACACATGTCTGGGTTAGTTTGACAAAAGTCCCAATCTGAAAATCCTGAACACTTTCTGTTTTGTTCTTTGTAATAAAGGAAGAAGAACACAGAAAACAAAATTTTGTGGCTGGATCTTAGATGTTTAATATTTCAACATTTTGTTTGAGTTCGGGATAATTTGTAGGAATTTGAGGGGAAAAACCTCAGCTCTGTTCTCCTCAGATTTTGTTTCCAGTGTTCCTCATTAAGAGACGGATGTCTTTGTGATAAACTCCAAATTCTCAAAAGACCAAAGTTAAAATGCGCTTTAAATTGGCAGCTGATCATAATAGAGAAAAAAAAAATGGATCTATAATGGATTTATATTGGGGTGTGGTTGAAATTAATGCAAATAACAGGGTTCTACTACGAAGTAAAAGATGATGAAATTACAAGAAAGTGAAAGTAAATTCTTTTGCAAACTGAGAATGAAACAAGCAAAGTGAAGGAAGTTTAGCAGATATTCGGGAGGAAAAGCCTCAGGAAAAATATCAACATATTTAAAACCCAAAACTCAGTTCCCATGTTATTATAATATATTTCTGGTAATGAAACCAAGGATTCCTCAAAAGTGCCCTAGGCACTGTAGCTCACAAGCCTGAAGAAACCTGAACAGAAAAGACAATGACAAGAAATGTTTAGTTGCAAAGATGGGAGGAAAACCCCAGAAGAATATTCTAGGGAAAACCTTCGGAATCAGGTAGGGACTGAAAACCCAATCCACATGTGGACCAGGGCAGGAATCGAACCCGGGCCATAGCGGTGGAAGGCTATGAACGAACTACTGCGCCAACCTGATTCCCAAAGTTTTTTTAAGATTAAAATCAAGATATCATTGTTCCAAATCAGTCAAGTGACTGTTTTCAACAGTTAAGAATCCCCAGCCTACATAGCAGGATTGACTGGCTGTGACTGTTTATGTAACTCGATACAGCTTTGCTTTGACTGTGAGATTTAATAAGCCAGCTGTGCCCACAACTTGCCTGCTTTGTATGTTCGTGGTCTGCTGACTGACTTTGACTTTAGTCACAGTGCTTGCTTGATATATGATCTGACTGCTGGTGACTAGCCTGTGTTTATCGTATAGCAGGGGAAGTGGATGGACATTTTGACTGTCTGTGACTATTTAAATAGCGGGAGGGTTAATAGCCTTTCTCATCATGGGTTCATGCAGGATTTGAACCCAGCTTTATTTCACCGTAGGTAAGAAAGTTACTGACTTTTTAAGTAAATTTCCTAAAATGTATTAACATAGATGCCACAAGAAATACAAAGATATCATTGGTATTGTATGATTGACGGCGCTGAAAAGCCACAACTTTGTGAGTTATTCAAGGGTCCCCAAATACTTGTGGGTGGTCTCGGATTATAATTTCCCTCTCAAGCCTGGAATTGTTACCCAAGACAACTTCCTCACAAGTCACAGTGGAGGAATTTTTTTGTGAACAGAGCTTCAAATGAGGAAGTATGGCTGTGGGTGGGCCAAGTATCAAGTCAAGAATTAAAAGAAATGTCGTTTGTTCTCGCCCCAAAGCAATCATAAAAATTTGCTCTAAGAAATTCTCAGAAATATTACAGGTGGCCTAAAATTGATACCCACCTGTTGTTCTATGGATTAATTTTAAGAGCTCAGCTGTGTGCAGACGTTATGGCTTTATAGTGTGACTAGATTTGATTTTTATGGGGAGATAAATTTGATCATTTTGTTTGAGCACTGAAACACTTGACAGTGACACATGACTAGTCATGGGTGACAATGTAGCTCATTGGTACTTGGGATAATAATATTAGATTGGAACTGATTTAGGGGTATGCATAGTCTGTAAGCTGCACTACTCCGAATGTATTTTAGATTTTCGGAAGTGAGAGATCAATTTTTGACACGCTATTTTTCTTATACATGTCAGGCGATTTATCAGTTTCCATAAATTGATATGATGGTAACAATGTTATAAAGGCCTTTTTTCCGGGGGCGATTTTCTTAAGAAATCAATGAACCACAAATATTGCAAATTATGGAATTTTTGCACGTAATTTTCATATTCAAGGGTTCCGGAAGCGTGCCACCAGGGGTGAACTTTCAGGCTCTGTTGAAGATGGAATTTTTTGGCGTCTGGGTGATATAAATCAAATTGGGTTTTGCCCTTCACCGACGTTTAAACACTGTATACTCAGTGTGTTACCTCCCGAGTGAAAGTTGGAAAAAATCACTCGGGTGGGACTCAAACCCGATGCAAAAAAAAATTCCATCTTATAATAGTTTAATATGCGGTACCTGCTGCTATGTACATGTACATCAGATTCGAACCAACCAACCGATCCCGTTAGCTCGGTGGTCGAGTGGTAAGACATCTGCACTAGAAAGCAGGAGGTCGTGGGTTCGAGTCCCACCCGAGTGAATTTTTCCAACTTTCACTCGGGAGGTAACACACTGAGTATACAGTGTTTAAACGTCGGTGAAGGGCAAAACCTAATTTGAATTGAGGCTCTGTTGTGTTCTATACTTTGTGGTACATTTGTATGTGGGACATGAAAGTTTAGGTCCACTTTTTCTTCCAGTTTCTGTTACTATGGATGTCTATAATTTTATAATACCGATGTTGTCCTCCAAGAGTGATTAGGAATAGCAAACAACCTACCCAACAAATAAAAATAACTTCAAGACATCCTGAATGGTGCTTGAAATGGCAAATTACAAAGTACCAAGGCAACAGGGACAGGAAAAAAAATGCCCATTTTGGAGCATACATTTATAAAAAGACTCGAAAGGATTTCCAAATGCGCAGTGGCCCAGGCAGGAACAAACTGTGGAAGGTCAAAAAATAGTAGCCTACAGAATGCTTCGTTTGCCATCATATTTGCGAGAAGAATAAACGAGAATACAGTCATACATGACACTCAACTGCCCTCGTCTCACGTGAGGTTTTTCAGTTTCACCATTAGAGGGCGCTCTTTTGCCAGAGCAAATATCCCGTAAACATTAAAAACAAAAAGTACACCCCCACCTAACCCTTCATTTATGATATGCTAAATTGTTTTATAAATGCTTAAAAAAGTGGTTCCATCACCCCCATTTCCTTGAATGCCTGGCCCTCTTTACCCCCCCCCCCAAGTTTGGAGTGTCCCGCCCACCTCCACAACCACCTCCATGCATCAGCATGCCACGCCCCCTCATATTGTCCCCACTGAAAATACCAGATAAAAAAATCAATTCGGAAAGTTCTTACATACGTGTACTAACATAACAATGTAAGCTCTTATCTCTTATGTACATGTAAACCCTACATCCGTAATTCAGAACAAACAACAATTCTCCATTATACAATCCTCCTTTTTGCTCCAGCTTAAAAACTACAATGACTCGATTGTCGAATGTCCTAAAGACCGTCAAACCCAAAGAAAGAAATTCTCTTTAATCTGTGGTTTAACATCTTCAATGACTTAAACTCCAGTTGGAGTTGGAGTTGTAAGTCTGTAACAGACGACTTGTTTGTGTTGGATGGGGAATCCAAGCGACTGAGTCATAAGTCTTGAATCAGCTTTGTGCTATGAGTCACCATGTTTGAACACATGGGCCACACTTAAGGCCAGTTTAGTCAGTATAATCATGGTATAATTGTGTTCCAAACAATGTTTCTTTAAAAATGGATGATATTCTTCAGTCACTAACTGAAATTTCTAATTGTTTTTGTACACAGTATTTTTTACAGTGAATAGGCCTACTTTATTTAAAAGGATTTTATTTTTTAAATTGAACCAAAGTTTCTTTGGCTGTTTTTCATTACTAGAAATTAGAATAGTGCTAGGCCAATCAACATTGAGTTTTAGGTTTTCATCACCTCCCTTCTCAATTTTCACTCCCGCCCCGATTTCTTTTAGGCCTATATTTTATATTTCTCAAAAAAAAGAGAGTATTTTCCGGACAAGTTTTTCACCAAAGCCACAGGCACGGTCGCGCTGTGAGCTTCATTACCCTTTCTAAATTCTAGACACAAATCCTAGGTCATTAAACAGCTGACTGGTACTTAATTAAATTAATATTAAGTAGTTTTCATGTTTTTTGTGTCTTTTAGGTTTATCTCACATTGTCCCCTCAATTTACTTTGAATGTGAAGAAGTTGAATTTAGAAAATATAGATTCCCCTCCCTACCAATTTCTTTTTCAATCTGGTTTGATGAAAACCTGAAAATCAATGTTGATTGGCCTAATATGATTCCCATTAATTAAAACCACCAAAAAACCTGTGGCAATACTTTTTTTTCATGAAATATTTTTAAGGAACTTTCAATGAAGCCTACTAAAAACTGTGAAATTACTCTCCGCCTCAACAAAAACATACATGTACATATCAACAACGGTTAACTTATAAACTTCCTCGTTGTCATAGCGACAAGTTCCAAAAGTAAACCACAAAGATCAACCTTTGCCAGGCCCAGTGTTCACCCCTCAGGTGTCCCTCTGCCGGTTACCGGTTATAAATAAACCCTCTATTGTATGAATTGGGTAACTCCGATTTCCTTATCCAAGAACTCGGCTTGAGATCACGGCAGGCGTTGGATATTGAGACGAGGGGATCGCTGGTAGGAAAATAAGGACCAGCTTGGGCCAGTGGGGAGTGTAGTAATGTGTGCATGTTGGCAACCTAGGTGAAGAAAATTGATTGATTTAGTGTTTTACACAGGGCAATTTTGATAGTATGTTACTAGATGATTATGTAATTTGTTAATGTTAGCCCTGTGATGTAATAGTCAGGCATGCAACTTTTCCTCGGATCAGCTGATTTCCTCTTTTTTTACTTCCCGTGTGTGCCATTGAAAATAGAAAAACACTGTACAAAGTCTGGGAAAAATTTGAATTTCCTCTTTTTTTTTGTGATTTCCCAGTTGCATGCCTGAATAGTAAGTCCGAGTAAAAAAATAAAATAACTTCTCGTCCAGGCTTTTTGGAAACAAATAAAGGAGGCGGCCCCTTTTTTCCCCCAATTTTTTTCAAGATAGCGGATTTTCCAAGATGTGTTCTTCCATTTACTCAACGCTCTTGCTGATGCAAAATTGTGTCCAAAGTTATTGACTTTAATTAAAGGGACTATACAACATTTGCTTTTGCTGTAATTTTCAGAAATGGATGGATTTGGGGGTTAGTATTTTGAAGCAAATATTGTTACACTGACTTGTTTGAAGTTTTGTGTTCGTAGATGCTGGAAAAACCAAGAAAAACAATCGTGTTCCTTATAGTCTCGTTCCTTGACCCCATGCAAGATGATATGGAGCAATAGACGTCGGAAATTGTAAGGTCAGGGAACCAGTCTAGCTGGCTTGTACCCATTCATAGGTGTGTAATCGATTGTAAACAACATGCGGACTAACTAAATATGGTAAATTGGGGGCAGTATTTAAAAAAAAAACAGTTTTTTTTCCAAGGCTGGTCAGCCGACCAGCTTTGGAAATTGATTAAAAAAAATACCACTTTTCTTGTAAATGACAGTACACCAGGTGCCATGATTTCACAGGTTGCTTTAGACTGTCATTCAACAGTCCAGTAAGGTATTTCATAATAATTTGGAACTTTTATTGTTTGATGTTTGCAAATGTTGTATATTCCCTTTAAGTTTACAATACATGGTTCTATAATTCAAATTTACTTATATTACAATTGTTTATTTTAAATTGAAGTTTATTTGCTTTTTAAAATTTGCTTCAATAAATGTACTATTTTGACTGTTTGCACCCAGAAAATAACGTCGTTACACTGCCCTCATTGTTTCGTTACGAAATTGAAAATTAGGTATTTTTGACTTTCTTTGTTGCAAACCACACAAAGTCATGAAAATGTACTTGTACAGTTGTAGCATGCTGAGTAAATGAGTTGAAAAAAATCGTTTTCTTTCGATCAATATTGGTGGCACAATTACAGATTGCTATATTCTAAACACAAATTTGTAAAAATTGTTATCACTAGTCATAATGACAGGCAAATGAGTCAATGTTATCTAGGCCGACTTGTTGGAATGGCGTTTACCCAGGGTTTAACGACCGAATTCAGCTTTCTGTGTGATGATGTTTGCCGCCTTTTTATTTTGTTTATAGTGGTGTAATTATTTGTTCTTGTTCACCACAGGAAGTACAGAGTATAAGTCAATAGGTATTAGTTGATTGGCATGTTGATGTGCAAGTATGCAATGGCTCGTAGGTTTAAAGGGCATAATTTATTTTTTTTTTTTTTTAACTAACACCTTTCCGTATCCATTAATCTATTTAATAGAGTCACCGTTTAATTTTGTTTGAAATTATTATAGTTTAACAAAAAATCAAATCAGGTTCCCAAATTTTTTTTATCTGTCATTTATCTGCCCTTTTTCCGACCAACACCACCCAGATAAATAAATAATAAGTAGAAAAGAAAAGAAAAGAAAAGAATAAGTAAGACAGAAAATAAAAATCAACTTCCAAGGAAATAGGTACATGTATTTTGAATGCTCCCTCCACCAGAAAATAGAAAGGGAAACATTCCACCAAAACAAACAAACAAACACCCCTAACAAACAAACAAACAAAAATGATTAAAAAGGTTAAACAATATCTCACCATATTGGCTATTAAATTTTCCTTCCACAAACATAAAGAAAGAAAGAAAGAAAGAAACAAACAAACTAAACTATCAAGGGCGATTCCGTAACATCCAATTCTCTGGGTACGTCGGACCACATGATGTACAAAGTCGTTAAAGGGAAAATACAACATTTGCAAACATCGAAAAATAAAACGACCAAGTTTTTACTAAATTCCTTACAGGATGTTGGTAAATGACAGTCTAAAGCATCCTGTAAAATTATGGCACCTGGTGTGAAGTCATTTTGAAGAAAATTGTATTTTTGTATACATTTCCAACGGTGGTCGGCCGACCACCGTAGGAAAAACTTAACTATTTTTTACTACTGCTCCAAATTTACCATTTTCTTCAGTCCAAATTTTGTTTGCTATTGGTTTCATGTTCATGAATAGGTGCAGGCCAGCTAGACTGGTTCCCTTACCGTACAATTTTCCGGCATCTGTAAACTGATCCATTTCATCTTCAGTGGAGTCAGGGAACCAGACTACTTGAACATTTTTTTGTTTTTCTTGGTTTTTTCAGCATTTTCGAAAACAAAACTTTAAACATGTCAGTGTAATTTGATCTGTTATACTAACCCCTCAAATAGTTCATTTCTGAAAATTAAAGCAAAAGCCAATCATGTACATTTCCTTTAAGGTGGTGGTACCTTACTTTGGTCTGTAATTGTTTTCTATTCATTAGAGATTTGTCGCATTGTGCTACCATAAATCTTTGTCTTATTACTCATTAGATGTCACATTATTAGTGATGTATCACATTCACTTTTACCAACAGCAGCTCATTAAAGTGTCTGACATGTACGTCAAATAAAAAAAAAAAAAATTCCATCTTATAATACGTCCGAATTTACGGAATTGCCGACAAACAAATGAGAAAAATCTAACAAATTTAGACAGCCTAACGTTTCAATCCTAGCAAAATCTTTGTCAAATGCATGCAAACAAACAAGAAAAAAACATACAAACTGAAAATAATTCAAACATCAATTCGGGAAAAACACTTGAACCCCATAAATGCCATTGAACTGGACATCAATGTAATTGACATCATTGTTAATTGCTCCCAGCAAATTTTTGAGTAGTTTTCTCGGAACAGGGACCCCTCGGGTCTATTCTATTCAGCATGTGTTATGGGGGAGAAACTTGCTGCCTTTTTATAGACACAACGGTCTATTTCTGTTTCATTGTTTAGACACCTGATCGACTGACCTTTATATTACGTAAACCGCCCACAATGGAAATCATTGATGAATTTAAAACTAACAAAACAAAGTTGCTGTGAATCCAGAACCTGCTAGATTCCCACCAATTTCATTTCGACACAGGTGAGGAAACTCGCGTCGCAAACCGTAAACGGCACCTTGAACAAAGACGATTCATGTACAGTATCAAATTGTGGTTTGTTTACAACTCCAAGCCAATTTTCTGGAACGATATAAAGGCCAACATGAAAATATAGTTCAGTCTCCTGTTTACTTCTCTCAATTATGTCAGCTTTAGGGTGAGTTTTTAAAGGGCATGTTCCTTTGTTGATATTTTTGGACCATGCAAATGAATAAAACTGCTACATGCTGATTGATACTGACTGGAACGACCTGAAATATACAAATATGAAAAAATTTCGGGGCCTAATGTTTCGATTCCTAGCAGGATCTTTGTCAGAGGCCGAACTTTTTTTGGTCCGTGACAAACCTGCAAATGACCAAATGCCACCTGCAGAGGGTGAAACCTGGAACCATTGTTCAAAATCTGACTTCAGAATCCCCCCATTCATAATGCAGTTGGTGTTAGATTCAGTTTTCAGGTACATTTTAAATGTAATAGTTCGGCAGAATGGTGATGGGATTATCGTGCCTTTGATGATACAAGCTTGGCATTTGACACACAGTCAGAGTATGTCACGAGAAAGATTTTGGCTATAGGGCCATCGCAGATTTGTCCTTTGAATCAATATAGGTAGAATAACAAGCAATGGCAGCCATTTTGAAATTTTTAAAAATTGCTTGTAATTCTACCTGTATTTTTTCAAAGGACAAATCTGCAATGGCCCTATAGCCAAATAACTTTCTCATGACATACTCTGACTGTGTGCCAGATTCCATGCTTGTATCATCAAAGGCACAATTCCCCCAAATATTTGCCATTGGGTCTTGCATATACATCTGTGTCCCTAAGCAAGATATTTTACTATAATATTGACAAGCCAATTCGAAGGTTGACTTTTACATTTGTACATGTATATTGGTCTGAGACTGAAACACTCAAGTCCTTAGAAGCTAGTTGTAGTATGTATCAAGCTAATAAAGGTTAAAAAGTTGTCGAGAAGAATGGCATGCCTGTCTGGGGTAATAATAAAGTACTTAAACTTCTGCTTGAATCTTAATATAGCCATCACCTATTTTTGAACAGTTTGGAAAGTTGTTTTGTATTTTTCTTTCCAAGTTGAATGTTATATCCATGCCAACAATGAAATATTGCGAACAGATGTTCATGATGAATAATTGACATTATTTAGGATGTCTGCCACATTTGAGTCCAACAATAATTGTCACGGGCTACCGGTGCTTCCTGGGAATCAGACAATGCTGAGCAAATATTTTGCAATTTTTGGTGGCAATTTCACAATATCCATGAGAAATGAGTCACCAGTTCTGAATATTGTTGGAAACCCAAGGTGTATTGTACACAAATTACTAATACTAGAATTGAAGCCACTCTTCCCTGCAAAATTAAAAAAAAAAAAAAAAAAATCATTATAATCTAGTATACTGTACATGATACATTGTTCACAGCAAGTTCACAGCAAATATACCCCCCACCCCCGCAGTATAGAATATGAACTTGCAAAGTTTTGGTAAATCAATGTTATTTTGATAATGATAGAAATATATATGTAAAGGGCCCGTGAGATGAATTTTTCTCGGGAACACATATTGTGCAACTTTCTACTCCTCTTAAATGTATGAACAAAATTTGAAATCCCTTTTTGGTTAATTTTATTGAAAAGTGCACTTCTTTAAACGTTTCAAATTGTCCATGCTTTTCCAGACAACCGAGGGCGCTGTTGCTGTGATGTCATGTCAGGAAGACACTTAATTTTTGGGGTTTTGTGTTCAAATTGTGAACCTAAACATTTGTGAGAAAAGTCTGCTCATTTGCTTACTGCCATGTAATGACACAGCAAGGAATCACGAAGAAAAGATAATTTTACAACAGCAAAATATCCACAATTCTGGCAACTTTTGGTGCTGAAAATGACATCACACTTTTGCTCATGAATATGGAAATTTTCATTAGCATAAAAAGTCACCAAAATGGCAAAATGAAAATTGGAAATAAGATTAAATGGCACATAAAGATGCATTTTCAAGGATTGCATTAAAAACATTACGTTGCATGGCCCTTTAAGGACGATGACTTCAAAGGGAGTTAGCAGTGGTTTTACAAAAAAGGAGATAAATAGAACCAATTTTTTTCTTCTAGTTTATTTAAGGAACTCTTCAATTCCTACAAATTGCCATTTTGGTTAAGAAAACAGAAAACTATTTTCTTTAAAAACAAAAGAGGATATTTTTGCCTCCTAACCCCAACCACACAAATCTCGTTTTATCACTTTAACAAGCTCCCCGAAGAAAATTTACTGCTGTGTTCCCTCCTGCACTTGCGGGTGGAAACAAAAAAAATGCCACATCTGCTTCCAAGTTTTTTTCTGTCAGGCTTCCAAGGGCTTCCTAGAAGCTACCACCTCCCCTCGCATCTCGGCCAGCCGACCAGGCCGTTGGAATAACCTGCCAGTTGTTGCATCAATAGACAAACTAGGTTTGCAGACTGAGGGAAAAAAATGGAAAATGGAAAAGTAAAAAAAAAAGTCTGCCGGGAGGTTGACGTTAGGTAGACGAACTTGGTGAACCGGTGAACTTCAGCTCAACTTTGTCTGTCCGTGTTGGTTTGGTTTGTAAATCGAGAACGGCTTTTATGAGTGTATGGTTCGGTAGTTTTTGCACTTCCTATTTGTGTGTGTGTTGGATTGGATGTTATTTTAGACTTTGTTGCGCGCTGTGAACTTTTTGTCAACTTCTTTGTGTGCTTGAGACTTGGGAACTGCTGGTACCATATAGTGTGAAAAATAGACTACTACATGTCTGTATTCAAGTGTGATGGGGCGTACATGTACAAGCACGTATATTGAAAAGTCGGCCTAACCACAGGTCTCTCGACCTAATTCTCTGATTTCTGGAAACTGCAGGAGGTTGGGTTTCGTATGGGCGTTTGGAAGTTAGATTGGAGCCAAAAGTCTTTCTCGTTTGTTTGTTTGTTTGTTTGTTTTTTTTTTTTTAGAAAGTGGAGCATTTGAAAAATTGTAAAGAAATGTTTGTTGTAAACTTGCTTTCCTCCTGCACTTCAATAAATTCATTTTTTTTTCTCTCAATAAATTTTGAACTTGTAATCTTTTATTTCAACCCATTTTTTTTTGGGGGGGGGGGTGTCTGAAACCCTCTGATCCAACTTGCAAGCTGACTGGTTCCCGGTCCACACATCAATACTGACTGTGGGGCGGGAACCAGCCTACACAATGAGAACAGAATGTTTTTTAGGCCACAAGTACATTTTTTTCATTTCAAACTTTGTAAAGTAATAATTTAATAACTCATCATGGCTATGGAAAATGGCCCATGCATGGGCCATTTTTACCCCTCAGCCGAGAGGCTCGAGGGGTATTGTCATCGCCTAGGGCGTCCGTCCGTCCGGATGTATGTGTGTCTCTTAGTTTCCGGATGATAACTTGAGTTAGAAATGTTGTTTGGGGTTGTAACTTCGGTAGGGGGTTGCCCTTGGGAGTAGGCAAGTTGGGATTGGTTTTGAGGTCAAAAGGTCAAAGGTCAAGGTCACCGTGGTGAGTTAAATGTAAATGGTTTCCGGATGATAACTTGAGTTAGAAATGAGATTTTGGTGTCTAACTTTGGAAGAGGGTTGCCCTTGGGAGAAGGCAAGTTGGGATTGGTTTTGGGGTCAAAAGGTCAAAGGTCAAGGTCAGCATGGTGAGATAAAGGTAAATGGTTTCTGGATGATAACTTGAGTTAGAAATGAGATTTTGGTGTCTAACTTTGATAGGGGGTTGCCCTTGGGAGTAGGCAAGTTGGGATTGGTTTTGGGGTCAAAAGGTCAAAGGTCAAGGTCACCGTGGTGAGTTAAATGTAAATGGTTTCAGGATGATAACTTGAGTTAGAAATGAGATTTTGGTGTCTAACATTGGTAGAGGGTTGCCCTTGGGAGTAGGCAAGTTGGGATTGGTTTTGGGGTCAAAAGGTCAAAGGTCAAGGTCACCATTGTGAATTAAAGGTAAATGGTTTCCGGATGATAACTTGAGTTAGAAATGCGATTTTGGTGTCTAACTTTGGAAGAGGGTTCCCCTTGGGAGAAGGGAAGTTGGGATTGGTTTTGGGGTCAAAAGGTCAAAGGTCAAGGTCAGCATGGTGAGATAAAGGTAAATGGTTTCCGGATGATAACTTGACTCTGGCTGAGGGGTTTCAACAGCAACGCTGTTATTTTTTTTTTTGGTCGATGTCTCATTCATAGGTGAATAATTTTGTATTATAAATTAAGTAAAATGGCAATTTAGAAAAGGAATCTATATTTCAGTAGAAACTCGAAAAATAGTACGGGGAATGCAATTTTCATGTATTTCACTAATTTTAAACAACACCCATAAAGAAATAAGTGAATTAAAAATAATAATAATATAAATTTGTAAAAAAGAAAAATTAGAAATTACCAGAGGTGGATTGGAACCTGCAATTTCTGGGACATGATACCTGTGTCAGTTGAAGTTCAAATCCCTCTCAACGTAATTATTTTTTTCAGCCTAATATTGATTGCAAGTGAAGCAAGAAAGTCAGTTTTTGTTAGTGGATTTGGAAAACAAGACATGTTTGAAAATGGATTTTTTTCCCATTGTAATTTAGCCAAATGTTGAGGCCAATTGGATAGAGTAATGATGTGAATTGTGAAAAAGGAATAAATCAAACCAAAAATACACCCATTTGATGACAAAACTGAAAAGAAATTGTTCCTCCAACTGATACTTTTAAATAAGGGAATAATCGCCTCGGGTAATTATCGCCCATCCAGACTCAAACCGGTCTTAAACAGAGTGTTTAATACCGACCGAACACACATTTATTCCCATTCATAAATACCTTTTCGGTCCTCAAATTAAAAAAAATGTCAAAAACTAGACGTTGCCAACCATTTTGTTCAACAATTTTACATCATGTTTTACAAAACACCCCTCTGACTATAATATGGAATGCCCCTCCACAACTCGTTACCTTATAGGGACATTGGCGTGCGCGTCGCGCGTACTGCGCGATGTTGCGCAAAACGCAGCTGGGCTGGTGAAGTGTGAATTTCGGACCATGAAATGCTGATTCACTGGTAGTACATTGCGCATGCATACGGGAGGAATTTGAACGTTCAACCAATGAAACATTAAAAGGCACCGGATTTCATAGGAGTCCAAATTTCATGTGACACTGGAAAAGCGTTTAAGACCAGCTAGCCATGTCTTTATCATCCGTTTAAGACCGGCCACGTGACGGGCTCTCGACCAGTAGGAAAGCGTAAACTGTCTTAGGTATTTATGAATTAGATTTAAAGAAGAGGACTTTTGTTGAAGCCCCAACCCAAAATTCTCAAAATGTTTTTCATTTGTAATCACATTGCTCCCATTCTCTTTTTGTGTTTTGTTAGAATGACATACCACATATCTTTACAAATTGAAATGTCAAAAAGTCAAGTATTTATTCCATTTATGCGACAGCCTCACCCCTTTTCCTGTCCAGTTCTTTAATAGCTCCATGTTGAGAGCCATATTCACTCACTTTTTGTCGAACGTCTCCCCTGATGGCTGCCATTCCCGACCACTCATCCATGAAATCCAATTTCCCTGAAAGCGCAGTGGTCCAGTAACAATGGACAACTTCCGTTCTGTTGTTTTATTTTGTCCTGCCTGGCTTATCCCGTTTCCTGACACAGTATTTTCCATTGTCGGCAGAGATGGTATTTGGGGAATCTTTTGTCTCGGGGCTGTGTTGAAAGGGCCGTGTTTCATGAATGTATTTTTGTCTGATTTTGTTTGGTCTGTTGGCCTTTTGGGCGTGAACTTAATGTGAACTTTTGTGAACATGATGTGTGTTGCAACACCATTAACCACTTGCCACTGGGATTACTTTTGCCGAAAAAAATCATCTTTGAAAAAAGGCAAGATATGTCGGCCAAATTATAAAATTTAGTCAAACACCACAAATACTGACTCTTGAGAGTCATTTGTACAACATGTGTACAATACTTTTCACAGTAACTTCATATTTTGCAACACTCCTATTTGCTACAACGACAGGCTGTGTACAGGCCAAGTTCAAATTCAAAACACAGTGTGTACAAAACCAATGGGAACCACTGACGTGTACATGTACACAAGTCCACTGCTGGAGGCTTGGTAGCCTTTAGTCAAGTCCCACACGCTCACCCGGACAAGTGACGCACCCCGGATGCTGACACGTAAAAAGACTAGCACGAGCGACGAAGCCGCGAGGGCCTTTATCATCTCGTGGAGAACCCTTATGTTTTTCTTTACATTTGTCTACCGATTTGGTAGACATGCATAATGCATTACCCGTTGTGAATTGACCAATGAAAATGCAGAATTACTAACGTAAATCAGCCGTCTGGCGCCCTACAGCACGCGCGCCATGGTGCGCATGCTGTTGCTGGTAAACGCAAACCACCGTTAGATGATTGGTTTATATTGCTTGATTTATATTACGTGAATAAATGAATAAGTGATGAGTTCCACAAGATAGTAAAGGCCCTCGCGGCTTTGCCGCTCATGCTAGTCTTTTTACGTGCCAGCATCCGGGGTGCGTTACGTGTCCGGATGGTCCGGGTATAGGCGCGTGGGACTTGACTAAAGGCTAGAGGCTTGGGGAAGCTTGACGATTTAACCCGTCACCCGCCCTTGCGTATATACATTACCAGATTGCGTTTACACGTTCTCCGGTTAATCTAAATTTGTTAATTTTTTGTTTGCTTTTTGTCTATGGTAATACATGTAGGGCTGTGCTGCAGATACTGGATATCCGACTATTAAACCGTCCACCGAATACCCGTCCCGAAAAGTATATTACCAAGTAGAATATTTTACCCGATCCCGAAAAGTATTTTACCAAGTAGAATATTTGAAAAATGTGAGCGGTTTCGAGAAGATGACCAAAAAAACATCCATTGACATCATCTACAAGTAGATTAATTATGCTTATTTTCTTCGCTGTTAAGATTCATAAAATTTGGGGTCAATGAAAGCATTAAAACATTGGTACTTTGGACAAAACATGCCACACATGCATTTATACAGCCGTAGATAGTGTGCAGCCAACGTCTTTGTACATTTGTTATACATTTGTTATACACCATTCTGCGGTTTGATACATTTCTCATTCATAAAAACGACTACAACATTGGTACCGGTACGTGCGTGAGTACACAGGCTTGACACTTTTTTGACTGCCCCCCCCAAAAAAAAATTATTTCCTTTCTCCCTAATTGCCCCCCCCCCAAAAAAAAATCTTTTTAGAGTCTGGCGCCGCCACTGGTCAAATGCCACATTTTTGTGGAGAGCCACTTTACAATTTACACTCATGATTTCTAGAGCTTGTGTGTGGAACATTAGCCCTAAATTTATCTTTAAAAATCTGTCATATCAGCTAGTCGGCCGCGTCAACAATTTTGTTTGGACAAATACATGATTTTCATATTTTTACCTCAATGTCCATGTTCGAATATGTCGAATAATGAATCAAATAAAAATTCCAACAATCGATTACTATATTATTCAAAAATGAACAGCACTGTTTATTTATTTGTCTGTGCACACACACAGTTTGTGTTCGAAAAGGGTCATAAAAAGTTCAGGTTAAAAAAAAAATTGATATCGGTAACAGAATTATGTGGTTGATTCCAAGTATCATTCATGTAACAGAGAAAAGTACATGTATAGGAGATTAGCCAAGCTTGTTTCTGGGCCAACAATTACAAGGAGATTAAAGTTCGGATCTGGGAGGGCCTCCCAGCGGGCTATAACGGGGTTATCATTAACAAATTGTATGGAGAGACATCGCTGTTCATACATCTACTGGTAGTAACCATGACCACAGTCTGTTTGCCTATTGATCACAGGATGGCTTCCGGACTTAAGTGTCTCTTGGGAAGAAAGAAGAAAAGAAATGTTTTCTGATAAAAGGCTTGCTAGGTTGAAAAGGAAGTCACCGTTAAAGGGAATGTACATCATTGGCTTTTGCTGTAATTTTCAGAAATGAACTATTCAAGGGGTTAGTATAATAGATCAAATATTGTTACACTGACATTTGTGAAGTTTTGTGTTCGAAAAGGTCAGAAAAACCAAGAAAAACAAAAATGTTCAAGTAGTCTGGTTCCCTGACTCCACAAAAGATAAAATGGATCAATTTATAGATGATGGAAAATTGTAAGGCAAGGGAACCAGTCTAGCTGGCCTGCACCCGTTCATGAACATGTAACCAATAGCAAACAAAATTTGGACTAAAAAATGGTAAATTTAGAGCAGTAGTTGAAAAATAGTTAGGTTTTTCCAACGCTGGTCGGCCGACCACCGTTGGAAATGTATACAAAAATACCATTTTCTCGAAAATGAATTCACACCAGGTGCCATAATTTTACAAGATGCTTGCGACTGTCATTTACCAACATCCTAGTAAGGTATTTCGTAAAAACTTGGTAGTTTTATTTTTCGATGTTTGCAAATGTTGTATATTCCCTTTAAAAGGGACAATTATTGAGTTGTAATTAATTCTTCAAAGAAACTTTTCTGTCAAATTAAGGTACGGTAAGAATGCATGTTAAAGGTCATGTATACAACATTTGCAAACATCAAAAAACAAAACTCCTGAATTATTATGAAATACCTTCTTTGACTGTAAGTGAATAATAGTCTCAAGCATCCTGTGAAATCATGGCACCTGGTGTGCGGTCATTGTCAAGAAAAGTGGAATTTTTGTATCAATTTCCAACGATGGTCGGCCAACCATCGTTGGAAATAGAAGAAGAAATTTTTCACTTACTGCTCCCAATTTACCAAATTTAGTTAGTCCATATTTTGTTTCGTCTTAAGTAGGGTCAGGGAACCAGAATACTAGAACAGCATTTTTTTCCCTTGGTTTTTCCAGCATCTATGAACACAAAACAGATCGGTATAACAATTAATATTTGCTATTTATCCCCAAGTCCATCCATTCCTGAAAATTGCAGCAAAAGCAAATGTTGTATGTATACTACATTTAACTGAAGAAGTCATTGTCCAAAAAATACTCCCAAAAACAACAAACAAAACAAAATTTGGTGTATAGGCCTAATCAGAATTATTGTAAAACTGTATAAAATGCATTTTCTAAAATAATTAAAATTCAAATTTTAGTTTGGGGCAATTCCACACCAAAGTGGACATGACACCAAAAAATTCAAATACATGTGACTTAAACAAATTTGGCATCAAATGAAAGCTAAAAGTCTATATTTTCAAGATTTGCAGTCGGAATTTTATTTTTTATACATTTCGGTACCAAAAAATAGGATTATGTAATAATCCTGTTTTAATCCTAAAAATGTGATTAAAAGTGATATGAAAGTATTCTACCAAAACACACACAAAAATATGTACTAATGCCATCAGTTTCTGTCATGACAAAGTATTGGTTTTGAAAAACTGACTAAAACTTGTTTTTAACATTTTGCGTAATTTGCTTCGCTTCAGTGACTTCTAATATTTCAGCCTTCGAAAATGTCCTTCCGTTACCAAAAAAATACATATTTTTAATTTATTTTTAAAACTTGCAGTATGAATGCATTGAAAGTTATTGTGCAAAGCAAGTTTAGGTAGGCCTTCAATATGACATTATAACTGACACTGCTGTACTTCTCGTTTTTTAATTACAATTAATTAAATCACGTCCTTCCGTTACCAAATTGGTAACGGAAGGACGGTAACGGAAGGACAAATCGTATTTTTATCAAATGTTACGACATTTGCGCTCATGTTTGAAAAATGAAAATCACTGCAAATACATGCATGTATAATGAGCATTGAAAGGACATTCATGTGACCCACCTTCACAAGAGCGGGATAAGCAGGGCAAGGTGTTTATTACAAAGGAAGGCATAGGCATGTACAACATGTACATTGTACATGTACATGTACATATGCCAATGTACCAGTACTTGTACATGTATGGAGTTGTTGCAGAAAATCAAATCATAAAGTTGCTGCCATCAGCATTCATGGACAATAGAGAAAGATACGAATTCTGTGAAGCCATTCCAGAAGCAAATTAAGTCAAAAATGAGATGGCAGAAAGTACCGGTACTTTTGGGCACTTTCATTCAATTTACATGTGTAAGACATGTGAGGTGCAATCTTTGACAAATTATGCCCAAGTTAACAATTTCAGTTTGGATGTTTATAAATTAATTGTTACTACTCTAAATCATTGTAATTTGATTTCAAACATTGTTTTAGAGTTCAATTAAAAGCAACACCTAACTGAAGCCATCAGTTCTACCGGTAGATGTTTTTACCTTAAATGTACTGTACATGTAGGCTGGTCGCCCCCCCCCCCACCCTTTAGGTAAACCACTGAACCTACCGGTATTATTATTAAAAGTTGTTGGTGAACATGTAACCAATAACCAAGTGCTCAAAAACTGTGTATTTAAACTTTTAAGGATTGAGGTGATGGGTTTGAAGTCCAATTTATGTAGTTGTCTTGTGTTCGTGAATTATGTGTTTTGGGTGGTTTTCGTTTTTCTTTTGTTATCATTAATTAGCAGGCTTCTATCTTTATCTCAATAGTTTCTTGGGTATAATTACTTATGCCAGGTCTGCATATTGTTGATTTCACATTCAGTTACACATTTCAGCAATTTGTTTCACTTGTATAATTAGTGTAAATTCACATTTTGTTCATGCTATAATTGAGTAAACCTTTTGTCCTTCCGTTACCGTCCTTCCGTTACCAAATCATAATATGCTTAAAACGTTGTAATTATATTACCGAAACACTTAAAGTCAAATGAAAGGCGGTATAGTATAGATAAAGCTTCAGGGATTCCATTTCTTACCTTTAAAATATAATTGCCCCATAAAATTCACAGAGTTTACGCAAAACGCGAGTAAGTTGGAAAACCCTTGTCCGTTTTACCGTCCTTCCGTTACCGACCTCATTAATATTCATAATTCATAAACGGGAGGCATTCATGCCCCCCAAAAGTGTGAAAAGGAAAGTAGCATTATAGCAATACAATTGTGACATTTGTTTGCTGTAACTATGAACAGTGTCTGTGATACACACATTTGAAATTTTGTTTAATGAGTGAAAACGTCCTTCCGTTACCGTGGAATTGCCCTTTGGTAGAGTTTCACTTTATTCAAATCTGTTTCAGAGCTTTTCACTTGATAGAACATGATTTAGAATGGCTATTTTTTTTTTTATTTTTTTTTACACACATTTATTCATTAACTTTTTTAGGGGTACAGGCTTTTTTAGCATTGACATAATGAAAGAAAACAAGGACTCAAGGAATCATGCTATTCGTATTAAACTGAAAATGGGGCCTTTTATGTATTAGAATGTCGTAATGAAAAAGCTCCACTCTATGTAGTTAATTGATTCTGCTTGACTCTGCAGACAATTAAGTGAAATTTATTCAGTAAAGTGCTGTATCATACGTTCAGTAAGTTCAGTTTAGCATAATTTATCAAGTAGCATGAGCTTTCTTCAAGTAGCTGAAATATTAATGCTAGTGCTACTGTGCACACCACAACGTCTGTAATCTCACTATGCATGCGCATTTTATACAGGTCTCCATTTCTAGTTGCCTCAGTTTGCATTGCAAATTGTTACAGGGTAATCTCACATTTTTCTAAATCTACCTTCCCCAAGGCAAGTAACTACTGATCACTTGGCTTCTACCGTGCACAGTAATCTAGGCTACATATGCGATTGAACTCTGCGTGAACTGTCCCCCTGATTCAGTCCGTGTTTGCTCGATCCACACAACGGATCGGAAGTGTCTTTTCTTTCTTGCGCTCTCTGGCCCGTTCTGTTTAGATTACGGTTTGTATTTGATCAATGGGATCCCGGGTCATTGCCCCGTTGTACATTGGACAACCGTGTGCATACATTTCCCTGATTGCGTCCGCTCCGATTTAGATTGCATGCATTTCCAGATTAATTCCTTTTGTTGGGGGGATTTTTTTGTTAAGGCGACTACTTTTTTGATAATCTGGGGTTTTTTTTGGGGGGGGGGTACAATTTATTCATCCTTCCCCCGTTAACTCCCTGAAAAAATCCACTAAATTATCATTGTTTTCTCAGAGAGAATAAAATAAACTTTTTCCAATTTTTTTTTCGAGGGGGGGGGGGGGGGGGTGGGGGCTAGATGAATTTTGGACCGTTCAATTGCTGTATGGTAACTGTTACATTTTCAAGTATTGAATTTTTTATTGCACTCCTCTTTTTGAAAGCCTTTATACGGTTCAACAATCACCACAGTAATTCAGACAAGTGATAAACCCAAATTAATAATAGGTATGATTTCTTTGTAAAGAAAGAAAAAGGGCACACAGAATATATTTGCATTTTTGTTTTAAATGCAATGGAATGTGTGCATCCATCTATTTCTTTATAGTTAGTTTCGATATATTCCAATATATTAGCCATATATCCTTGTATTCATGCCATCGACAAATCAATCGTCTGTCATTCATATTGAATATTCATAGAAAATCTTGCGCTTCCCACAAAAGGAGCTCCCATCTCAGAGGTTAACAGGCAATGATGAACGATTTCCCCCTCCCCTCAGCCCACGATGAATTAAACATGAGAACAGCCCCTTTCATTAAAATCTCATGCATATTCATCATGAACCATGTTGAGCTATTCCAAACCTATCCAGGCCTTTCCAGGGTAGCTCGCACTGATGTCATACGTCCTAAATAAGGAACAAAGTCATTGTCTGAAGCTCTTCAGTAATAATAGTAACAATTAACTTAATCTCTAATCAGTTATAGTCGGAGCTTATATCGTGGGACCTATCTTCAGAAGCTGCAAAGGGAAATACGTTGGGCGGCTCTGACAATTTCTTTTAAACGAGGTAATCCTTAGTGATCTGGTGCTTGACGTAAGGAGTAGACTCAAATAGATACTGCTTGACAAGGGAATGCATCTGGGCAATTCCACGGTTACTCACGTTACATTTTTGATGTACTTTTGAGTTTCCTTGGGCTGTGATTACCTTACTGAAAAGGTTTATTAACTGTTATCTCCATGGTAGATAGAGTAGACCTAGACCTACATGTACCTAAGCACCAAAGATGACATCCAGAAAAATGTGTTCTGTATGATAAACGAGACACACAAAATCGGTTACTCACGTTACGAAAATGTAACGTGAGTAACCGATTTTGTGCATCTTGTTTATCATACATAGCATATTTTTCTGGATGTCATCTTTGGTGCTTACGTAGGTCTAGGTCTACTCTATCTACCATGGGGATAACAGTTATTAAACCTTTTCAGTAAAGGTAATTACAGCCCAAGGAAACTCAAAAGTACATCAAAAATGTAACGTGAGTAACCGTGGAATTGCCCATCTACAGTACATGCAGGTGTGTGGCCTGTATGCCTTGGAGAAGATATAGACCTATCCAAGTATCATATCACTGTACACTCAGGAGGCCCCCTTCAATGGCGAAAGCATGGTGCTAGCTATTGTACAAAGCAACTGCCCCATGACGGATTATCTGAACAATAGCTAGCACAATGCTTACGCCATTGAAGGGGGCCTCGGTAAGTGTACAGTGATAGCGCATTGAGGATGGTCTATACCACCTGTTGAATGCTGGCCAGCTGACCAAATCACAGCTCCGTCCACTGCGCACATAAAGGGCATCAATATGTGTGCCCCTCGAATGCCACTGCCTGTTTTGCACGAGCGCGTCCATTGCATAATGCAACATGTACGTACACACATGTCCGTCTGACTTTGGTCAGACATTTGGTGGCGCGTTCACGGCTGTAATTGGTCTTCAGTGTGTTCAACTCTGCTCTTGACAAGATGATAAAGCTACTAGCTTAGAGCTGGGATGATTTACCGGGTACCAGACTGCAAATGACAGGTACCAGGTTCAATGTTATTTTGGTCAGTTTATACTGGAAACCCTTTTACAGATTCCTACACAACATTTCATTTAAGAGCAACACAACTTGTTGTTGGTCAGTTGGTGGTTAACTCGTTTGAAGGCCTGTCTGTTGTGATGAGTTTGATTGAGGAAAGTAGCCAGGATTTTGAAAGAGTGTCCAAATTTGTTGTAGATATGTGTGTGTCCAATACTCCATGTCCGAATTATTTTCAAATCTGCATTGAGTGGATATGATTTTAAGATAAAGGAAAATGTAAAACAGCCTGTTCTTATTCTTTCATGGTTCTGCTAAAACTTAATGTAGACTTTGTTACTTAAAACAGTTTAATTACTTAAAATACTTTCTAAATTCTTACATACCAGCACCTTATTTTAGTAATGTAAAAGTTTACTCCTTTCCAAGAACATTTCGTCATCTTTGTCCAAAATTAGACCTAGACCTTGTCTGGCTGGATATGACTAAAAGTCAAAAAAATGAACCTTCCAAAAAAGACATTTTTGGGATTTCTGCAATCGCTGACTCAAGTCCGACGTGCGCTTACAACACCTCCGGAGTTTTAAATCTGTTTTGTCCTTAAAACCCTTGGGGTATAGACACTATCGAAGAGCGAAGGGGTGGGTCGTGAGCAATCGTCACCCTAAAAATGGCATTCCGTCAACCACAGAAGGGTGAATTTAGACTGGGTCTGTCGTCGTTGAGTCACCCTAGGTGGGCTGAGTTGGCACCCACTGCCCCTGCCTTGATGGGTGCTTTGGAATGATCTGGGGATTTGATCAGACGTAGACCTACGTAAGTCCAGCTCCAGCTGGGCCATGTAATTACCTCCCAAATTATTTTGTCCTGTTTGTGGTTGTCTTCCTGTCTGTTTTGGTCCTGCGCCAAATATATATTTTTGGTTCCCCTTAGACCATGGCCGACCCTATTTCAAATATTTGTAGATCTGTTACAGATCTGCATGTATTCAGTTGAACTGGGATGGTACAATCAATGTATGGTACTGGTAAATGTATTTAACTCAACTTGGCCCAATGGTTTACTACTCGTGCTGTGGTACGTGAGTTCGAACTCTGACGGGGAAGGTGCTTGTGTTCTTGGGCAAGACGTTTTACTACAATTGCCTCTCCCCATCCAGGAGTATGCATGGGTACCTGTGAAGGTAAAGAGACCAGAATGCGCTGATCTCGAGCTGCTGACAGAAAATGGTCTCATGGCCTGATGAACATGGATAATATTTGAGAAGCGCTTTGAGACCTTTGGTATAAAGGCACTAAGCGCCACACATTAATATCTAGAGAGAAGCATTAACGTTTGGGCATGCATTTTATTAAAGTATAAAAACACTGAACCTTTCTTAAGCGGGAAGGCCTTGTGAGAAGCACTTCGGGACCCCGATTATAAGACATCTTTTATACAATCCCACATTGGTTTCAACCTTTCAAGGTTTTGCAGAAGTCATCAGAGTAAAGCGTCTTGCCTATGGAAACAGTCACTGTGATAGATCTCTTGGCGATGCTCCAAAGCTCATTTGGAAGATCCTGATACTGAACCTGAATTTGGATGTCAACTGCCCATGCCGCGCATTCATTTGCAATCAAGTAATTTCAAAAGTCACAAAGTTACTGTAAGTGGTACTGGTTGGAGATCACTGGATCCACATGCATTACAAACTAATTGATGACTATGGTAGTGTGTTATTCTTGTTCCATCTCAGTTTCACCCAACTCCATTGTAGGCTGATATCCCCTTCCCTTTCCAATCTTAAGTACTTTGAAGGGCCTTATTATTTGCCTCGGTGGGTTGATGTCTTTGCATGTCTCATGAGATAAAAATACAGATCTTGAGATGGAACGTTTACGTAAGTAAGACAGACTGACGCAAGTCTTCAAATTGTTTTGTCCTGTTAGTGGTTTCCTGTCAGTCAAGGCTTGTTCTCACATCCCCCCTCCCCCTCCCCCTCCCCCCCCCCCTCCATACATATCCCCTTGTTCTACGCCCCCAACTATCACAAACAGCCCTGAGATATAGAAGACCAGGAAGAGACTTAGCCAGGGCCATGTAGGTGGGTGAAGTGACTAATTTTGACTAACATAGGCTTGCCGATTGTGCACATTTAGTGTGAAACAAGTTTGCTGTCATTAACCTAGCTTTTAATTAAATTCAAACACTTCATGACACACTTGTTCTTCATTCATATATTTACATCCTACTCATGTTAATGCCAACTTTTTTTGTGACATGTTTTTGAGTTTTTCTGTTTATGCTGCAGAATGCTTGATTGCATGTCTTTTGTCAGAGTTTTTGTTGTGGCATGTTATGTTGGATCTGAGAAGATGTATACATGTACATGTACGTAACTGTATTTCTTTTTTTAAGTTTTGAGAATTTGTCTACCATTTCTATCAATTTGGTTTTGATTTAGTTTTGTACATATGATTTAGGCCCCCCCCCCCTAAAAAAAGAGTTCTGCTTCCGGTTTCCCTACCTACTCTATTCTGACAGCCCCTACCCTAATTTTTTTTGATGGGAAAATTGAGGGGAAAAACCCCAAACCATCAATTTAGACCTTTTACCCTTGACTTTCTACCTACCTACCCTATTTTCAAATGCCATGTAATTGGAAGCAGAATTGTTTGGTTTCTTTTGGCCTTACTTTGTGCTTTATACCTAAGGCACTCTCAAAGATGCGAGGTTCATTCGGTGAGGAGTTCAGTGGTTGTCAAGGGATATTCCACAAGAAAGTGGCAATGGCTAATTTATGAGATCTTCAAAACTGCTAGCATCACAGCCTCAACTGTGGTATCAAATTAAAGGGGACAAGACGTAACATTTGAGTGATGTGGCAGTGAGATAGATTGTGGTAAAATGAATGTTTTTTTCAAAAATCTTGGTTTTTGGAGGCTAAAACTGTGGATTTTAGGTAGTCATTTTGGCACCTTGTGTATATGCAAAATGTAATTGTTATTGTGAGTTTTTGTTTTTAAGGCAGGGAGAAAGGTTCACAGCCCAAAGAGTTTTGGATTCGATTATTAGTTTCTTACTTGTTATAACTTGTGCCAAAGATGGGCAGACAAACTCTAACGTGAGTTACCGAAATAAATCCCTCTTGAGATTTTATGATTGATTACATTTTAATAATCGTAAAGTTAGCATACGCCTTACATCCTAATGATGTAAGGGCACTAAACAGTATGAGGAAACTTTCAAATGCAAGATATTTATATTTTTTCCATGTCCTTTTTATGTAATCTGAATTACCGATAAAAAACCCTTATTGCCAAACCAACATAATATTATGTTGTTGGCCTTTTTTGGTACTTCAGTCACTTAATTTTAAGGACTCTTCTGTGAGACAAATCCACCATAAATGTTTTGACTTCATAGAATAACAACACAGAGTTTACAGAAGCCCCCCCCCCCTATGAAATGTGAGTTACCATGGAATTGCCCTTAAGCAAAAATGTCTTGGATAGCCGAACCTGTTTCAGGCCGGCAGGGTCTTTTTGTCATTAACTTGCTTGCAAGAAAACGATAGCCAATTACTTACGAATGTTCTAATACTAGATAGAATTGAACCTTGTGTTTTGGCACATGTTTCATCTCAAACTTAGCTACAGAGTTGGTAGAATGGTGCAGCAGAATTACTGTTTTTAGTGTGAGTACAAATTGTACACAACATCCCAGATGGACCAAGTCGTACATGTACATTGTACAGTGCTCGACAAAATCATTGCACAGTGGTTGCTATGGAGAAGGCCCTCTGTTGGCAAATAAGGGAGAGGATATCAGGACCAACTGCCTTTTATACCAAGCCTTTTTGAGGCCGTACCGTGCATGCAAGTCACGCTTGTTCAGGCGCGAGTAGAAGTTGGACTCTTTTTTCATAAATTTGTTTTGTGCTGCATTCTCAATGGACTGTTTAAATGTCAGAACACTATTGATGCACAGTTGACATTAAGGCGTGTAACCTTTTGGGATGTGCTGAATCCTCTTGTGTCTGGGAAATTGTCTCGCACAAGTCTTTCTTGTTGCTTTGGAAGGATTGAAATGCATTATTATTGTGACATTAACTCTAACCTTACCAACTTCATCAAAATCCCCCCCCCCCCCTCAGTTTGGAAGATTTTGCCAGATTTTGGCAGACATGGTCCTGCTAGTTTGACTCAATTTTGATGGAGGAATCTGCTTGATTTGGTCCAGCATTGAAGTAGAGCCATATGTGTACCAAGTCCAGCAAAATCCACCAGCACCAGTGGTGGATTTCAACAGATTTGGTCCTGAAGCATTACAATGTGAAGCAGAGGGCAAGTTCGCGCAAGAACTATATTGTTGACCAATGGTTAACCATAGTTCGACTAAAGTTAGCCCGAACTCTGTCTAGTCGACGGTGGTTGACTACGCTAGTCGACTATTTGGAACCAGCCTATGGTACAGGGGCTGGTTGCATCGCTGGTTACCAATAGCAAAATTCATAACGTACAGCAGGGAGCCAGGACCCAGAAGTTTGCGATGACATTTTGACCAGCGTTTGACTAGAGACCTTCGCATGTTGCTATTAGTGCGCAGGCGTAAGTAACGTCACAAATCAGCCACTAGTGGACTAATGGTCCTTGCCCGAGCTTGCCCACAGTGAGTGATGGATTTTGATGGACACGGTCCTCTACTTAGTAAAACTACCGGTAAGTAGGGAGTTAGGGTTAAATTGAAGTGGAATTTTACTGGAGGCAAACTCCTTTTATTACAAGACAAAACACTTTGTCCTCATTGATTAAGATCATAGTTTTTGCCAATGGTGATTTTCACAAAATTACTGGTTTTGCAAGCCAAACAATGAGCCTGAATGTGTACATGGAAAGACGAACATTATCTTTTTCCAAATATTAGTGTTGTATTGAACTGTAGCCGCATCACTAATTGCTGTTAATAGTCCCAACAGAAATGAGTTTTAAAAAAAGTGTTTGAATAAGCAACCTCAGATTTTAAGAAATATCCAAAGTCGTCAAAACCAAACCACATTCCCATCACGACCCAAATCACGGCCATTCTGGGTTATTTATGCCCGGCGGTCAAAAAGTCAGCCCTTCCGATTCCAAGTAATTTATGCCTCCCTGGTAGTCAAATACAGGCTTGCCTAGATGAAGCCGGGCCCTGCTTCGGCTTTGTCTGAGATCTGGAATATTTGTGGTCAAAATAAAGGTCTTGAGGGTTAAATTAGATCTGGTTCTCAGTGACACTTTGTGACCTGACAACAGCACCCAGATTTTGCTTTCCACACAGCGGAAAGGAAGATGAAAGAGAGTGTTTTACAGACACCCATCCTGACCGCAGTTTTTGCACAGTGCGTCTTTAAAGGCGGGTAGGAACATATGCAATTACCAATTGGTACCAAGTACCCCGTGAAATTATTCTGCCTGAAATGGTATCATTCGGAAGAAAACGATCATAAAAGGTGGTTCCAGAAAGTTTGCCTGCTGGCACAGTTTTTATGTGAGTTAACAACGGAATCCAGTTACGAGACCTCAAAAATTGTGCCTACATTTTCCCTGTTGTCTCAATATGTATAGTATCCACTGAGCTGAAACTTCAACAAGTTAGTTGTTGTGCATCCTTCTTAAGATTTTGAGCAATTTTGTTGCTTCCAATGACACAAAAGGCACAAAAAGCAAATGATCCTACAGGTATGTAACTTTAAATCCCAGAAACATCGTTTTGATTGATTTTAGACCCTTTTAAACTTTTGTGTGAAATTATGACAGATCAAAACCCTTACATGATTTTTTTTTCATCTCGTAAAGTTTGCATTGCATATTTTGAACTACGCCATCTCTTAGTGATACAATCCCTAAATCAGCAATCGGGACGTGATTCTCATTCAGGCAGTAAGCAATGACCACCAATCTCTGTTAATTATTGGCATTTGCTTACTCTGCGGGGTAGACCCACGCCCATTTACGGATTGAACCAGTTCACGTCGGATGACGTATATAATACATGCAAGGTTTTGCAATATTCGGAACGGATGACGAATAAACACGCAACGAACGAGGCCGGAAATATCTGTCAGCGACCCGCTCGCAGCGAGCGAGGCCAGAAATATCAGTTTGTGCTACCCGCAGATGACGGCCTGAACCCGTCTGGCATCGAGGTTCGTGAAAAACGATCCCGCGCCTGGGTCCGGTCAATGTCAGAATAATCCCGGCGCGAACTGTTTAACTATATATTAGTCAGATAGTGGTGTTCACCATCTGACTAATGAGGGCGATATTAAAAAAGTGTGCCAGCAGACAGCCTTTTAGTTTTTTAAAACCATCTTCAATGATACTATACTTCCGAAAAGTACTATTTCAGGCAGAATAAGTTCACAGGCTGTTTGATACTGGTCCTTAGAGCAAGATTTCTGTCATTAAATCTGTAGGTACATTTCCGTGTAATTGCAGTTTAATCATTCGTGACTTTACATGTAAATTGAAACAACCAAAAATTGTATCCTTCCACTGGACTGTGTTTAGTGTTGTTGACGTTGCCAAACAAGCCGAGCAGACAGACTCAGCATGGAGTCTTAATGCTTTGACATAAACCCACAAAAAAGTAGGGCGGGGACCCGCGGACCTCATCAACCAATACTGGAATTAGATGCCTGACCTTACAGTGGCAGTAAAATTTGGTTTTAGTGGTTTGGAACTGTGATTGAGTGGTTTGGGGGATGTTGGCCCGGCTCACTTTTGACACACACCAGACCTGCAGATCATTTTAATATCTAATTGATTGGGACGTAATCAGGTTGATGGGGATAAGGGTGAAAGACCTCGAGTTCATCTGGTGGGATGTTTGCTCCTGGAGTATGAAGTTCAGACTCCAAGCAAGCCCTTTTTCCTGGAAGTAACTGGTCCCCTGCACTGGTATTGTGGTAAGAATGATACATTGCTTTGCACTGGTGTTCCTTGTCACTGTTCCAGCTCGTCAAAACGTGTCAACAATTTGCTACAAAAGAGGGAGAAAGTTATTGGGTTTAGGGTCGTGCAGTAGCGACCGCAAAGGTTGGGAGTCCTCTGGTTGAAACCCTTTCTAGAGCAACAGAGCATTGTTTGAGTTCTAAAGGCAACAAGTTTTTGTTCCCAGAAGAGATCAGAATTGTCTGTTAACCAGACATTCCTCACGAACACACTCACCAAAACAGAACAACCAGACAATAGGTCAAACCCTCAACTCCAAAGCTATTTGATTTGGTTCCCCTATCCTGAAAGAGAGAGAGAAGAAGACAGTATCAAAGTTTTAAGTCCTCACAAGTCATGCATGAAACTCCCTAGGGCTGTGCATTTTGGAATAACTTAGTATTCTGTTATTCCTACTTGGGCTTGATTGAGTATTTATAAATACCTGAGACGGTTTACCCATTCCTATTGGTTGAGAGCCTGTTACGTGGGTGGTTTTAAACTGCCGGTAAAACACCGCTGCATTCTGCGCCACTCGTGCAGTACTCGCTGGGGCATGCCAATTTTCATATTGAAGGAGATTTTTAGCACTCTAGACGAGGCACATACCATAGACATGGCCAGAGGGGTATTTCACAAAACATGAAGTAAAATTGTTGAACAAAACGGTTCGGAATTTGTGAATTTTTGACTTGTTTTGACTTTTTGACTGCAAATATTTATGAATGGGAATAAATATGTCTGTTTGGCTCAGGCCATTATCCACATCCAGGCCCCTAACGTAATAGTTTAAAACCGGCCAAGCACATAGTTATGCCCTTATTCAAATCCCTGGGCTTGGCAAAAATGGACAAAGAGCTTATTAAAATAATATGAACAACAGGTAGTGGAATGGCTGATATTTGACCGATGTTAAGAAGAAGTCTGAGGTAATATTCATCATGAAAGCTCTCAAATCATGCGCGAAAGTGGCTTTTAACAAAAGTGTGGCATTTGACAAACAATAAAACCACGCAGCTTATATGTTTGTCATCTCCTGGAGCCGGCTCACATTTTTCAAATATTTGAATTGAAAAAAATGCTATTCGGATATTTTGATGGATGATTGAATATTCAAGTATTAGGTATATTCTGCACAGCCCTACAACTCCCTCAACATTTTTGCAAGGAGCCTTCCTGTATCTCCCACAATTCTCTGTTCTGCTGGAAACTGGTGGCACATTCTTCGTACTTGAAACTTGACACATGAAGACAAACAAGACACAAAGTCATCTGCAAACAGCCCAAAACAGCTGTGTTTGTCCCTGTGACAAACACATTTTTAGTTGTACTTTAAATTCCAAAGGCCCATACCGTTTTAAACTAAAAGTTGAGTTCTATTTACATGTATGTATCTATTTATTTGATTAATTTTAACTGGGTAGCCCATTCAGTGGAATCCACTGGTCTCCCATGGGGCCCAGTCAAGAGAAGACAATGTGAAGAAATTATAGTTGTAGGAAAACCCCAGAAGAATATTCTGAGGAAAACCCACGGAATCGAACCAGGGTCACAGCGATAGAAGGCGAGGTTAAGTGCCGCTATGCCAGCCTGACTCCCTTAATCACAGTTCTAACTTTTACAAAATCTCTCAGTGGATTTTGCAGGATTTTGGAGGGTTAGGGTAATGACTTCAACACAAGCATTTCCATTTGGTAAATTTGACATAAAGCACATTTCTGGTTTGGCCCAGAAACTTCCAACCTCTTTGCCATAAACTCCTAATGTTTCAGGGTTCAACGTAAACATTTTTGTACGAATTTGATTCAGGTTTCTGTGGTTGTTTGACAGTGTCTAATTTGAAAATGACACGAAAGTCTCAAACCGATGTAAACATGCCAACCACATCCCATTTGGATGCAACTGTAGACCTTGTGTTGAGGGTTTGTAGTGTTAACCACAAGAGGCATGCAACCTTCATGTTCTACTCTGTATCATAGACCACAGATGACTTAATTGCTGTCTCGCGCCTTCAGATCCAGACTTGTTTAAGTGGATCAATTTCATTTGTACCACTTTTCATCTCCTTCAAGGAAGATACCTCGATTGATCCTCGTTTGGGGTTTAGTTAACGGTGACAAAACGAGCGTTAGAGAACTTGAGGGGCATGAGGGTGGGATATATTTTTCGTGGTCAGGCGCCCGGGCACGAAGGGTCTGCGATTGCCATCATCGCAACCCAGGCTATATAGTCGGCTAAAAATAACAGGCATGCCATTGTGGTGGCGCAGATCGAGGCCCGCGTCACGTCATGTCGGAGGGATGTGCGATTTATCGAGGTCAGGGGGTTCGTGCGATTGAGCCCCCCTGGACGCTTTGACTCGGCCCGGGGTACGAAAGCCACAAAGACGGCGCTTAGGTTGCTGACTGTACATGAACTCCCTACGGGTTTCTTCCAAGAACGTGTTCAATATCTCGGCCCCGTTATCGGTCTTTTGCAGGAATTTTGTTTATTTCTGTCCCACCCCGACAGAATTCGGACCTTAAATGGTGGCCATGTGCAACAAGAACATCAAAGTTGTCAAATATCATTCAGCAGCTGTGAATGACTTTGCAGCCTTGTTTCGTACAACTTGTTAAAAGTAATTGAAGTTATTGCCATGGTAACGAATGATAAGGTGCCCGCAAAGATCAAGCCACAACCACCAGCCTCTGTTTCTAGATCGTCTGTAACTCTGCGGTTACGATATCACCATGGTTACAGCTTCATGATGGAGAGCTTTCTCATTGAAGTCAAGCATGGTATCGGATTGGGGTGAACTATTGGGTAGTCAAATGTTACGTGCACCTTACCTGTCTGCAGTATTAGGCTAAATAGCGCCCTCGTTAGATCACGCATAGACCTAATTACAACAGACAATTTAGCATCAACACCCGAGCCCAGTTTCTGCTTTGAGCATAAAGTCAAAAACTTGCTGGAAAAAAATTAGCCATTGCATGGCATTTTGGCTGTCACAAGCAAAAATGTTCATGTTCATAGAATTTCTATGCCTAATCTTCACATGTACATGTAGTTAGGCCCCCCCCCCTTTTTAAAAAATTGATTGTATAAGTGGTTGAAGATGAAGCATGGTGTACATATCTCATCGCAAACATTGCTGACAACATTATTTACTTAACATTTCCAACTGACCAACCAACGAAACCACACACTAATACTGCTGCTTGCAAGCCTTACAAAGTGTTGGCAGTTTTAAGCCACCCCATTCATGTGGTCACTTTGTCAGTGGGCCCCTTCATACTACTCCACCACATCGGAATGTACAGTTTAAGGAAAAGAATGTAATATTAATGGAAAAGAAAATAGCGCCATCTATTGACGAGATTTGGCTCACTCGAAGCCCTGAGAGAAGGGACAGTTCTTCGTGCACAGAAGAAATCACGTGCTATGGGTTATTTATGGGTCAGAAACACATTTGTAGCAGCTGTATAAAGCCCTAAAAACATCACTTGTGGGTGTTGTTTAATGCTTAATTTAGGATCGTTGCTTGATTTAGTAACATTGCTTGTAACATTGCTATATGGTTATCTCCAAAGCAAATATTTTTCTTTGGTAATATCTTCGGCTCTAGTCCCCCCTTCAAAAGATCCTGTTTCTATTGCCAAAATGCTCTGACATTTGTTTGCCAATGTCTTTGGCTACCTGATAAGCACAGAGGTTGTTTTGTTCGTCCAGCCCCCATGACACAATCACTCTGGTATGAACTCAGATGCTCTGTGGTTTTTCCCTGAAACCTGGAAGCTGAAAAGACTGGGGCCTGTTTTGCATACAATCTGCTCCAAAACCAGACATGCAAATTATACCTTATGCGGAGATGTTTTCAGCATCATCATCAGCAGTTCTACTATTTCACAATGGGGTCTGCTTTTATTTGCCTACCTGGTTGTTCAACTTGTTTTTGCCTTTTTTTTCTGTCTGGGCTGTATATTTGAAAAGGTCTAGCCATTTACTTATGAGAAAGGTTAGCTGAAGTCTACTGACTGTTCAAAACAACTCCTGGAATTAGTTAGTATGCATTTATGCAGCCTGTGTGGTAGCCAATTGGGGTGAAGCTCTAATGAGAAGGCGGGTTTCCTGTTGGAGGAGGGATCAATGAGGAGTGAGCTGTGTGTCAATTATCTCACTCTTGGCCAATCAGAGATGAGATAAGCCACGATGTTGAGGGTGACTTAGTGCATACTTGATTGGCAATGTCAAATTTGGATTAAAAAGTTGGTGTAAAGAAAACAAGGTTTGGAGTGGGAATAGGCTTTCAACAGAAATGAACAAATGCTTTCTGGCAGACTTAATCTTCATAAATAACTTAACAAAATTTTGGAATTGTTCGGTCAACTCAGGCTGACCATTACTTGACCACATTTTACTTTTGACAGATTTTGACCAGTTGGGTCATTTCAGGGGCGCAAACAGGGTTGGACATACTTTTTTCAAAATCAATTAAAATATACATATGTTTTCCATACTTTTAACTTGATGTGGCGTTTAGAAAGTGAAAAGTAACAAATTTTTAACGAATTAAGTTTTTTCTTGGATATAAACATCGAGTAAATGTATATTGAGCAGCGCCCTCTATCTGTATATCTTATTTATGAGTTTACTTAAATTGATAGGGTCAAAAAGTTTGCTTTTTCCAAAAAATGTCTGTACCAACTTTTGTGTTAAACTTGAAGGTAATTGAAACTGACAGATTTAATCTTAGCAAACCTCATTTATCTTCTCATGTGTCGTATTCCTTTAATGCACGGTTTACAAGACTGAGTTTCAATCGAAAATTAGAAATCTGTTTTTGTCTGTTTTGTACTGAAGCTTGACCCCATTTACACACTTCAAGGTTTGTCTTTTGAGTGGACAGTAACCGTTTTTTATATTTTACTCATGAATATTAGTCCGTATTTCAATAGTTTTCACACCAAACTGATCGCTGAGTCAAGGACATTTTTATTTAGCGAAAAAACTCCCAAATTGCCTGCCAGTAGTTTGACACGCACCTCATTTGTTGCAGCCAAGTTTTCCAAGCGTGACAAATCCCAATTAACGCCAGGAATGCGTGGCAATATTTGCCTCTATTATGCACGCTGTGTTTAAAAAACCACTTTCACTGTCAATCTGTCACTCATTGCTACCCACAAATTCCACTTTTCATTCATAAAAGACGCCCTTTGGGCCATAAACATAATCGTCAAACAACTCTTAATCATCCCAGAAAAAAAGTTCCTTTTTTTGTGTGTGTCACTGATCTTAATAGTGTTTTTCCCCTCATGAAAAAAAAAACCATCTGCCAAATTTAATCAGGGTAGGAATTTCTTTTCTGGTGATGGATTGGGGGGAAATATTGTAAAAAGGAGGGAGGAAATTGAAAGGCTGTGGCGAGGAATGTCCAGGCGCCAGTGGTTACTGGCTGACAGGTGTCAAGCAATTTGGTTGAATGGGCGTAAGAAAAGGCGGGTAGTTAGCGAAAGCAAACAGTGAAACTTACAAACAGCTGAAATAGTTAGCGCCGTTGTTGGAGTCAGACACAGAGACCGGATTAATCCGGCCTGAAAAGAACATTGACAATGACTTTAATATTTTTTTTTTTTAAAACCTTAACCCCAACGTGGCTGTAATTTTATCCCAATAATAGTTGGCGTAGTGAATGGGTCTCTAATTGAGATCCTTGAACGAGCTAAGGATATGCTTTGTACGCAGGATTAGTTGGAATTCCGAGCATGTTTAAAAGTTATTGTTGTTGAAGAAACGTGCCTGTTTAAACCCAGTTTCTGAAAGACCTGTATGATTAACACTAGCATTTTGCCTGGATTTATTGTAAACAAGAGTTTTCTTTATAGTGACACTCTTTGTTAACCCTGAACAAAAAAACAAAATTACAGGTAATTTTTTTTGTACATTCCAAGAAGGTTGGAGATTTGGTCAGATTGTTAGCCTGTGGCTGTGGGTCATTGTTGAGTGAAGTACGGTACAAGTGCATGTCTGTGGATTTCATTATGGTGCTAATGCTTGCAGCTATTGAGAGGTCTTTAATCAATGTCAATCTTTGTAATTCAATACCTGTCAGTCAATTCCTGTTGGTCTAACACTAAGAGGGAACTGCCCTTACAACCCTCCTCCCCTCCCCCCCCCAAACTGTTGATGGCGCTTTGTGACGACTGTCCAGAGCCCCAGTGGGAGGGAGACATCATGTGCGCATACTAGTGTGCGAGCATATGAAGCAAAGTACGCACAATTAATCATTATTCTGAATGTGCGCAAACCAGTGGTATTTTTTTGGGTAAGCATCAGGTCTGTCTGTAAATGCATTGGAACATCCCTCCCAGTGCTCTCCTTTTGCATTTGTGGAACGGAGCCCATAGAACCCCACCCCCTCCACAAAGAACTTTATCAAAAGTGAGGGCCACAGTACAGAACTTACATCTCCAAAAGTGGGTGAGGGGAAGGGGAAGAGGGCACAAACTATGGCAAGCCCATACAATACTGTCGGGGAGGGGAGGGGTGGGGTTAGGGGTCAGGGGGGTAGAGTGGGGTCTGTGGGGAAGGTTTGGACTTGTGAGACCAGCTCAGAGGGTGAAGTATTATTGTGTGTCATTTGAGCCACAATTTTAGGAGTATACAACCGACTTTAGCCAACCCACAGTTTGTTGCAACCAGGGACGTCAATCGGGGGGGGGGGGGGGGGGGGGGGGGGGGGGGGGGGGGGGGGGGGGGGGGGATACAAATGTATATAACCCCTACTTTTTGACCAGGGAGTTGGATCATCCCCCCACTTAGTCTTTTCGGAAAAAAAACAGAAAAATGCAGAAGATGAGGTGCGGGTATTTTTATCACTTCCCACCAACCAAAATTTATTCAATAGCACTTACAATTGAAGACAAAAAAGTACAAAAGCTGTAAATGCGCTGTTTTGATGTAAGGTTTGGTTGCGTTAAGCGCCCAAGTATTGTGAAGCGCTTTGAGACATATAAGCACCACAGTATTATTATATTAGTACATTAGATGTACATCTGTATCAATGCCCCCTAGTGTAATGTGGTATCCGGCCCTGCCCCCTGTTTTTCGAATCTCCATGGCCGGGAAATTTTTGGATTTTGGCCATCCCCCATCTCCCCCACTCGCCGGCACAGATTTACGCCTCTAGTTGCAGTGATGACTAGTGATTTCAAAAGGTCATTGCTTCATCATCGCCTTGTTGCTTACTGTCAATCGACAACCAAATTCTACCTAATTAATGAAATTTATCCCAAATGTATCCACTGATTATCCTGGTAGTCAACAGATCTGGACAACTTCACTCCTCAACTTCTAAAAAAAAAAACCAGTCCACCTCGAATATTTGTCTGTGGTAGTGACACATTGGGGATGTCAAGACTGTTGATGGTAATTGCTGCCAGTGTTTGGCATGGAAGTCGTCTGATTGACAAGAAATTGGCTAATGAGTGGACATTAGGGCCTGGGACAGCCCCTCGTTAGACAGATCCTAGACTGGCCCCAGGGAGGGTTAGGAGTATGTTGGTCAAACTGACCCACTATTGCCAGTCAAGTTCATGCCGGGTAGGGTTCAGAGGCTGAACCGTTACCAGTGGTTTGAAAGCATCAGCGCCTCGGAGGTTTTTCACACTAAAATCTTTTGGATCCTAAGGCCAAAACAAAATCTCCAGTGTCTGGTATGGAGCTTGTCCCAAAAGTTGTGCGGCGACGCAGTTCCCCCCCCCCAACTTTTTTCTTCTTCAAATGTCAGCTGATGTTGCAGATGACACTTCTATCTGCTTAAAACTCTCTAAATTATCCTTCAGAGTGGAGCTTGAGGTGACCTCAGTAAAGCCATAAGGCTTGAGAATTCTGCACCCTCTTACGAGTTACGATCTCGACCGACAGGAACATGCTGTTGGAAACCTGGATAGTCAAGACAAACATAAGAATGGTAACGTCAGACCATACAGCAACATCGACATCGTGAATGAGCTGTCAGGCTGGTCATTAGTCTGCTCCCTTACATTGTGCTAATTAAAAAGCGTTTACAGGTTCTAGATACACGACCATCGCTCCCTCAGTCTGCCTTATGCACAATTACAAAATTACAACACCGTCTACAATCTAGGTGATTGATTAGACAGCTGTGAAAGTCGCCTGCTTTTGTCCATTGACTGAATTTGATTAGTCACAGTGCTTGCTTGAAATAGGATCGGACTGTTGTTGACTAGCCTGTGTAAAAGACATGGCAAAGGAAGAGGATTAAGTTGTTGACTGTCTATGGCTGTTCAGATAGCAGGAGGGTTAGTAAACAGTAAAGATCCATACCGGTACACTTGGATTAAATTCATCCAGCCAATGTAGGGGTTAAGATCTCTGCACTAGTAAACAGGAGGTTGTGGGTTCGAGTCCCACCCAAACAAAGAAATGACAATTTTCTCAAAACCACCTGCCTTTTGTCAGTTAAGGTCAAAAACCTTGTATTGACATTCTCAGATTATGAATGTCAAACACAAATTCTGCCTCACCTATCAATAAAGCTTTCTCAAGTGCCATTCATGATTCATGATTTATGATTTTTTTTTTAACTGAAAATCCAGAACATAATTTGACGTCCCGTCCAAACAATCACAAATTAGCCCCATGGGCGTCCGACAAGACGTTTCCCCACCTTACGACCCCCACCCTTGTTAACCTAATTACACGCCGAAGTTCATTCCGGGGACCATTTGCACTTTTCCCGAGAAGAGTTTAATACCTCTTTAGCCTGCCCAGAAGAGGGCGAGACACGCGAACATTTTACACACGCAGGGAGACACACGCCCCACACATCCCCCTGTGCGGTTGTTGCGTCGAATTACAGCACTTCCCTTCTCCATCAGGAGTTTTTCCTGCCTCTTGGTTGTAGGGCACGGAAGACATTTCCCAAGAATTGGAACTCCCTCGGGGATGCAGACATGTGGGTCAAAAGGTTGTCCGCAAGATGGGTATGTATCTTGGGGATTTGAACTGCGGACCCTCGAAATGGAAGTTAAGAAAAGCTACGTGTAAATAAGAATATGTAGTGTATTGAAAAACGTTTGAGCTAACTTATATCATGTATTAGGTAATTTATTTTGATTTGTCCAGAACTGCAGTTGTCAAGACTAAAAGGGACTATAACATTAGTTATGCGACAAATATTATGATAAATTGTTTGCAGCACTAAACTTTAACATTAGATACAAGCTTAGGCAGCATGCAACATAGTTTTGCTCTAAGTCTGTCTAAGTAACCATGTGGTTTTAGGTCACAAATTATATTCTTCTCTGCTAGCCCCCAAAATTTGGCTTCAACAAGAAATCTTAACTTTTGTGCATCATGTAGGCCCCCCCCCCCCATTCGTCCCCCTCTTTCCCTCCCCTGAAACTTTCAAGACTTGAAATTGAGGCCCAGCCCTACTCCCCAACCCAATGACCCCACCCCACCCCAACCCCACCCCATCCAACCATACCCAACTCCACCCCTTGACTGTACAAAATATTTCTGGTCACCACCTAAATATATTTCTGCCTGTGATACATGCATATAAAAAATGGATAGATTTTTAAATTTTTTAAATTAGCCGTAGAAATCTGAAACAAGTATACATTTGCCTGGGAAATTAATAGTCAAGTCAGTTTGTCAGATACATGTGCCACTAAACCAAATTAAATTAATTGTTAAGTTGGTCCCAAACTATTATTATTATTATTAATTATTTCTGGTAATGAAACCAAGGATTCCTCATAAGTGCCCTAGGTACTGTAGCTCGCAAGCCTGAAGAAACCTGTAGAGAGGAGACAATGAGAAGAAATGACAGTTTTAGAGGTTGGAGGAAAACCCCAGGAGAATAGTCTGAGGAAACGGAATCAGGCAGGGACTGAAAACACAATCCACATAATTGGCCCAGGCAGGAATCGAACCCGGGTTACAGCAGTGGAAGGCGAGGAAAGAACTGCTATGCCAACCTGACTCTCAAATAACAACAAATGTCTTACTAATTATTTCAACTTCCCAGATTTTTTCATTCACTTGTCAAACATCTTTAACCCTCCTACTGATATAACTGTCACAAACCATCAACAAAATCTATCCACTTCCTCTCCCATAGCTTTTGTACAGGCTGGTAACCAACTACCAGAAGCCCTACGAATTAAACCGTATAACTGTCAAAACCTGTTGAAGGGGTTTGATTGATAGGGTGACCAGTAATAGACCTTTCTAGCTTGGTTGGCAAACTGCATTTTTGCCAACCAGGGGTTGCAAAACTATGGAAGGTCCAACACTGCAAAGATGAAGAAGAGTTATTACAGATTCCCAAAATATTATTAGATTGATGAAAATACAACATTGTCAACAAAGCCACAACATAATTCCTAAACATGCCTTTTTACTTTGTATTGAGGGCGTTATGGTGACTTTTATGATTTTTTTTGGAAAAATATGTTGCCAACCACAGCTTCAATTTATGCGCTTGCGGCAGCCCATACAAAATGGCGCCAATGTTTACAAACAAAAGAAAAGTCTATAGTGAGTCTATACTGGTACAGCTTGTGTAGCAGCCATTTTAAAGGGCGATGCCTTTGTTTGGCTGGAATTCATGAGTAACGCTTTTGTGCCTTCATTGTTACTGAGCTAAATCCATCATTGACAGGCACTCACCAGCGCTGACCCACCACATCTATCAATGTCAGTCAAGGCATGGTCCCCTCAGTTAACAAAACTACCACAACCTGTCAATTGTGCCAATATGAGGCCGGTTTACGGAACTGCTAAAACCTGTCACCTGATAGTTTTTGACGTATAGGGTAACTCTCTCCAGATTGTCACCGAGGGTTTTAATGAGCTATCGGCAGCTCGGCAGCACTAGACTTCCCTCACAATTCCCCTTTAAAGACAAGAAGGAAATTAACAATTTGAGCCCTAAACCACCTAGTCTTATTCCTCACTAATTCTTCAATGTCTCTCCTCTTATTGGGAGTAGGTTCCTAGTGATTAACCAGGGGGGAGTTAGAAGGAAGTTCCCCCCAGGAAGTCACTGACTGGACTCCTTCAGGATGTTATGGGGCTCTCCCACCGTCCTCAAGTGCTTGGCCTCTAGCCAAAATAAGAACCACTTCTTTTCCCCTCTCTCTTTGCAAGTGCAGCACTTTTTTTTTCTTCCTCTTCTTGGGTCTTTTCTTTAATTGTTCAGGGGTGTAATTGAATTTGCCCGGTTGCGTGATTGCCGGGGCCCACCCTGCAAAGCCCCCAGACACGAAAGTTCCAGTCGCAAATGAGGAGAGAATTTAATTGGATGACAATGGGGTGAGGGGTTTGAGGAAGAGACGTGAGCTGTGAAGCTGGATTAAGGGTTTACTGAACAATTCTCCAGGATTTTCCCCTCATTTTTTTGAAGGATTTCCGTGGATTTCCCTGTCACTTTCAAAATATTGATGAACTTCAAACATATACTAATTGTTGTTTTTCATTCATGTTTCTGTAATTGTTCATTGGTGTTCTTTTATTTTATATTTCATTTTATATTTTTGGTAGCAATCATCTGTGTAAAATGACTGCAATTCAGCCTGTATTGACTTCCATGTGTCATATTAAACGAAACAAATAAAATGAACCGTAAAATAAAACAATTGTAGAGGTTAGCTTCTCGGGACCAGCTTGATGGAACTGTTAAAGTACAATAATTTTGTTGTCTATTGGGCAATTTTTAACCATTTCTTATGCAACGATTTCCTACACAAGTTGATACTTGACCATACATATAACATTTGTGTCCCTTAAATTAGATAAAGAAGGAGGAGATACTTCTTTCTGCCCATCCCCCTCTTGGTCCCTGTCTTGGCCCCTCCCCTTTTTTGCCCCTCCCCTTCTTGGCCCATCCCCTTCTTGGCCCCTCCTCTTTTCTTCTTTATGGCCTCTTCCCTCTTGCCTTTATGGCCACTCCCCCTTGCCTCCTGGCCCCTCCCCCTTTTGGCCCCACCCCATCTTGGCCTTTACCCCTCTTGGCCCCTCCCCTTGTTGCCCTTCCCGTGTGACCCCTCCCCCTCTACTAGTTGCCCTAAAGGGAAAACATTTTGGCCAATCCCCAATCTTCCCATTAACTATGGTCAGGACTCCACTCACCTGCACACCTCTCCATTGATCATTTGTCCCCTCCCTATTGATCATTTGTTCCCCCTCCTCCTTACTGCTTCCCCCTCCTCCTTACTGCTACCGTGGATCCACCAATCATCTGCAAGAGAAGTTCCACACTTAGTCAATCTTAATTCATCAATTCAGGGAAACTGTACATATAACGTCATTCCAAAATAAAACAAATTGCTTCCCCAACCTACCAGGTTCATAGATTACAAAATGACCTTGTGTTTACAACCACAAAATTAGTATCAAATTCATTGCGTTTCAAAGGTTGAAGGCCTTTATGCTTCCTAAAAACGTTTTCTGGCGTTACCTGTTAATGGTAAATGGATATCCTCGGTGTCTTGTCTATACCACCATGCTTGTACGAAGGCCACAGTGACAAGATGAAGCAAAGAGAAGTCACGTTTCGGCAACCTCAGTGATAACCTTACAGGCAATAATAATCAAAACTCAAGGTTATTTTCCAGGAAATTGGGCTAATTTGTCAAATTTCATTTCCAGAACGATGATCTGGACTGAAGGTGTGAGCGTGGATTAAGTGCAATGAACTTGTAGTTCCGTCCTTGAACTTGGCTCTACTTTTGGCAGACAGATCAGAAAAAATGAAGCATATTGTTCTCTTCACGGCCCTGATTGTTATTCAAATATTTGGTGTAGAAATGTTTATCAAATATTTGGTGTAGAAATGTTTATTGTTGACTGTGTGAGTTTTGTAAATTTCGCTTGAAGCAACAAAACTCTGAAGTTTCAGATCAGTGGATAGTTTACATTATGAGAAAACAACAAAACATACACACTTTTTTTGTCTCGTCAATATATTCTGTTCAGCACTTCTATGCAATTGAGAAGTTGCAGTTTCACGTTTTCAATTGTGCCCTCTCAGAAATCAGGGGTGAAAATTGTCAGGATTTTTCCAATTTCAGGATTTTTTGTCGGGCTTTTTTCCTGAGATCAGGATTTCTTGTCACTGATTTTTCCCGATTTCTGGATTTTTTGTCAGGATTTTTCCTGATTGCAGAATTTTCTGTCAGGATTTTTCCTGTTTTACGGATTCTTTTCTGTCAGGATTTGTCCCGATTTCAGGATTTTTTGTGAGGATTTTTCCCGATTTCAGGAGTTTTATCAGGATTGTTCCCAGTTTCAGGATTTTTGGTCAGGATTTTACCTTAAAGGTGTTTTACTAATTTTTTTTGAGGATTTTTCTCGATTTCAGGAATTTTGTCAGGTTTATTCCCAGTTTCGGGACTTTTTTGTCAGGATTTTACCTTTAAAGGTGTTTTACCATTAAAAGTTGATAAAGAACAAAAGAAATGTGTGTTTTAAAGAGTGCCTTAGGACAAGTACAAACAAACACACATATGGATTTTTCATTTTCACCCAATGTCACCCCTGAGAATATTTTTTAATCCCTAAATCAGCACTCTGGATATGATTCTCATTCAGCTGGTATGCGTACGTGATGTGGAGGTAAAAGTGGATGGGAAATATTCGCAGTATTCCAATATCATCTAATTTTATCTTTATTTAAAGTGTGCTTGCAGGCACATTTAAAAAGAACAACACTTTGTAATGATTGTTTTCTTCCAAACAATCCCATATTAGGAGGAATTTTGGTAGTGCTGTCTTCATTTTGAGCAAGTTTTTTCCTTCTTTACATGTTAATTGGTAGGTTTGTTTCTGGGTGATTACCAATGATCCCATGTGTCTTTAAAGATAGGCACACAGGCATTATTTGTAGTGAGGAATTACATGCAGACCATCACGACATCTTTTTTTATTGGGGGGGGGGAAATAGGTTAATATTAATAGTATGAGTGGGTGTGCAGACGAGAGTGGCATGTAATATTTTGTGACTTGATAACAGGTGGTATACAGGATGTTGTTGCAATTGAGAACAAGATCAGTCAGCAATGCATACCCCTAATACTCAGTAATAGTGCTGTAAAGACAAACAATTTGTGAATTATGATGTTGTAATAAACAAAAAAAGAAGTCCACACTCATTGGAAGGGTCATAATTTTGAATGTGATCGCCATATGAAAACGTCATTTATATAGACCTGTAGGAATGTTGTTTGCTACCAAAGACTGTAAATCATCCAACATTGACAATGGTTTATGAAAAAGGATGCAGTTTGAAAAGTTGCAAATTTAAAGGGTACGCGAGTGGAAATTGCCGCGTGACAATGTTACAGTGCCCGAAACAAACGACATCAGTCGAGAAGAGGACTGGTAAAAGTTAAGTCATTTACAAAAAAAGGTCTTTCAACTTGACGTTTTCCTGGGAAATAGAGTACTTACTCCAATATTGAGAAATAGAAGCAGCAACATCAGTCTTTTTGCAATTTTTTGTAAAAAACTTTCAGCAACACAGGGGGGGGGGGGGTGCTTTCAGCAGAAAGGAGGCTAGAAATTTAGCCAGATGCCTGAAAAGTTTACCAGTCACAGACAACTGCAAATTTCGAAAAGGTGTTCGGTGCAGACAAGACATGACACCATATATTGCTAGTTGACATTGATGGTCGGGGGGGGGGGGGGGGGGGGGGGGGGGGGGCTACATTGTAGTTCAGCTAAAGCAGGAAGGAGGGGGGGGGGGCACATTGTAGTTCAGCTAAGACGGAAGGAGGGCGAGGAGGAGGTTTGGTGGGGGAAGGGGGGACTGAGGAAGATGGCCCCTCCCCCATCCACTCTTGTTAGTAGAATGCCATGGTACAGTGGTTACGCTACTTGACTCGTGTACGATGGTGCATGGGTTCGAACCTGCCAGGAACATGGTGTTTGTGCCCTTGGGCAAGACACTTAACTACAATTGCCTCTCTCAACCCAGGAGTATGAATGGGTACCTGTGAGGGTAGAGGATTGAATGTGCGCTGATATCGGCTGCTGCATGGTCTCATGGCCTGGTGAACGGGGGTAATAAGCGCTTTGAGATTGTTGACGCGATAGAAAGAGCAAGTGTTGGAGACTATGTTAGAGAGCTGACAGGTTATTGATTGAAGCAATGAATCAACATCTGCAATATTGTATGAAATTTGTTCAGGATATTTAATTAAGGAAATTTTGATTTGTTTCCAATAATATGTGAACAATTAACATCGGTCAAAGGGGAAGGGGGAGGGGTAGACACCCCAACCACCATCCAAGCCCCCCCCCCCCCCCCCAGGGGGCCTTGTTGGCTAAAAGGGTGCAAAAGTTTTCAATCAAAAGGGCAAACTGACAATGAATAAATAGACTCACAGATGTTCTGCTGTTTATCAATCATTCCATCTCCCCCTTTCCGTTTTGTGTGTGTGGACAATCCCCCCTGAGATACATCCAAACAAATGCAGGTGACAAGTGGTTTGATTGGGGGCTGCGCTTGTGTGGTCGAAACTCTGGAGGGACTTAACTGGCATTTCCTTGCCCCAAATCCCATCCTGTTTGGAACGGTCTTCTGCCAACAACTCCCTAAAATCAGAATAGCCAGATCAGGTGCTTGTGAGATCCAACAAAGTCTCCTCAATCACAACATAAAGTTATCTGCGTACACAAATTGAAATCACTTCCAACAAAGCATTTTGTACATTCAATTAAAAACTGGGGAACATGTACTATACTTCCCCATGTTAGAATAATCAAAGAGATTAAGATTGTGTTTTTCTTTGCTTCATCTTTTGTTAATATCGACACATATTTTGTTTGATTTTTTTCATGCTTTGAGAATGAAATGGTGTGTCTCTAAATGGTAAAAATTAAATCACCAAAATTAACGATAAGGGAAAAAGAAGTGGGTATACACAATCAGTGGCGGATCCAGGGGGTATGGAGGGGATGCCTGCCCCCTCCCCCTTCCCCCAGCCAAAATGTTCTCATATAAGGCCATTTTTCACTTAAAGAGCCCTTCTGCCCCCCCCCCTCCCCCAGCAGTAGCCTGGGAATTGAACTTGTGACCGCTGGAATGCCAAACCTGAGCTACCAGTTATGGCAGCAATCACCCAGTTTGTCAGTGTTTTTGTTCAAGGAGCGGTAGTCAGATGCAACACAGATCCCGACTGTGCCATGTGGCGGGAATCCAAAAGTCATGATGTCAGTATTGGTTTATGGCAGTGGTTGCAAACCTATGCACTGTCTGTTTGTCAGCCTGTCGGGCTGTCTGTCTGTTGGTTATTGGGTTGTCTATCTGCATCTCCAAACAGGAGGAAAGCAGCCATTTTCTGTGGTGGCACCAGACTCACGCGAGTCACGCTCAGGTAGTTCACACGCACTCCGGGCTCCTTCAACCAATAGAAATACCAAAATGCGCGCACACCTCGTCTTTAAGAATGCGTGCGCGTGAGCGTGACATCACCGCAGTAAAAACTTCTGATTCTGGTCACTGGATTCCACTATAGAACGGGAGGAGGTACATGTAGCATTGTGCTCAAGTACGGTAGTCCTTTTTTTTTTTAGCACATTCATGAGCAAAAAATGCTCCAAAAAATGACCTTTTAAAAATGTGCAGTAAAATGTCAAAGAACTACATGCGGTAATCAAGACTTTCCTCAACGTTTGCTGGTTTGCCCTGTACCCACTTAGATCTGCTCCCTTCAATTTCATGACCCACTTGTGCCCAATTGTGCCCCTTCCCCCCATGCTGGATCCATTCCACACCCAATACCAACTTCCCCCTCCACCCTGCCCATATCCATCATCTTCCCGTATCCATCATCCAATACATAATCTTAAATTCATTCAGTATCCTCTCTACGTCAGATCATTTCACATAAACCCCCCCCCCTCCCGTGTAGTTTGTGCAACTCCCTTCCCCCCTCCCGACATTCCCAATATCCGAATCTCTTTGTCTTAATCTTTTGATCTTTCTATAACCCCCTGGTGGTGTTTCCCCTTCCTCTCCGGTTCTTTGCAGGTACGCTTTGGGAGATTGCCGACGCCCTTTGCTGGAATCCGCCGAAGTCATAGAGGATATCCTGCACCGACAGATGACAAGCTTGGTAGGTTTCTTTTCAGCATATGTCATAAGCATAGTACATCGTGTGTCAATAAAAACGCAGGATTCAAAGCAATTTTTTTTCTGAGAAAATTATGCTACTGGTGTGCCTAATTTGATAAGGATTTGATGGAATTTGGACTTTTGGTTCAAAAGTTATGACAAGTTTTGTGAAGCCCTTCTGAAGCGGGTTGGTCTGATTCAATGACCTTAACACAACGACCAGTTATGTACAATGCAGGTATGCATTGAAGACAATTAAACCAGAACAAAACTTTCTTTGAAACAACTGATGATAAGTATCACTTTTAAATTTAATAACTGGACTATCATTGTTTCAAAGCATCATGAATTATTGACTAATAACATTGATTATGGACTAAAGGATTATGTAAGCCTAATCCTGCCACACATGTCCTTCTTTGTGATCCACAAATACTTTCACCTGTACTGAATTCAAACCTTTCATTAGGTATGTGTGATTTCACAAATCAGACCAGCTTGGAATTTATAACCCTTCTTCAATGTACTCTATCTCTGGACAGGATTGTCCAAATGAGATGGGATAAAAAGCATAGTGAAGAGAAGGAAAGGTACTTTGAAAAGAGGGTTAACATTATGATGAATAGGGGTGGTTTATATTCTTAATATTTTTGTTTCTAATCCTGCGTTTTTATTGACACACGCTGTATAATTGATTGCTTTAAAACAAAAACAGGTTATTTCTATTTCTGTTTATGTTTAACTTTGCTGTTACATGTGTCACAGGTCTTTCCTGAAAGATATTACCAGTTCACGGCAGACAAAATTATAAAGTAAACAAGTAAAGTCTGTCACGAGCCAATGTGGCCCGTTAGGCCAGCGTTTATCTCCAGTTTCAGTAGCATGAAATCACTGAGACTATTTCTACTCCCCCTGGATGGGATGCTAGTCCATCGCAGGTTACTCCCCAGCTAGTGCCGGTATCCATTTATATTCCTGGGTGGAGAGAGGCTAGTGGGGGTAAAATGGCTTGCCCAAGGACACTTGCCCATGACCAGCAGCTGGATTCGAACCCCTGACCCTCTGATCATGAGTCATGCACCCTAACCACTAAGCCACACTCCCCAGACTAAATTATAAAATGAACTTTTAAGTCGATGTGACAGTCAAACAAGATCCAATATTAGTACAACATCATAACAACATGTGTATTGACAATGATCATCAGAATCAACAATATCAAAAGAGTCAAGCTGATAATAAGCGACGATGCGGATCATCAGCGATCTGAATCATTGGCGATCAGTGATTACATTAATACTGAAAAGTCCCATACTACATGTATATAAAACTAACGTTGTGATCACGTGACGTATGGGTCACCTATTTTCAAGTTCGGGCAAGGACCATTAATCGACTAGTGGTTGATTTGTGACGTACGTTACGCCTGTGCACTAATAGCAACGTGCGAACATCTCTGGTCAAAAAGTCATCGCGAAACTTCTGGATCCTGGCTCCCTGCTGTCATTGTGAATGCGCGCGGCTATTGGTTACCAGCGATGCAACCAGCCCCAGTAGTTTGGTTCCAAATAGTCGACTAGCGTATGGTAGTCAACCATCGTCGACTAGACAGAGTTCAGGCTAACTTTAGTCGAACTATGGTTAACCAATGGTCAACAATAGTTCTTGCGCGAACTTGCCCTATATTGACCTCTATTGACAGCTGTGTACAGAAATTAAGTCCTATTGTAGTCAACATTCCATTCCAAAACAATCTACAGTTTTCTGTGTCCTCAAAGCAAAACAGATGGTGTTAGGAAATAGTGCCCTCTAGTGGTTGCCTGTGGCCAGTTGGCAGGGTTTGAAAATCTTTATGATGTTGTTCAGCTTGTTAACATTTTTAAAGTCAGGAAATGTTTTCTTCCTCTATGATACTAGGTTATGATATTTGATAGAATTCGCACATCCTTCCGTGTCCAAACATACTTATTTTTGTAAAGAAAGTAAATTGGGCCTCCTATGTGATGACATGCAATGTGAAAGGAACTCAAAAGTTATTTTGATTTCTAGGAGTGATTCGACAATTTTCCGTCCCCCAAAATACCGCCGTTTTTTGGGGTCTGTTATTGATCCCACCATCGGAAGATGAATCAGACACTGCCTATAATAAGAAAGGCTATTTTTCACATTCTTATTTTGGCTCCTCTAATCTCCACCAGAGGAGATGCCAAAAAATCCTGAGACCTTCTAGAGTGGAGCGTTCAAAAAATAGCGCCCCGATTTTTCCCTCATCTCACCATAAAAAGGACACTTATCTGGAGTCAAGATTTCTTTGAGTCGAGGTTTCAGGATTCTAGTGGTGTCGCGCTTCGATAAATCGTTTGTCAGATTCACACACTGGGGATGTCGGCTTATTTGTAACACCTGTTAGGATTTCTTATCAGTGTTTTGCGAGACGTTTGGGTTCTATTTTCCTCCACCGTCATTTTGTCTAACTTTAGAGCCTTTTGTGTAATCCCCGCCCAATTGAGTTTGTCATCCCACTGTCTAGCCTGCTGATAGCAAGTCATATTGTGTGGGAGGTATTTATATTTAGGACAAATAAGACAGGGTTTATTAGCTATGGATTTTGTGCGTGATAATCGATGCCGCTCTGAGACCACTTTCGAGGGCCCCAGTTGGAGGGGCACACTGCGCGCATACTGGGTCAGGCGCATATTGCGCGACATACGCACTTCATCATCATCATCAGGCTGTGGTCATCTATTGTTGGATGAAGCCCTCCTCAAGCAGTTTCCATTCTCTTCTGTTTGTCATTCTACTCCATGTTGCCGTGTTTATGTATGTGGTGATTTCATCTCTCCATCTCCTTTGTCTACCTCTTCTTCTTCTGCCTGTCCTTGGTTGCCATTCTGTGAGTCTCTTGGTCCATCTGTTGTCTTGTCTTCTTGCTAAGTGCCCCGCCCATCTCCATTTCATTTCCTTGATCTTCTCTATGATATCTTTGACCTTTGTTTCTTGTCTTATGAAGGTATGTCTGATTTTGTCCTGTTATGATACGCACTTGTATGATGCAAAGTATGAACGACTAAATTTATCCTTATCGTTTTGGTTTGCGGTAAGACCATGTGGTAATAACTACTGCTTAGAAGATATTTAGTTCTGAAAAGAACTTGTCTTGCAAAGCCTCAAATCTTATATAAATTTATCCTGAATCTGCACAAATCCACGGTGTGTCTTCGCGAGAGCATCACATGCCGTTCGCAGTGCATTGGAATGCCGCTCCCAGTGGTCTCGCCCGTTCAGGGTCTGCGTACATCTTGGCCCGCTGTTGGCCACATTTGAAAGTTAATTTTTAGAATTATTTAGAAATTATTTAAACAAGCAATCTATGCTCAGTCATGCCCTGGAGCTTATGAGGAACAAATTCACAAGCTTGCTCTGGTGGGACTCGAACCCACAACCTCCTGCTTACTGGAACAGCACTGAGCACACAGTGTTAATATTACTTATTATTGTAAAGGTGCCTAACTCAATAACAAAATTTGCACTACGTTGACAGTTATTTGTTGATGCTTTTTTTTTTGGAGTGCAGCCTGAAACTTTTTACAAGATATTTGCAGATGACCACACTGTATGCTTCAGTTTTGTGCCTGTACAATTTAAAGTTGTGGTGTGCGCCCATTTTCTTGGCATTATTAAGCAGAAAGTCGTTATTAAGCAGAAAAGGATTGCTTGGTAAAGTTACGGGCAAAACAAAAATTTGTTGACTACCAGTCCAAAGCAATACTTCGTTATTTTTTTTAAATAATATAATTTTTAGTCGGCAACCTTTTTTTCTAAGCAAATTTGGCCTGGTTCATGTGATTACCAAGACACTTGGTTCTTGTAAGTAATCTCTACAGCGCCCTCAATCGTTTATGCTCGTAGCCAATAAACCTGGAATAAAAAAAAAAGTGGAACAGAAAAGAGATGTTTTGTGGCGGGAGTTTGAATTCCGAATTCATGGCAAAATGTCAAAAAAGGTATCAGTATTAATTGGCAATTAGCTGGCTTTTTGCACTGTCATATGTTTTGTTTATCCCGTTCGTGCCTCTTGGTAGAGAATTAATCGTTTTCAGACCCCCGTGATCTTTGCAAAACCCACAAAGATAAATATCTGTCTGTTGCACCTGCTGTGTGGAGATACACGGCGAGACCAAAAAACTCCAATTGTGCACCGTCATCTGCCATTTATTCCTGCACATTTTCAACATGTCATCATGCTCGCTGGATTTCTTAATGTATCCCAGACACCTCCAGTCGCCCAAGGAGCATTTTGACGTGCCACGCGAGCCGCTGGGTCCCACCCCAAATCCCAGGTGGATGGCGTTAATAGATTGGAAGGATCAGACTTAAAGTCTGCCCAGGAAACGAATAACATAGCGGGCCCGCACCGACGGGATTGTTAATCTGTGTTATAAAATGACACCGAAACATGGGAATCATTACCAGTATATGATCCCAATCAGTTCCCCCCTCCCCCCTCCCTGGAGGGCGGTGAGGGGACCAAATATATACCTCTGAAAGACGTCAATGCACCTGTCATCTCGTCGGCGCGGTTTAATTGATTGATTAATCAGGGTCTGTATCGGGACGGCCGTTCATGCGATGTTTGTGGAGCGATCTCGCCTGGCTCGGGACAAACAGGAAATGGGTCGTTTTGCTGGATCTTGTTAAGCGTTTCCTGGGCATCTGTCCCCCTTGTCCGGTCGGGCCGGTGGCGGTCGGGTTATCTCCGATCAGAATGACGTAGGTTGTGATGTCATCTATAAGGCCTTCTCCCCTCTCCCCCCTCAACCCCAGCACCTTGATGGGATTAGTGGGTTGAGTTGGGCTGTCAGTGACTTGGCTGTCAGTAAGGACAGCTGGTCAGGGGATTAGCGACAGGCTTGTATTACCAGCGGATCTGCTTGTTTAGTGACATTGGTGATATCTGGTTCTTGCATTACGATTCGGATGTCAACATTGTTCAAGTACCTCTTAACATGACATTTTCACCTGGAGACTGCTACTACACTAACTGTTAAATGGTAAATAGGTAAAGGAAAGTCTCCATATCAGCTGTATGACATGACCAGTGTTTTCACTCCACATGATTCCCAGCCAGTCTGGAAATCAGGGAAAACCTTCAAAATTAGTTTCGATTTTCCATTCAGAAAAAAGTCAGGGAATTTAGGAAAAACGTCAAGAAAAAGGGAAACTCAGGGAGTTTGATGGTGACGTAGAAGGGAAAGGTTTTCACCAATCTTGCGCCATGTATCCAAATTGTGTTCATCCTTTGGCTGGAAAGTGGTAAACTCCCAAAAGATGTGGCACTTATTCATCAATTTGTTCCCCAAAGCTGTGTGTTTCTAAATTCCTAGTGAATGTTTCAATGTGCAGTGTAAACGAATTATTCATAAGATGGAATTTGCATCGGTGTGATGTAGATTAAATTTTAGGTTTTGCCCTTCACTGACATATAAACACTGTATACTCAGTGTGTTACCCCTGAGTGAAAGTGAGAAAAAAAATCACTCAGGTGGGACTCGAACCCATGACCCAGGAGGTCATGGTTTCGAGTTTCTAGTGCAGACCTCTTACCACTCGACCACTGAGCTTGCCGGGATTGGCCCCTTTTGAAGTAGTTCAAAAGGGGCTGTAGTCTTCCAAAAAAATACCAAGCTAGGCCCCCCCCCCCAACCCAACCCCACCGCGCCCCACACCTGGAATTTTTTTTCTTCTTTTTTTATGAAGTTTTTTTCTAAAGAACTCCATGAATATAAAATAATAATTAGAGAACAATCTAGAATTTACATTAAAAATCATGGTTTCAAAAAAAGTATTTTCAAGTAACAACGAACAATTTAAGCCACTCCTCCTTCTTTTTTTTTTGGGGGGGGGGGGGGTGTTAAGGTATTTTTAACCTTGATTGTTAATAATTGGCAATAAAAAAGTATTAACACAACCCTAATTTAATGTCTTTTCAATGTCAAAGATATTTATGGATCCACAGTGCCAGTAATTTCCCTTTGAGTCGTTTAAAATTTTTCAAATGGCACAGGAAAAAAACCACGAAAATCCCTCAGCGATCGACTCGGCTGTTTTGCAGTAAATTTTACTCCGATCTTGTGACCATGATGACAGTTTCTGTGGTTGATTCTGGAAGTCAGTTTTGAATTGTCCGTTTCATTTCCTGCACGTCGTCGTGGACCAGGGGGCTATTTTTACGTTGACCTCCGTGGTGAGACCACTTAATGATTGCAACAGGTTGAAGTTGTTTGTTTCCCTTCCTGGTAAACAAGATTTTTTTTGGCTTCAGTTCAAACATTTTTGGGGAAACGGATATGATGGTAAGCAAATTTTGGACACAAAATATTAGCAGTTATGAATTATAGTTTTAAAATTTCAAATGGGGGGCGGGGGGGGTGTTATGGACCACGAACATGCTGATCAATTTGTTGGTTGACTGAAGAAAAGTGAATGGAATGAGGTTCGAACCTGTAACCTACAAATGCTGAACCGCCACTCTTCGAGCTGAGCTATCCAGCGCTGTTTTGGCAGGCTCTTAGAGTTTGTTCAGAGTGCACAACAAGTCAGAAAGCATACAAAAGAATTGATGAAAACTTTAATGAAAGATATTGAATTTAATGAAAGATACAATAATTTCTCAACACATTTGGAGAGACAGAACATAGTACAGTTTATAGATTTCCTTCATTTGAGACAATTCTTTACAGGTTGTAAAATCAGGGGATAACAGTGTGATGGAGCAGCTATTAATGTCTGGTTTAAATCTGGGAAGGGGTCTGGCCGCAGGCAAGGGCTATTATTGGCAACCAGGCCTCTAACTAGTTTTAAACATCACATTTATAAGCTGCTCCGTCACACTACTTTCCCCATTCATACAAACTTTTTTGGCTAAAAAACACAAAAATTGAAAAGTTGACAAACTCCGACAAGTTTTGTTCTACCATTTGACTCCGTGTCCGGGACTTTTCTATGGTGCGGGGCGCATGCAGGCACCTCCCCTTATATGTCATATGGGCTCTAAGCCAGCGGATCACGCGGCGCGTACTGCACGCATGTGGCGCGTACTGCACGCATGTGGCGCGTACTGCACGCATGTGGCGCGTACTGTACACATGTGGCGCGTACTGCACGCATGTGGCGCGTACTGCACGCATGTGGCGCGTACTGCACGCGTGTGGCGCGTACTGCACGTATGTGGCGCGTACTGCACGCATGTGGCGCGTACTGCACGCATGCGGCGCGTACTGCACGCATGCGGCGCGTACTGCACGTATGTGGCGCAGAGCGCAGGTCCTCAATACTGGTTTTAAATATCGCTGTTTAAACACTGACTGGTGTTTTACCGGTTGTTTAAAACCACCCACGTGACGGGCTCTCAACCAATAGGAATAGGTAAACTGTCTCAGATATTTATGAATTATGAGTTTAATAAAAGGGTAACCATGACTCATCCTAAAATTGTCAAAACAGCAGCGTCATATTCAAAGTTGTTGTTTTTTCCACTTTGTGACTCCAACAGTTAATGTGTACTCTTTAAATCTTCCAATAAATTGTATTTGTTGCTACAAATATTTGAAAGACATCAAACTGCATTCCTAGCCCGGTTTACGATTGAAATACCTCTTCCGTCCACAGTTGCAGCGTGCCGCCGATGTATGCAACATGCGCAACGCTCGCTTCATTGGCATCGAAGACTTCATCTTCCTGATGCGCAAAGATCGCAGCAAGCTACGACGCCTGCTGCAGTTCCTACATCACAAGGACCAGCGGCAGAAACTAGCCAAGGTGATGGGCACATCAGGGGAAGATGAAGACCTTACGACCGGGGAGCTAGGTAAACAAGATTAGGAAAGACTAGTAAAGCTGGGATCAGATCGCTCTGAAACACCAGAGCATGAGTCCGGTGCTCTTAACCTTTAGGCCATGGCACTCCACTGAAGCTAACCTGCAGGGTTTTAAAGGGTTTTGCATATTGCTCTGAATATTAACTTCCCACTCCGAGGGTTAAAAGGTACCACGACGTTGCCACCATGTTTGAATTCAGCGAATTCTGAATATATCTACTGGTCTTTGTTCACTTTCTAGATCAGAAAGCGTTCTGTAGACGGCGGAAGATCTCCTACGATTTCCTGAGCACCATCGACCAATCAGGCGAGTTGATTGCCCTGCTGGATAGCGACGAAGTGGATCCAGTCAAGACGGAGAGATTGGAACGGGCCGAGCTGAAGACACGATACATGGACAGCAACACGTACAAGGAGTATGCGGAGGCAAGACAAGTCAATTTCTGTGAGTGCCACGCAAGAATATTTACAAATGTGTCTGTTTTTTTGTTGCTTAGCCTGGAAGCTAGCTGGACTCGGGTTTATGTTTCTAATAACATGAAAGTCTTCAAACGAACCACAAAGGGAAACTGACTTAAGTGCATTATTATAATTTTTCAGTTGAAAGTTGAACAAAGAAATTGTCTGGAGCGGGGTTTGAACCTGCGACCTCCAGATTACCGTTTTGGTGCTCTACCAAGTGAGCTGAATTGTGCCCGAAATCAGCATCCGGGACACGTTCTCATTCAGCCGATTGCAGCTACGCGATAACACGCACTGAACCGACGAATAATAACAACCACATGTGCATGTGCATCGTGTCAACGCTTGCGGGCACCCATACATGGATTTGCTTAATAACAAACAAACTACTAACAGAAATTTCCAAAAATGTGTCACTTGGCTCATCTTTGGAAATGAATGGCTTTTACTGTTTCCTTCAAAATGACAGCATGCCAGAAAGAATAATTTCACATGGAGTTTAGTGCCATTACTATCTTTAAACCAAGTAAGCTTTTTCACAATAATTTGGTCGGTTACTTTTTGGATAGCTGCAACACCTTGCTATTTCTTGTTTTGGCGGTTTTTTCTCCACAGCCAAGAAGGGGTCAAAGTTCAAGGAGTGGCTGGACTACTCCTCCCTGGAGCCCAAACCCAACCCATTTGCTGTGGAGATCATGCAGTATCTTGCCTATGAAACTGTAGCACAGGTTGGTGTCATACAGTACACATTAAGCTTGTTGGTAACATGATTCCTTGAAGATTCAAACTATGTATGATATCGTGAAAAAAGTTCATCAGGCTGGTAAAGTTTCAACTTTGTAAATGAATTTTCTATAAACACAGCCAATGACTTACGTAGTTTCGTTTACGTTTCGACTAGATTCACTAGTCATCCTCAGAACAGCGCCACCAACCGACTGGTGGTGCTTCGTTCTGAGGATGACTAGTGAAACTAGTCGAAACGTAAATGAAACTGTGTAAGTAATTGGCTGTGTTTATAGAAAATTCATTTACAAAGTATGTATGATATGGGACTAATTCAGGGATAGTACATAGTGCTGTATGACTACTCACTCTAGCTCAGTTCGTGGGACACACTATAGAATACGCATGGCTAACTTCATCTGAATTTACAGAAATCGTCACGTTTTTGCTTGGGCATAATAATAATAATAATAATAATAATAATGAAGATTTATAAAGCGCACATATCCACCTATTAAGGGGCTCAAGGCGCTATAAACACAATAAATCTAATGCACTGCGCTGGGAACAGCGTTCAGGTTTCTGTGAAGTCATTCTCCGTGTCACTGTTGATGGGGATACCCTTGAAAAGAGTCGTTTCCTAAAATCTGATTTGAAGCCAAGAATGAAACTTATTTTATCTTCAAGCAGCATTGAATCCCTGATCAGCGGCGTAACTAGGGTCAGACTTCTTGGGGGGGGGGGTACCTGAGGGTGCATTAAATTTTTCTTAATTTAATATTTCTAGGGGGGGGGAGAGGGGTGGACATCGGGTGGGGAGGGGGAGGGGGACAGACACATTACGCTGTTCACGCATACTTGTAATATACTATATTCAAGTGCACCAGGAAAACCTGAACAACTACTGGTACATGTACAGTGACCCCCTATAAAGTGACAAGAGCATACGCATTTTGCATCACGTTTGCTCAAAGATAAATTCGTCATCCCACTTAGCGCTCGTGGAAAACAGTAAATGTAGTACGTCTGTGTTCCATATCCGACTCGGCTTTCTGCCTCATGGCATATGGGACGCAGACGCGCTACAGCCTTCCACTCGCACTCGTTGAATAAGTAATGTTCCTGGCTTCCACTGTCGATCTCTTGTTCTTGCTCAACAGCTTGTGGAGTTATCCTTCATCGTCCGCAGGGACATTTCAGCGGTCCCGTGGGACCCCCTCACTAAAACTGCCGCCCCCTTATGCTCCAACAACCTCCCCTCCCCCGGCCCCTTCCTCAATAAATCCAAACCCTCCCCTGTTTCTACGCCCCTCCCCTCCCCCACCTCCTCCCCAACCTCCCCTAATGGCAAAATGGTATCTCCCTTTCTGTCCTCCACCGGCGCTGGGCTGAATGTGTCGATGAACAGCAATTCCTCGGACGGTTCATTTCACGCGCAGGGGGATTCGAAGACGGGCGGGCACGGAGGGAGCTTGTCAAAGTCCAAATCCAAGAGGAAAAAGAAGGTGAGAACATTGAATTTGAAAATAACTTTTAAGTTTCTTTAAAGATGCATACCCAGTGATCTTCTCCTAACAAAATTTCAATTTGTATATTTTGTTCAAAAAAAACTACTTTATTCCGATTTTTGGCGTCTGTAACCCTCTGAAAAGGGAATTTAATTTTGCGCAAAACTAAACCCCGCCCTGCAAGAGCCGAATTAATGTCTGGCAGCTAATAATTCAATTTTTGTGAATAAAAAATATTCAATAACTAAATGTCGGTGGATTTTTTTCGTTTTATGTCTTATTCAAAAGTGAATATCTTTTATATTATTAGGAAAATGGCAGTTGAAAAAAACAAATCTATTTTTGGAGGTGCAACTTGAAAATAGCACGGGGACGGTATCTTTAATTCCAAACCTTAAAATGCTAAAATTACACCTTTCTGCTGGTCTTGGAGGCCAGCGTAATGTCCTCTTTGACTGACTGACTGAGGGACTGACTGTCACTTGTGAGCCGGGCAGTGCTCTTGTATAGGATAACCATGTAATGACAATGAATGGGCCCAATCTGGCCCATTGTGTAGACCAGACGCAGAAAAAGACTCCCAGTGAATAGCCATTATGAATCAATTGAATAGAATGTTGTGCACTCTAGAACCAGATTTATTAGGCTTCCCTTAAGCTTGTTTTTTAAGGTTTAGGAATTGTCAACTATATTTTCATCTTACATTAGGCGCTTGACATGGCTGGAAATGGATGATCAATTCTTAGAATCGTATCCACTATCTTTAGCTGTGCAATCCCCTTAGTTGTGCCAATGTTTTCATCGTTAAATGAACCGGACGACAGAGCTAAGTATTACAGGCTTTCCCCCGTTGGGTGTTTTACGAGTTTAAAAATACCCAGCTTCACTTGACTTCCTCGCTGATGCTATAAATGGATGAGCTTTAGACTAACGGGAAACTTGCTTCTCTCCGTTCACAGCCCAGCGGTTCATCGTTGTTAGCGTTGGTGCAGTATCGTTCCATTAAACCCGTGCATATCCGAGAGGCATACAGACGACTGCAGGAGAACTCATCATCCATGGCACCATTTTGTGTAAGTGTAAGTGTGTTTATTTGTTGGTCTGTCTATTTGTCAGCTTCAACTACAGTTTTAACTCTGTTCTTGTGTGTCTGTGTTCAGAGGTTGATATAAATATTTTATTGTTGCTGTATGTGACGTGACCTGTGATTTTAGGTGAGCAGAACAGCCACCAATATGCATGCCTTGTGATTTTCCAAAGAAGCCGAAATGTTCTGTATATAACATCAACGTTTTAACAAAACAAATGTTATGTGGATTATGTTGAATAGAGCAGTTTGCTTGTGTCCCTGCCACATAACATTACCCCGGACATCGTCCAGTTTCCTACAAAACTGTCAGAGAGCTGGCCTAGAGTCCTCTGTGTGGCTGGCTGGCTGGCCAGCCAGCCAGTCACTTACGAGCTGGGCAGTGCCATCCCCGGTTACGCCAATGACTGGTCTAAATCCAGCACTTTTCAATTGAATAGCCATTCTGAATCGATTGGGTAGAATTTGCTTTGCTCTTAGGCCAGCTTTACCTGACTTGCCATGTTGTTTCTTTTGTCGTGCTCAATACTGTATTTTGATGCAGCAACCGCCATGGGTTGAGCTCATTTAGATTCAAAGTTTCCTTTTCTCTTTGCAGAAATACACCAGTCGTCCTGACAAGATGAAGTATCTAGTCTGCTGACAGCGTCATGACAGACAACGATTACCTTGGCACTGTGGCAGCTATCTTGGAGTGAAGGTGAACGAACTCGACATCGGAGCTTAAGACCATAAAAATCCTGGCACTCAGAGCTACAGGTCTATTGCAAGTGTGTTGCCAAATTAAAGTTATGGTCAAAACTCTAGACGGTAGTTTATGACAAGAGGATGGACTCGGTTTGCAAGGTCCCCATTCACGCTTACGAAGAAAATGTTGGGGAAGACCACTGCATGAGACTCTTGAGCACTTGCCAATGATGCCTGATGCTCACGCGAAGACACTACGAGTTGGTGCAGATTGAAATAAAGATAATCTTGCATACTTCAAGACTTACGCCTGGGAATCAGTACGAGCACACAACGTGTCCCTCCCACTGGGGCAGTTGATGGTCGTAGAGCGCCCTCTATGGCTCGTGCACACAATACATAGGCAGCATGTTGCCACGGAGTAGTTGTGGTTGAATATCTAGACAATAGCTCTTTGACAAGAGTAGAGGCCCACGGTCCAACACTCGGAGTTGAAGATATTATCGCAGTAATGGTCAATTTTTTGTTATATTTATACTGTTTATATTTTTGTACAGAGAGTCTTGTTACTTTTTTTACGGTTTTTATTTTATCATGTTGTGGTAGTAACCAGATAGATTGTACATATTTGTCGCCCTCTTGTGGTTGCTTTTGGTCAGGAAAATCACACCCAAGCATTTAAGCATTTGTTGCCCGGAAATGCATTAAGAAACATTCAAAACGTGTTTGCTTTCATTCAAAATTGTGTTGGAAATTGTTTTTTTTTTTTTCAAACTTTCTGGGCCTCCAGGATCCTCAACCTCGTTACCTACAAGTTTTCTGGACAAGTGAGGACAGTGCCGAAATTTGGTTGAAATTTAGCAAACAAATAGCTTTTTTTTTGGTCAACTTGTGAAACCTAATTTTCATTTTTAAAAAAGTGAATAGATTGCATTAGGCAAAAAAAACCAAGTCTACGGTTTCTGGTATCAGCGTGCGTCGCCGTAGCCATGCGCGTCGGCAAAATTAAACAGTTTTTTTTTCAATGTAAGATGATGTCTCAAAACGGCCAAACTCACTGGTTTTCTGCTGCTGCACAATTTTAACATGGTTTTAGATGGGGTTACATAAGCTTTATGTGGCCTCTCTTGGCTCTCATATATTTTGCACTAAATTTAGTCGGGCACCATTTGCAGTTATCAGCCGACATTTGAAGGAAAAAAAAGGGGGGGGGGGGGGAAAAAAAGCTGCGTCGCCACACAAATTTTGGGGCAAGCTCCATACCAGAAACCGAAGACTTTTTTTTGGCCTTAGAGAACATTTTTATTTATATCATTGTCAAGTTGGAAATAAAGGCTTTGGGATTAGGGTTGTTATAATTTGGGGACAAGGTTAGTACCTTGGGGGCGAGGTTGTAAGTGATATAATCTTGTTCCCAGGGTTAATTCTTACACAAAATAGAGGAATATAACGGTAACCCCTGACAATTTTTTTTTTTTTTTGCAATGAAATTGCAAGGTTAACCCCTTACAAATATTTTTTTTAATTTGCCCTACATGTTTGTTTCATTCAGAAAGGTGTTTAAGTAAAGCTACATTTGGCAAATGAGATAATTTGCAAGGTTTACCTTAAAATGTTCTTTTAAATCTGATGGTTCATTAAAATTGTCTTCTAGATGCATTTGAAAATTCAAAATATGTTAGAATGAAACAATATACCTTTTGAACATTGCTAATGCATCTAGAGTGCATTTTCCATTAAAAAGAATACTTCATTTTTTTTTTATTGGCAAGGGGTTTACCTTGCAATTTAATGAAAAGTTGGTGAAAAGCTTTACAGGATTTCTCAGTGATATTGAGTGAAATTGAGTTTTGGTCAAAATGTAATTAATGTGCAAAAACTAACCCCCAGGTGAAGAAAGGTTTGAAAAAAAATCATGAAAACTGGATTAGCAGAAATGTCCTTCATCACACTACAGACTGAAAAAAATTTAAAAAGTAATTTCATGTTCAAACAAAAAACAGGTCTTTAATATCAAATATTCACAAAATGGACGGATTTTTTAACATTTTAACTCCATGTCTTGTTAGTTAAGAATGAAGTAATACCATATGTTGATCAAAACAATCATAAATTCTATTTTACAAAACTCTTTCAGACAGGTAGCTAAGGTCGCGTCAAACCAAATAGTATTAGCAGCACCTCAAGTCATTTCAATAAGATTTTAGTCTCAGACAGGTGAACTGTAACTAATTTTTCGTTGACTAAATCCTGAACTTATTTTAAATGACTGCAAATGTTAATCTTTTGCATGTAGTTACTCGTGATTGTTTCAAATGTTTAGCCTAATTCATATCTTAGGAAATATTTGGTTTGATGCGAACCTTGAATGCCAGTCTGAATCAGGTGTGAGTGATCAGGTGTTTATATACATACACAACATTCCACAAGCTTATTTTTGTACCCAATTTCCTATATACATATAATCTTTACTTGCTTCAAAGGTCTTTCGTGAAAATACAAATCGAATAATTTGCTGTTACAGTTGTAAACTGGAGCATATTACATAAATTGTGTTAAAATAAGTTAAATACCCCTGCAAATGTAACTAGTAAAATTGTCTTAAATTTCTTATGAAATTGACTGTCACTTTAATTTACCTTTACGGAATTATGTCTCATTGTAAGCATGTAAATTAACTGAACCCATATTGGTGTATACATGTATATGTACTGCTGGTTTTTTTTAAATGGCAAAATGCAGAAATAAATTCCAAACCATGGCATGACAAGTAAAACATGTTAGCATTGTTACACGCTTCAATCCTATGTGTTTGTTTTCAAATCTTCTCTTCCTAAATTGTAATATTATGAACAGGCAGATATACAGTCTTAGTAGCACTTTTAAAAATGCCTTGAAAAAAATAAACTCTCAATTCCCAGCAAAATTAAGTATCCAGGCTTAATACTTCCCTTGGAACAAGATAGAGTAGAAAGATTTCTAAGTATAAGTATCAACCATCCAGCTAGTAAATTAAACCAGCAAGCTGACCAGCCAAGACCCAAGTCCAAATTCCTACCCCAGACCCAAGGCCTCTACCCTCAGCTTCCAACTCTCTCTGGAGACTAAGTCAGAACAACCTAAGGGTTTTAATTATTAGAATCCTTACTTTTTTAAGAAAAACCCGGTGGTGTAGTGGTAAGAGTGTAAGGCTACATACCCAAAGGTTCCCGGTTCAACTCCCACCCATGCACAATTTTGTCAGAAAACTTAGTATATATTTTGAAAAAAGTCTAAAAGCTCCTCAGGACGGACCCAGGACCTGAACCGGGGACATCCCGGTTTCAGATCCTGAGCGCGTCCTACTGAGCTACTGGCTCTTGTTGAAAATTGTGTTCGGACCTTATATATAAACCTTAGGCTAACACATTTCAAAAATAAAAAAAAAAATACCCAGAAGCACTCATAAATGAATATTCATTAGATGCAAATTACATGTAAAAAAAATACCAATATGCAAATTTCTGGGTTTAGTTCAACACTGTGATGTATTTTTTTTCCCCTAGATTTTCCTTCTTTTATTAAACAATACACAAGAACTTTACACGTACAATCTAAGATATGTTTTTATTAAAACTGAATAGGATTATATTTTTTATGATAGGAGTGGGTGAATACATTACATTGAAAACTTTTAACTTTTGATGAATTTCTTCTGTGTTCAACTTTTCATGGAATTCAGGCGAATGCTTGGGAAAAAAGAAAAAAAAATAACATAAATACGGGGATATGTGTTATATACAAGACGATACGGTCATACGGAATGTAGGACTGGTAAAGTGTCCCCAAACTACTTTTAGGAGACACAAAAAGCTTAATTTTCCTTACAAAAAGAAAACGAAAAAATGTAAACACCATTCACAAACAAATCTGGTTTTAGGATTGGTCTTGGTATCCTAAATATTAAGCCTATTGAATTTAAGTGTCAAAAGTCAAGGTCAAAAATGAATGAAATTTAAACACTATAATATGGTCAAATTTGGTTTGGTTGGAAGACGACTCCAAGCAGCCTATAGCATTTGGGATGGAAAGGAAAAGTACAAAATCACAAAAACAAAAACAGTACCAATTTATCGGCGCATAAATTTAAAAAATATGTGCCATGTGAACTTCAACATGTTCTCTGGATTGGTCTTTGTGTTCCCAAGAAGCCAATTGATTTTCTGTGAAATGCTTAAATTCACAATATTATCACAATATTAATAGCATAACCATTAGGTTTGATACAGGTTCTTCAGATCAACACGCCTTTACATTGTCATTACAATTTAATTCTTAACATACAGTCCGTGAAAAGTACAAACACATATTTACACAAAAAATCTTATACATGTAACTGCTTGAAAATGGAGGACTTTGCTATGTACATCAGACTGCAACAGTCTGGAGGTTAACATTGCTTATTATTTTACCAAAGTGTTCGCCCTACTTCGTAATTGGAGCGCCTTTGATCGGTGACGACACGGCAGTCGTGGTCAGTTTCAGATTTTCCAGGACGTAGTTTCGTGGTTTGTTGTGCCGCATTCCGCTGGTGTGAGGTCCGGCTATGGGCCGCTGTGATTGGCCGGTCGGAGGGACGTAGTCCGGGGTTACACCAATCAGAGAGTAGGTCCACTGCATGTCAGCGGTCTGAAGAAAAGACAATGCAAACAATGTCAATGTTAAATTGCAAATGGTTTTCAAGAATGTTTCGGAGGAAGTCTTATTTTGACAAAAGAGGTTTCCCAAAAGTCGCCTTCATTTCTGGATTTTGTTTTATAAGTTTGGAAAAACCCTTACATTTGATTTAATTTCAAGGTCAAACCCTTGTTTTATCCCAATGTAAATTAGAGAAATATCAAATTTTGGCAAAATTTTGATTTCGGAGTAGTCATACTTCAAATTTTCCAAACAAACTAGTGCCAGGACTAATCAAACATATCCGGCTCTGCTTTTTAACATTATTGGCAAAATACACTCCATGAAAAAAAGGGGGAAAAAAATGAAACCACTTCCGCTGCAGAGGGCATAAATGTTGTGCCAAAGGTTTTCAATCAAGGAGGGGTTGGACTTGTTCCAACACGGGGACCGTTGAAAACCCAGGGGTGCAGAAAAGGGGGGGGGGGGGGGGAGGGGAGGGGAGGTTGCCAAATTATTCCATGATGTCATCAGCTGTGACTGAACGACTGTATTGTATGTTAAGTCCTCAGTGTGCAGAAACATTCAATGAAAAGTGATAAAGGAACTAATAGCAAAGAGATACTTTTTGTCTTTGCTCGTCCAAGAGGGCTAGCCTAGAGTCACTGACTGACGCATTGACTGACTCACTGAATGACTATCACTTGTGAGTCTGGCAGTGCTGTCATACAGGATCACCCTGTAATGCCAATGAATGTGTAGAATGCCATGGTCCAGTGGTTACGCTGTTTGACTCATGTACGATGGTGCGTGGGTTCGAACCTGACAGGAACATGGTATTTGTGTCCTTGGGCAAGACACTTAACTACAATTGCCTCTCTCCACCCAGGAGTATGAATGGTACCTGTGAGGGTAGACATATGCTGATATCGGCTGCTGCGTGGTCTCGTGGCCTGATGAACGGGGGCATAATTGTAAATGACTCTGAGACTGCTGTTACAATGGAAAGCGCTATATGAGCATTACAATTTGTATTTTACAATTTAATAATGAATGGGTTAAATCCTGCCCATTGTGTAGACCAGATGCATGAAAAGACTTCCAGTGAATAGACATTCTGAATCAAATGAATAGAATTTGAGCATTCCGGGTCCAGCTTTACTAGGCATGCTAGGCGTTTCTTGTCTTAAAGATAAGCATTAAAACAGGACTCTCCATCCAAATCTTCACACACACACCCAAAAAAAAAAAAAAATCTTGTAAGCTTTGTGATAGTTACAAAATTATAAAAGGTTTGAACATTTCAATTCAAAAACATACTTCACTTTCAACTCAGAAACATACTTCATTTTCAACTCAGAAACATACTTCATTTTTCAAATGGCGAAAGCCCGGGAAAACCAGGTGTTCCCACATGGAAACACTTGTCTATGCACTTGTACACTTTACTCAAGATAAGCATGATCCAGCTGGGAACTGAACATGTTCCAGATCAGAATTTTCCATATGGAACAGGAACTATCAAAGCGTTGAGAAGCACATTTGGGCGTCAGAGTGGAAATGCAAGCACACATATACCTAGCTAGCACATTATCAAATTTCAGATATTGAAAGTAATTTCCCTCGGATTTCCAAAACGTGTTTGAGGACAATTCTCCTTCAATATAATGATTAAAGGTTTCCTCAAGGCTTCCCTCACAAACTTGTCATTCGGATTTTGTTAAAGTTAGCACTTCAGAAATACAAAAAAACACCAAAAATCGTAAAGTAAAACCTATTTGAGCTGAAACAAGAATGTATCATGAAACTAAGGAAACTGCTGTCAGAGGAGGGGTGGGGCAATCATCTTAAAAGGGGGAGGGGTCCTTAACCAGTTCGCGCCGGGATCGTTTTCACGAACCTCGATGCCAGACGGGTTCAGGCTGTCATCTGCGGGTAGCACACCCTGATATTTCTGGCCTCGCTCGCTGCGAGCGGGTCACTGACAGATATTTCCGGCCTCGCTCGTTGCCTGTTTATTCGTCATCCATTCCGAATACCGCAAAACCTTTGCTTGTATACACGCCATCCGATGTGAACTGGTTAAGTATTACCATAAATCACTATACTACCTAGCCTATTACTCAATATACCGCTGGGCTGATCGTTTTGGGAGTGGTATAGTAAACCTATTATTAGCAACTTATTTTTACCTGTACAACTAGCTTGGCTTGGTAGCTCTTGCCGTAGATTTTAGGCCTAAAGCCAACGGTTATCAGCGTACCGTTGGTGCCGATTGGTTTCAGTTCACCGGACTGTGGGCTGACAGTGAATTCTTGATCACTGCCGGCAACGAAGTAGGCATTGAATGCAACGGGATGTCTGTGGGAATAAAAGAAAATAAACAGAGAATTTCATTGAGATGCATTCACTGTATTCAACCCCATACAGCAAGTTTGAAAGAAAATGTTGGGTTCAAAAAATGTCCGATCTGAATCTACTGTTCTGTATTTCTCCTTGTTGCCTCTTGACAATTTGCCATACATGGACGTAGATGGTTGGGGAGTGGGGGAGGGGGAGGGTTTATATCCACGCCCACACTTCTTGACCACAGGGGAATGGAACACTGGATCATCCCCTCAAATCTTTTGCTGAATAAAAGAAAATTCTGTAGTTGTGGGGGAAACAAAATATGAATCTTGAAAAGGCAAGAGAGCATCCAAGACACTCAAAAATCAAACTAAAAATTCAATACGATCTGCCAATAATGGATGGTAAAGCATGCATATGACCATTGTATAGAAGTATTCATGCAAAATGATATTATGAATAGCACAGCCTAGTGTCAAATGGTACTAAGTCCCCCCCCCCCTTTTCATTTTTTTTATCCTAAGACAGTTGTCAACACAGATTTACACCACTATTGCTGTAGTTTAGACAAAGATTACAAACATTTACCAAATTTCAAAAGTTAGGTGCTCAGAAAGTTAATACCGCAAGAATATGAGGTGTTATACAAATATTGAATGCTTCGAGTGGTGTAGTAAAACTAGCCTCCCAAGGTGATTTATGGACATTCTATTTTCCCGAGGCGAAGCCGAGGGAAAATAGAATGCTCCATGGATCACCGAGGGAGGCTAGTCTTACTTCACCACGAGATAAAGCATTCAATATTTGTTTTATAACACTTCACCCACAGATTCTGCTTGATTTTAATATTTTACATTATTTAAATCTGAACACAGTTGAAATAAACTTCAATTTCAATACAAAATTGGTGGAAAATGTATTTCTCTCTTAAAATCTAACCCTTCACGAAATGTTTGAACCCAAATCTGCGGCGCGCTCTCTTTGGAATAATACGCGCTATGCACAACGTGCAACGCGCACACCAGCATGCATTTGCACACAAATACCGCGCCGTGGAAATAGTACTTGCTAATGGTATAGTACTTTGGTTGCTATGCGCATAGTTTTTTTGGCCGTGCACAGAAAGATAGCAAAATTAGAAAGTAACATGTGACTCGCTCTCGGCCAATCAAGACACAGAATCTGTGGGTGAGGTGTTATAAAAGAGAATTGTCCCTCGTTTCATTTTCAGACAAGCAAAATCAGATACAAAGCTCTGCTCTACAAACAATAAATTTTTTATTATACCTTGACAACCCTAGCAGCTGTTAATTGCACAGAAAACACAACCGATAATAATAAGATTTAATATTTTCTTTAACACAAAAAGAGAAGCAGAATATTGAACATTTCATTTTACTTCAGTAGTTGTTGCGCAAAATTTAGTTGATGATTCAATCAGTGACCAGCACCTCCAAAGGTGGAAGAAAAATTAACATTGTTTATAATTTTGTGAGCTGACCACTTCAAATCAAGCAAAGTATTACATAATTTTGGTCTTTACCCTTCTACATTCAAACCACATCTGATACCAGGACAAGCTGGCAACTTTCCAGCACACATGTATCGAGCCAGCCCAGGAAACCACCCAGTACTTTATCCAACTTGCATCCAATCAAATTTGTCATTTCTTAAAAGGCGGCATCCGCAATCTGGTCTATAGCAAGTGTTTCAAGTACAGAAAAATGTGATCGCTTGACATATTCAGGCCACAACTTCTGACTCTGAAATCCGACTACAACTGGTAAAAAAAAAACCCCAAAAACGCTAATCGGATTAAGTCTTAAGATTTCCCTTCATTGACAGACGAGTGGATTGAAGACTTTGCCAAGTATTAGCCTAACAACATGACAGAGTTGAGAGTCTCCGACCAATGTTTTGAAACGGAACTTAGGCCCAGCTGTTGGAAACCACAAAGACGTCATGCGACTCGCCGCGGGCAAATTGGAGTTGACAGACTGCGTATTCCATGCCAGGTGATATTAATCCAGCCCAGGAAGCTCCAGAGATCTTATTAATGTTATCAAAGGAAGCATAGAAGTGAAAAGTGTGGCACTGGAGGGTATCAAAAAGGGGCTTTTCTGAAAGCTTGGTGTCTCTATTGGCCTGGTATTTACCGCCCTCTACTGTTAGCTTATGGGTATTTAGAATGCACTATGAGAATGATCATTATTTTCTGGGATAAAATGATAAGCATGGAGAAAATTTTGGATGCAATATTGTGTCCAGTTGTGTGCAATATTGTGTCCTTAGGCAATCTTCTTTGAATTCAAATAACTGTACTTTTTCTTATTTAGAGCTTTTTTGGGTAGAAAATTTGATTTTGGCTAGAAAAGTTGATGCCACGTAAATCAATGTGGTTGTTTTTTATTCAGAGTGCATCGTGCAATGAACCACGTCGTTGCATTTTGTTGTTGTTTTACCCCAAAATTTCCTTTGAAAATCAAACAATATCCTCTTTCCACAACATTATTGCTTTTCAACATCAACATATTTTGGTGAGTCCAGAAACATATAGGTGGATTTTGTTTTCTTATGGGAACGGGGGCCTTTTCTTCACAATCATCCAACTTTTAACAAGAGCAATGTCTGAGAGTCTTATTTTACAAAAAGACCTGACTTCCTAGCAAAACTCCACAAACCAAACACCTGACCCGAATACCAGGTAAGCTGAAAAACATGGGCGGTGAATGTTGGCAGTCCCCAGACGACGCGGGCAAAGGAAGGAACTCGTACATATGCAGGGGAAATTGCTTCGAGCCAGGGCTCGGGAACGCGCAACTGTCAATAATTACTGAACACAACCAGATAACGCGTTGGGTTGTCATAATACACCTAGGCTCCAGCGAGACACGGGGAGATCGGTTGCGATTCAGGGAAAACCGTAATCCAGATGGTGTTTTTGATGTCTCGTGTTTGATCCCGTTCAGCGGCTGTGTTATTGGATGGGCATGTGTTGTTAATCAGGCCGTTGATTGACGGAGGCTGTCACTAAGACCTTTAGCTTAACAAAGTGGAATAACTAGTACAAGCAGTTCAGGACTGTAATACACATGGGTCATTCTGCAAATTTAGGGTCCAGTGTGACATTTTCCATGTCCCTGGTACCTTGGTACTTTGTAATTTGCCATTCAAGTATCATTAAGAATGACCTCCAGAAATTCTTTATTGTTGGGTAGGGGGTTTGCTATTCATAATCACTCTTGGAGGACGACTGCATCAAGGAGTGCATCAGAAATATGAACTCATAGATGTCAGATGTAACGGGGGCAGGAAAGAAAATGGACCCCAAATTTATAGAAATGACCCACATTTACAACAAAGTCTTTTCAGGGAATTTGGGAATGACACACATGTTTTATATGAAATGGATTATACAGTGTGTAGAATGTCAATTCATTTATGCACTGTTTTTTGTTTCTTTGACTAGTTGCATAATTATTCATCTATGGCAGTATCTATTTTGTTAATCTACCCCTCAATATTTATATTCATCCCATTTTTGTGTTTGTCCGATTGTTAGTCTTTCTCTGTATTTGTTGATGTACATCGTTTTGTTTGTTTGCTTGTTTTTCTAACAGCATCTCCATATGTGATGCGATCAAGCTAAATGAGTCGTTTGTCGACCCTTGTCATTTTTTTTTTTACAGATTTGAAAAGAGCACAATCTCAGCATTACTGCTGTGAAAACCGCATGCTGGTACCATCTTTAGTTAAAACATTATGGAAGTTGGAACACCAAGAGATGTGATGAAGTGATGTGATGAAGTGGCCCTATTTTGGCTTGAATCTCCAAATGAAAATTCCCGACAAACAACTCATTTAGCTTGATCGCATCACATATAAGCCCCCGGCTTCGAAAGATGATTCCATAATTGCCTTTCGAATTATTGTTCTATCTTATCCATCTTTTTTTTTCTTTTTTCAACACAGTCCTTTTATTTATTGCTTCACTTTGATACATTATTTTATAAAAGTTGTGGCATTATGGAAATAAATGTTGATTGAATTGAAAGAAAAAAAAAATCTGTTAACTCTAGAAAGAAGTATGATTGCACTGCAAAACTAAAAAAGAAATGACATCACTAAACAACATACCAAAACCTCTGATGTCAATAAAAAAAGTTCCTCACTTCTACACTTGCTTACAAGTGAACACAGTTATGAATGCAATTAACTAGGCCATAGGTTGAAAGAAAATGTGAAAAAAATGTCATTATTTACTTTTCTACTTTTTTAAGTATGCAGTCTATGAACGACCAAGCTCCCTTTTGTATGAAGTTATCCAACAAGCTCAGAACACAGAATAATGTAGTGTGTCTGTGTCCCATATGCCATGAGGCCGAAGGCCGAGTGACATATGGGACACAGACGTGTTACACTTTCCGCGTTCCACAAGTGCAAGTGGGATAACAAATTCATCGTCAAGCAAACTTGACGCATATGGAATGTGCATGCTGTAAGACCTTTTTAGCAGCGATCCTACTACACGTGTGTACAGCTCGAAAAGAGCGTGCACCTTAGAATAGTGCAATAAACTCAGTGTGACAGGGACCATGGTATATGGGATACTATCACACTGTCGTTGCCATGGATTGACCAATCAGGACCGAGGACTCAAGTTTGCTTGGAGATAATATTTTTTTAACCAATGAGAAAAGTTGTTTCTGTCGCTTGGTATCTTACCTTGCTTGGCTAGTAAGTCTGAATCCCACAGACGCTTCCTTGCTAAGACCCACTGATTCGATAGTGATGACATCATCGACCGTTGGCTCGGTAGACGTGAAGCGGACTGGGTAGCGCCATACACCGCCAGTGGCTGCAGTAACACACAGCTGTACATCATGGCTACGCAAAGGCAAAAAGAATAGCACAGTAAGTTTCAGAAGATTTGAGGATTTTTGTTCATTGTCTCAATTCAATTCAATGAAATATTTTTATCTGTGCTTTCAATAGATTGATCCTTTAAGCCCCACCCATGGTGTTCTGACCAATCACAGCTGTGCATGCATGTGACGTACACAGCTGGAACGTGAAGTATGGCATTGGCGAGGAACATGTGTTGTTGCCCATGTGCACAGTGGCCAGGGCTATATTTTGTCTATTGGCAATAATAACACATAAATACTACGTTAAAAAAAATAGGTGATAACTAATAAAGCAATACTTGAATCGTAACATAAAGATGTCAACATTGTACAAAAATTATCAAAAGGAATTAAAATAAACAAGCCCGACGTGCTAGACCTGGCTCCTGTCAAGACATACTGATGGTAAATTGTAAGATTAACAAAAGAAGAATGAATGAACAAATTCCTAGATCAAAATTGTGGGAAACAGGGTAACAACTGTTTCCCAAAATATTGATAAAGGAATTTGGATAAGGTCTTCACTTGATTGGGCTTATTTTTCAGTTAAAAAAATGTAATTGATGCTCCCTGAACAATTAACAGAATAATTATTAACGTCTTTGGAAAATTAAAGGCATATGTGATGCGATCACGCTAAATGAGTCGTTTGTCGACCCTGGTCAAATTTTTTTTTTACAGATTTGAAAAGAGCACAATCTCAGCATTACTGCTGTGAAAACCGCATGCTGGTACCATCTTTAGTTCAAAAATTATGGAAGTCGAAACACCAAGAGATGTGATGAAGTGATGCGATGAAGTGGCCCTATTTTGGCCTGCATCTCCAAATGAAAGTTCTCAACAAACGACTCATTTAGCTTGATCGCATCACATATGGGATCATTTACAAAAAGTCAAATACAAAACTGCCAAAATGTCATGAAATATCCTACTTGATTGTAAGTAAATAATAGAATCATGCATCCTGTGAAATCATTTCGTCTAGCACGCTGTCATTTTCACACACAAAATGAGGAATAACTTATCATTTCATGCTATCATGCTATCAATAGAACCATCATGCTATCAATAGAAACCTATGCTTTGCCTTGAGAAAAATGACGATGCACTTTCCCAGTTTCCTCAAAAAGTGTAATATCAACTGAGCTGAAACGACAAATGGTCCTGTATGCCTTTCACAAAAGGAATTCTCAAGTGTTTGACTCACTTCATGACTTTGAATGGAGCAAAGACCACATTGAAGACCAGCGTGACGATACCAGACAGTTTATCTCTCTGTTTACGGACTAGGTTGAGCGATACGGCGTGCTCCAGATGTGCCTGAGCCTCCTCAGTACTGTAGAAGAGCTCAAAGGAAAACTCACTGGCTACTGTGTTCCCTGGTGGAAAGAATATACATATACAAATACATAGGTCATAAAATCGGTTCGTAGTTCCCAATTCTGAAAAGTTATGTTTATTGCCAGTTTGGGAGAAAGGAGTGAGATACTTTTGCATTCGGAAGACGTTCAACTACGAGAAGGTTTGAGGTAGAACATTGGCAAGAAATTGCTTATGAACGGAGTGAGATACTTTTGCATTGTGAAGAAGTTCAACTACGAGAAGGTTTGAGGTAGAACATTGGCAAGAAATTGCTTATGATTGGTAAGGTGGGTGAGAGAGCATAAGTAGTAACACTTTGTGGTCGCTTATAGTCACTAAGAGTGCATAGTCAAGTACTAGTGCCCTCCAAATTGGTCAATAGGTTATGACTAACACTTTGAAACACTGAATGATTCAATCCCTTTCCAAACATATTTGAACATCAACATATATTTCTACCCTAACTGTCTGTGAGTGACCAAAGTACTTATTAATTCATCAAATTAGGTTTTGCCCTTCACCGACGTTTTTTAAACACTGTATACTCAGTGTGTTACCTCCCGAGTGAAAGTTGGAAAAAAAGTCACTCGGGTGGGACTCGAACCCACGACCTCCTGCTTTCTAGTGCAGATGTCTTACCAAAAGTCGGTGAAGGGCAAAACCTAATTTGATTTATATCACCCCGACACAAAAATTCCATCTTATAACAAGTACTTATTGTTTTCATATACAAATACCTGGGGTTCATAGTCAATACTAGTGCCCTCACAGCAGGTCAATATACATATATTATGACTAAAATCTCTCCATACCTTCCCCAACCATTAAAACACTAGCAGTTGTCGATGTCTGTCTCTTTTTTTGGTTGTCATTTATAATGGGTTCATAGACAAGCACTAGTGCCCTCACTGCTGGTCAATATATGTATATTATCACTACGAAATATATCTCTCTACCTTCTCCAACCACCACCCCATCTGTACTATGAGCCTTCTCTGATCCTTAAGGAATCACGAACTGTGAGCGAGCCAATTCATCAGGGATAATAGATGACTACTAGTGCCCTCACTGCTGGTCAATATACGCATATTATCACTACGAAATATATCTCCCTACCTTCTCCAACCACCACACCATCTGTACTATGAGCCTTCTCCAATCCTTTAGGAATCACAAACTGTGAGCGAGCCAATTCATCAGGGATAATAGATGACTACTAGTGCCCTCACTGCTGGTCAATATACGGATATTATCACTACGAAATATATCTCCCTACCTTCTCCAACCACCACACCATCTGTACTATGAGCCTTCTCCAATCCTTTAGGAATTACAAACTGTGATCGAGCCAATTCATCAGGGATAATAGATGACTACTAGTGCCCTCACTGCTGGTCAATATATGTATATTATCACTAGGAAATATATCTCCCTACCTTCTCCAACCACCACACCATCTGTACTATGAGCCTTCTCCAATCCTTTAGGAGTCACAGCCCTAGTCATCACACTACGGTGGTAGCCGCTAGCCGAGCTCGGCACAGCCCCGGTCAGTGAGACCTCCAATCTCTCCTCGATACGGCTACGTGCTTGGCAGCTGACCACGGCCCCACGGTCGATGATGGGCTGTGATTCAGGGATGCCGTGGATGGGGTACAGCCAGCGGATGTCTCGCAGGCCACCTTGTGTGTCTCGCCGATCATAATCCCTAGAATCAAGGAGAAAATTCAAAAAGTTACATAACAATGGTTACTTATAATGTTCTCAAAAAGGAATCACATCAATTAAGTTCCTTGATTTTCAAAACTCAAATCAGAAATGTTTCCTGTTAGAAAGCAGTACTTTGGCAATTTTAAATGACACAAAGTAATGTGGAGCGAAGTTAAGAAGAACTTGACAATGATATTTTTCATTTTTGAATCGAAGTCTGATATCGAGTTGTATCTTCTGTTTTTAAGAGAGAACTATTATTGATTGAAAAACGACTGGAACCTATAATGTGCTAGGCAGTCTAATGTTGGCAGTTTTGTCATTGTTCAAGGCGTACTGGCCAGATGATGCTTGTCATGGTTGAAAGTGGACTGTTTAATAGCTACTTTGAAATTTCAACTGCAATATTCCAGGCTAATGCATATTTACTTCAATGCATTTTCCATTTACAACCGCACACACATTGCCTCGGTATTATAGTCTCGTTTACTTAATTTTCATGGCACAAAAAAAACGGGCTACGAAAAGGACGCTTCCTATTTTGCCATGACCACTAAACTCATCGTAACTTGTGACATGTTTTAAGCCATTGTCAAGGAACTTACGACGCGTTCAACGCATCGAAAGTTTTGTGAAATGGATTATACGACGCATTGCAAGCTGCGACTTGTTACCTGTCGCAACTTGAGTTGCGACGCGTCACATTGCTTCGAGAAATCAGGTGAAAGGTCTTGGGTCTAGTACCCCATCTCACCTGCATGCATACGGATGATCCGGATCCCTACACGGTTCATACTCCCAGCTAGACCCGTCCTCTCTCTTGACGGACACCACGCACAGCGCCTCATGCAGTCTCATGTTGTCGGGGGCAAAGGTCAGGGGTATATCCAGGGTGCTCTTAGGACCTATGGGTATCCCCATGGTGTGCTTGAGTAGAAGGCAGAAGGCCGAGTCTGTCTGGATCCTGTTGCGTTCTAGCTTGTTGCGAGCCCTGTCCAGCAAATCTGTGTTATCTAGAGATGCGCACAAAGTGTTGATAACATTGTTTAGTTCTTCACACAAAGGAGCCCTAAAAGTGCTCATTTCACATTGAAAGTAAGTGAAGTTACGTGCCACGGTGTGTTACAAGTATGCATTTCTTCAGTAGCAAATTGTGCCAAAATAGAGAAGTGCTATGTGTGCATTTTGTTGGTGACGTATGTAATTTTTTTGCAATTTGCTCAAGTTTCAACTCTCTGAGTGCAGAATAAATTGCCTTATTTCGATGGAAAAAAGAACTTCTGAGTTTATCAGGTGAGTAAAGTTGTGTATGAGAAATTAGCATGGAATTTTGTTCTTTAGTTAGAAGAGATCCTTTGCTAAAGGAATAAATATGTGCTTGAGCCAGTTTAAAACTAGGGGCCTGATCACAGATTCGGCTTGGGCCATTATCAGCGGCCAGCCCCCTAGCCGGTTTTAAACATACTTGTTTAATACCGGCCAAGCACATATTTATTCCCATCGATAAATACTTTTGGTTAAATAGTCAAAACAAGTCCAAAATTCACAAATTTCAACAATTTTGTTCAACAGTTTTACTTCATGTTTCCTGGAACCACGTCTACGGTATGTGCCTCGTGCGCGTAGTGCTAAAAAATCTCCTTATATTAAAATTGGCACTTGCGTGGCATGTACTGCGCGATGTAACCCAGAGCGCAGGAATTGTGTTTAAAACCAGCCCGTGTTTTATCAACAGTTTAAAAGCCCCACTTGACAGGCTCTCGACCAATAGGAACAGATAAACTGTCACAGGTATTTTTTGAATTGCTGTTAACAGTGGCATTAAATTTGGCCTAATGGCTAATGGCTAGCACAAACTAAGTACTTTTCAGTAATGGCCTGTTGTTCAAGAGTAACTAATACACAACAGCTGTCAATAATCTGCCCCTACTTACCAGACAACACCACGTCAATCAGCACTGCCTCGTTCAGCGGGTTCCTGAATGGTATGATGAGCGAGGTGTTTGATCCCAGGATCGAGCTCACGCTGACCGGGTCGAGAGGCGTAGGGGTCAAGCCGGTACCAGACGCCATGAAGACCCAATCACCGAGCTGCTCGCATGAGAAGGCTACCCTGGCCAGGTGGTTGCCTTGGCCCAGGGAGGACGGCATGAACTGGAGGGGGATCTCTTGGGTAGAGTGGGGTGCCAGGATGATCTAGGTATCGGGAAATAAATGCAGAAATGATGAAAAAAAAAACTGCCGAGATGACTTGTACAGTGTTGTACTTTGATCCTTTTCTCAAGTTTGCCATTTATACTGAAATAAACTTGGAACATTAAGAGTAGATCCTATCAGGAGCAGGAAGGGGGGGGGGGGCAACAATGTGTCCCTATGAAACTTTTTGTAATAGCTAAGCAACGATCTGGCCAATGGACAAATTTGATGACTTTAAAAAACTTTTATCAAGTGTCAAAATACAAATTCTGTAGGATGTCCATGCTTACCACGGCAAGAGATTAAAAAATATCTAGTAATCATAAATTTGGTTATATGTGAAACAAGGAAATGTGCATTTTTGTGAGTCAGAACCATGGTTTCTTTGCTCAAACTTATCAAGAAGCCACTTTTGAAAAAAAAGGAAAGCTGCTTTAAATGTTCACCTCCTCTGAACAATTAGGTATATACATGTTTTTGAGTACATTTTTTCAGCAGTTCTTGCATGACAAAAATGTGAAGCAGTTATAACATTACCACTTCAGTAGTGCTGATTTTGGTAAAACATGTGAATTTCACAAAAAGAGTGATTTTGACTTTGGAGGCCTAACGTTAATTTAACGTACTCTGGAACTTTGTGGCCCTAGAGCAAATTTTCCAACAAATAAAAGATTCTCATAAAAAAAATGTTTTGGTGATTTAAAAACAATGGAAAGAAAGTTGTCATACCTTGATTTCTCCCTCCACTTCCAAAGTGAAGTTGTTAGTATTGGAGCAGCTAGGCGTTAGCTCCAGGGTCTCCTCTGTAGGGTTACTGAGAGTGATGAACTGACGACTCCATTTACCCAACTCACACTCCATGTGAGGGAGCACGGTAGGGGCTGGGGGCTCAGCAGTCAGACTCAGGGTGTACCAGAACTCTCCCACGGTCTCATTCTGGAAGATCAAGCTGGAAAAAGGACGGCAATTTTCAGTAAGATTCTATATTAAAAGCTTTTGACCAAAATTATTTGGGAATGGAAAAAAAAAAAACTAAAGCAACTTTGAAGTAAACTTTGACAAAAATTCTGTATTAAAAACTCTTTTGACCAAAATTAACTAGGGATGCCAAAACAAAACAAAAAAACAAATAAGTACACAAATTTGAGGTTAGCCTTAACATAAATTCACTTTCAAAAGGATTTGTGATAAAAATTAAGGAAAAAAAACAAAACAAAAAGAAGTGACCAAATAATAATGGACTTCGACTAAAAATGAAACAAAAACAGGAAGATCCTTCTACTTTCTAAATAACGAAAAACGCTGAAGAGACGTTTCAGGGATGAACGATGTGATACGAATGTCCCCAAAAAGAGAACGGATTCTATGAAGAACCAAACATAGTAACTTAATGCTCCAGCAAGTATGCTCTGGCAAAGCTTCAAACTAATATGACATGTAAATTCATTCAAAGACATTTTTGTTGTAAGATTTTTGATAGACATTGGGACTGCGTCAGTATTTGATGATTTTAACAGTGCTGACGTTTCTTACCTTCCCTCTGATTTCCCAACGATGGCCGGCGCATACACCAACTGGTACATCCTCTTCTGTCCTGGAGTCAGCGTCACCTCCCCCTCTCCTCTAAGCCCCTCCCCCTCGATGACCGTCGAGAACGTCAGATCGTTAATCGTTGGGTTGAAGATCTCAACTTCCATCACCACGGCCGACTGCGCCGCGCAGACGATCTCGATGTTGCGTTCCGGCGGTGGCGGGCTGCAGCGGACTTCAATCGAGTACCAAACGCGGTAGCCGGGTTTGGATTGGTGGATGTGGACGGAGGTGGAGCTTGATGTGGACTTGCCGCTGATTGGTCGCTTGCCGGAGTCTGGGCGGGAAGGGGCGTCGCTGTCTTCAGGTGATGCCTCATCTCTGTGGACGGAAAGTGAATTTCTTGTCGGTTTGGAAATATATGGAGAAATGTAACCAATGCACAGCTGATTGGAAACTTTAACAAATACTGTACGTATTAATATTCAAAAAATTATATAATGTAATAAGTGAAGTTTGGGTGACACAATGTGACAGAGTGATGTTCGAAAAAAACCTGTGTAAACTCTATGTTCCAAAATGTATGCTTTGTTTGTCTCAGCAAATGAATCATACAAACAAGGAAGTTTTACAGGATTTTTTTGCGGGGGGGGGGGGGGGAAATCAGACTTTAGAGAAACTATTTTCTTTCATGTTTTACATGTATTAGTCCATGCCCATGATAATTAAGAAAATTAGAAGGATAGAAATTTGTAGAAATGTTTTCTAAATTTCAGGTTTTCTAAATTGTTGTCATCTGTTGTGCAAACCATTTTTACAGATCTACGTTACCAAAATTAGCTTAAGCCGAATAGAAATTGATTTGATGACGTAGAATTTGAAAGTTTTAAATTACTTGAGATTATCTGTGCCTCCAGCAATGAAGGACAGGATGCCTCGGAATGTGCCCCGTTTCCATGGCGACACGGTGATGACGTAATCAGCTTCCTTGCCTGGTAGGACGGTGACACTCGGCACCGTGCCATTGACGATGGAGAGATCGGACACGGCGCGATAGGTCAGCTTGTGCTGGGTGACATTGGGGACGCGAATCACACGCTTCACGCTGCGTGAGGGGAAAAGGGCCAGGATGAAAAGAATACAGTAAATACATCAATCTTTTTGATCCGGATTTTTTTAACTTATGGAAAAAATTCAGATATGAAAAAGCCATTTGATGTAATTTTGGCAACAAGCATGTAAGAGCAAAGATCACATTTCCTGTAATGTCCTCGCACAGTTCTTTTCTAAGACAGCAAAAGATATTAAAAATCTTCACAAGCCAATTATGAGTATTATGGCAAGCTACTCTAAAGAACTGTCACAATGTTACACTATGCATCCCATCACTTGTGACTTTACTTGTGATTTGACCTGTGATTGACTTTCCACAACTCTGTGTTTCAGTGGGAACAATTTGTCTGTTCAAAATTTCTATATATTGTTATTGAGACTAAGTGTCCACGGGTGCTGACTGTTTTACATCGTCAATTGCAGCATGAAGTGATCTATCGTGTGGACAAAGTGCACAGAAGATGTGGCACAAATAACGTGGTGCACCCGACAAAATATTGATTTCCCATTTGTGTACTTACGACTGACGTGCCTGGCATTCTAAGATAACGTGATCCAGAGCCAGCGGCTTCTGCCCTTCTCCCTTGAGTCTGAAATGATGCTCTGTGCCGTCCTCGCTGTTAGTCAACACCAACTTGCCCTGTGAGACAGAGAATAATACCTGGGTCTAAGTCTTACTCCATGGACAAGCCATACGCTATCAAAGGCAAATGCTAAGAAACGAAGTCTGATACAAAACCGTACAAATTTGCTATCTGTTTAATTTCAGTTTGAAAGTACAATTTTCTTGTTATGAATTGTCAAAACTGTACTTGTGTCCTGTAAAAAAACTTGATCAGTATTTTTGGTTTGGTTGCAGTACCTGCTTGTATATCAGATTCAAACCAGTCAGCCAAACCTGATAAGCTCGGTGGTAACACGTCTGCACTAGTAAGCAGGAGGTCGTGGGTTTGAGTCCCACCCAAGTAGTTTGTGAATATTTTCTCACAAGCTCTCGGGACAACACTGAGTATATAGTGTTCATAAAATGATGGGCAAAACCCAATAATCATTTTTGTTAGAGAGGGGGGGGGGGGGGGGGGAATGGTAACTTTCCAACATTATAGAGTACCAAAGTGAATACATCACGCACACAATTATGGGGTGCTGTGGTCCAATGGTTACGGTGTTCGATTTGTGTACCATGGTACATGGGTTCAAATCCTGACCGTGGGAACATGGTGCTTGTGCTCTTGAGCAAGGCACTTTACCATTGTTGCTTCGTCCTTTGGATGGGACGTAAAGCCGTAGGTCCTGTGTGTTTTGTAATGCACGTTAAAGAACCCAGTAACACTTATCGCTAAGAGAAGGGGTTTGCCCCGGTGTTTCTGGCAGTGGCTGCAATATGCGGCACAGCACCTTGTAAACCATTATAAAGGTGCTACATAATGGTTCTCATATTTCTCATGTACTTCATTAACCTGTCTCTAATAATAGACATAATTTCCAGCGCCTCGAGTACCTTATTGTTGGTAGATACCTGCGCTATATAAAACTTTGGTATAATTATGTGTGTTAAAGATATTAGCGCGTGATTCAGCCCATGAGCCAACATGCGCGCGTACTCCATTCGTTTGCATTACACTTCCCGTTTCAAAATGACGTCACACTTCGGTACTCTGACCATGAACAAGAAGGTAACTGTATTGTTCAAAAACACATTTTTTTTATATCAGATTTCAAAAAACAGGATGAGTTTATCTCACAGAAAGCTTGGAAAGGAAAGCAAGAAATTAACAGGTCATACAAATGAGAGTGAAAGCAATTTGGTGACGTGTTCAGGGCAATTGAAACAATTTGCATTGCAAGTGGGAATTGCGTGCAGTTTGGTAGCTTGCAACATATTTGTCTCGGTGCAGAATTATACCTTACCGCATAATCAAGCTTGAAGTGGGTTGTACCACCCTTGCGAGCAGGCTTAGGAAAATGCACAATACATCATGAATAATACAGAAAGGGGGAACTTAACGAAAGTTCTTCCAACAAAAATGAAAATTTACTCAAAATAAGCACAGCAAAACAAAATCAAGTACAAAACTAAAGATTAAATCAAGAGTATAACACCATATTAAAGGCCTAAATTTGAATATATTAAATAAACAGCGCCCTCAATTGGTCAGATTCGGTGCCATTAGCAAAAGAAAACAATAGATCTGCAGTGGAATGTCGCTATACTGAACACCGCTATACCAAACCTTCTGCTATACCAAACATCGTCCTTGGCTCCCGATTTTTGTGTACAAAACCAACCGAACATTGGTGTTGAAAACCGTCAACAGAAGAGCGAAGGTGGCTATTATTTCCCCAAGGCATACAAGGGGAAAGCCACCCATCGATGTTGGTAGTAAGCCCAAAACTGTGTAATTACATTATTCAATAGTCGGCACGTGTTCAAAGTCGTCTTTCAGTAACTACCAGGGCGTGCAGGGTGAAGTTCTGAAGGGCGCCATTTATCGAAAAGTGAGTACCGGAGCACCGGCAGCTTAAAATCGCTATACCGAACAATCGCTATTACGAACATTTTCTGTGGATCCCGCGATGTTCGTTATAGTGACGTTCCACTGTACTGCATTCAGCAGTCATCTTGGAGGTGTGTGTTGTTATGTTAATTCATCAATAATGACTGCACAAGAGGTCTACTCAGGCGCATCCACTTTGAAGAAAAAAAGCACACGCCTCAAAGATGGCAGCAGTGCAAACAGTCTATATCGAACGACTTACCGAGACGAGGGTCTCGAAGGCCGGTCTGAACATGAGTGGATACTGTGTAGTCTGCATTGCCTTGGCCATGATGAAGGGAGGACCGTAGAATCCCTGGCCATCAATGGATGCAGTCAGGGGCCAATCAACGCTGGTCTGATTCACCTGAAACAAAATTACCAATGCAAATTGGGTAATTTACATAATAGACCACTCCTTAAGCCCCGCCCCCGTGAAGTTTTGACCAATCACAGCCATGGCTGTGAAACCAAATATCTGACAATAGTGCATGCACTTTATGCATGATGTGCACAAGTTGATGCCCATGTGCAAAGTGGGCGAGGCTTAAAGGTACAGTCCATCATTTGCAGGTATCCAAACAGTAACTGACGTAATTATTGTTGAAAAGCATACTTGGTTTAAAGATAGAAATGGGACTAAACTCCCTGTGAAATTATCCTTTCTGGCAAGCTGTCACTTTGAAGAAATCAATGAATGAAGGCCTCTCCAACGATCATTGGAAATTTCCGTTAGTAGTTTCCGAAGGAAGTTAAAGAATGCAGAAAACACCAACTTTTCAAGGCAGACCTTTTCTTTCACATTAACACTTTATCAAATTTCAGTACTTTTAGCAGCACCCAGAGTTAAAAAAAAACAAAAAAACAATATGTGCTAAACAAGTCCAGAAGAGATTCAAAAAATATTTGATCAAGTGTAATAGTTATAACCTTGTTCTTTTCAAACTCCAAAAGGATACTTTTGAAGGATAAAGTGGGCGGGGCCAGGGTGAAGAGGGAGGGGGGAAGGGTTAAAGAACTCTACAAAAATGCCATATACAGGAGGGCGTACCAGTGGTATTTCCTGAGACACCGACTGATGCACCGGCGCAGTGAACTCAATCTGAGCTGCCGTCCCTTCAGGATTGACTGTACACTCAATCAGATAGACACGGATGTCATTGGATGATCGTAGGACCACACGGCATGGGTAGTGACCGGCACTCTTGGGAGTGAATTTGACCGGCAGCCGGACCGTACCATCGTCCAGAATAACACCTGTTGATGAAATAAAATTACTGAGTGGTGCTTATATAGCACTTTCCACTAAAGGTAGGTCGGGAGAGCTTCACAATTTTTACCCCTGTTCAAAAATTGCAAGTGTAGGAATACTTATGTACATAATGTACACTGGTGCACTTCACATGCATTAATGGTGATTTTTACGGTAACTTAAAATTCACCTTTATTTTATGAGTGGCTTGGATTTTTCTGTTCAGTAATTAATTTTTTTGGGGGGGGGGAAGGGGAAGGGGGGGGGGGTTGTTATCCAATGGGCTATCTCTCCCTCATAAAAACTGAGATATCTTCCCTAAGAAGAGTGCATCGGAACCGGGTACTGAGTACCCGACCGCTGATGTCAGGAATCAGTTCCAGATTATGGGATCGGGTACCTGTCACCAACTTAACAAATTACTTAGTAACTTCTCAGCCGATAAAAAAGAAAGGTTCTGAAATGCCATCCGTGGGAAATTTTCAAAATGAAAACTGAGCTACATGGAAACCAAAACAGATTTCACATATATGCGCATTTTAACGTGCGACAAAAAACTGACCCATGTTTAAAGTTGGATCTGAATGCCTAATATTTACAAGATGTTTGAAATGTTCCTACCTGCATTTCCGACCAGCCCGGCTGAAGAGCGGTCCACCATGTGACCGTTGGTGACAATCTCTGCGGCTGACTTGGGCTTCAGGGTCAAAGGTGAAGGGACAAAGACAGACGATGGCGACTCAAAGTATTTCGAGTTGACCTCCACTGTGAAGCGACAACCGTCTGGTTTGTCTGATTTGGAGTTGGGGTTGGCGCTGGTTTTACCTGATTGATAGGAAAAATATGTGGCTCTGTTTACGAAAAAAATGCACTACTGTATTGCCAATTTTGAGATGTATAAGTAACCACCACTGTATTTAAAAGTTGGAATTCATTTCAAACATGTTTAACTTTTATATATGTTTGGATCTGGAGCTTTACTAAAATCCGTGATTGAGAATTTTTCAAATTTACTTGAAAAGTTTACTTGGGTGGGACTCGAACCCCAAACATACTGATTGCTAATGCAGATGTCTTGCCACCACCATGTTTACCAGGACTTGTCTGGTCAATTCAAAGCTGGGCTCAACTCTTGAGATGCGCAGGAAATATTCCTTATAACAATTTATCACAGAAATTGAAATTAGAACAAAACTCTACAAATGGCTCTGAAACACTGATACCAGATTAAGGACAAAAAGTGATTTCTTTTTCCCAGGTCCACATAAATCACCCCTTTTTGTCTTTGACGTCATCAGCATTCCCTATTTCTGTTTCTGTAAACTTGTTCCTGGGGCAGAAAATATATATCCCATAGCCAAGCTCATATGAAACTACGGTTTTGAAACTCCCCCAATGTAAGACCACCTACCTGTGAGAACCGTTTCATCAGTCAATCCCAGCGCAGCAATAGCAGCCGTCACTGATCCGCTAGCCAGGGTGCCAGTAGTCTGACGACGTCTGATCTCTGTCTCAGTCATCCTCTGCTGAGCGGCAATCACCAAGGCCTTCTCCCTGGCAGCGTTAGTGATAGGGATGGTGAGCTCCTCGTGGAGGACAGTGTTGCTATCACAACGCCAGTAGATGATGCGATCATCGCCGCCGTAGACACCACGGCCATTGCCTGGGGAGAGAAATCACCCTAAGTACTCAACAGTATTGTAGTACTCATACTCGGTACTCATACTCGAGTACAACTTGAGTACTTATTAGGAAAACTTGTATTCGTACTCGAATATAAAAATACTCAGACTCGAATTCTTGGCACTCATACTTGAGAAGCAAAGTACTTTGACTAAACTATTCGATATTGTACTCCATCATCCAAATACTTGCACTCGATTATAAGGACTCGGGGAAAAATTGAGGAAGTTAGCTTTGAATGAAAAAAAAAATCTCCTCATTTGGAGATGCACGTGCTCGATATTATCAATATTTGTAGTCCACAACATCTACGTTGCTGAATTGGTGGTTTCAGATTCCACTCAGTACTTGAGATTTTAATTCTTTTCACTTGAGTACTCCATAAAGTACTTGTACTCTGAGGTCCAAGTACTCGTACTTGTAGTTGGAGGTCCAAGTACTCGTACTCAAAGGTCCAAGTACTTGTACTCTGAGGTCCAAGTACTCGTACTTGTACTCAGAGGTCCAAGTACTTGTACTTGAACTCGGCGGTCCAAGTACTCGTACTTGTACTCAGAGAGGTCCACGCACTCATACTTGTGCTCAGAGGTCCAAGTACTCGACTTGGATCACCAAAGTTGTACCCCAAGGTCCAAGTACTTGTAATTGGGTACCTGTACCCATTCTGAAGGGGCAAAGTACTAGGATTGTCACATGATTTAAAATGCTATTTACAGGTACTTTTTCTAATTTTTATTGAGCACACAAACACGCTGAGCATTATTTCCCCCATAACTCCCTAAAATTGGCCCCAATAGCAAATCAGCCTAAAAAGTCCAAATTACTTGTCTATGGCCATCAACAACACGAATGTCTATGGAAGCTGACTTAGCCGCTTCCATAGGCCCATGTATATTTGCAAGCCATACTTTGGATGTGGCCTTATACAACCCACCTGCTGCAGCAGCACTGCTGATCCGTACGCTGTGCTTAGTAGGCATGTAAGGCAGTGCTGACGGCATGGGCAGGCCAGCCACAGCCTCGATGGAGTACAGGAACTCCCCGATGGATTCATTGATGAAGAGAATAGAGCACTGGCGCTTGCCGGTGTGGAATGGGAGGAAGTCGATAGCGATGACCGCCGAGCTGTGGCTGTCTAGCTGGAGGGACTGACGGGCGCAGTGGAAGGCACTCAGCTGGTTACTGCTGTCCTCTGATTGGTGGAAATGAGACAGATTGTTATCACATGGTTTGGATACAGCAAATTGATTGGCCGTAAGACGTCACTTGCTATTATGTCACAAATGATTTTTAACGGCATATTTTTAAGCGATGTATGGCTAACTTCACAATGGCTAGGATTCAGTTCAATTAATATGACTGTTTTTCTTTCTATCTACCTTTTTATCCAGGAGAAATATAAGCCAATTTCAAAAGGAGTAAGCTGTGAACAGGATTAAGCTGTGAACATTTATGTATTTCGGCAATTTGAGGCAAAATGTTGTGTGTGTCCCTGTTATTTCTGAAAAAAGATTTTGTAAATTTAGGACACATCCTTTAATGCCTTTTATCTCCAAGAGTGATTATGTAAGGCAAAGTACCTGCCAAACGAATAAACAATAGTTTGAAGTCAATTTTAATGATACTTGCTTGGCAATTAAACAGGTAAGGTGTTACAGGGACACAAAAAATGTCACATTTAATTGCGTAAGTGCAACAAGGTGGTAACTCGATTCTGCAACAAAGTCGTATCTTGCGTGAACATGCTCCGTGCAACGAAGTCACATCTCACGTATCACAAAGTCCATTGACTTTGTGTATACATCTGGTTATTTTAAGCGAGATACAACCTTTTGACATTGGAAACTCGTGTTTCACGTACATGTCGTCACACGCCATTTTAGGAGATACGACCTTGGTGCACGGACACGACAATTTTTTGGAATGTTCCAACAAATTTACTACCAGAACAGTATGATTTCTTCTAAAGTTTTGGAGCTTTTATAAAAGTCTTGCCAAAAACAGATATTGTTTAATTTTTTTTAAGACAAGCAAATCTCAAGAGAATGACTCCTAGTAAGAACTTACGTTCAAATAGCTCACTCCTTGGGCTCTGATTGTCAGCTTTCGGAGGGCTGGGAGTCCTCTCTTTCTTCTGTCCGTGATCCGTCTTGGATCGGACCTTCTTAGGAGGGCCCTGTTTCTGGTTAAGCAGGCCATTCTTCTGAGTGGTAGCGTCAGTTCCAGGGAAGGGGCTCTTGGCTTCTACCAGGACGATACGGAACTCCCCTGCCTGGTCGAATGGGTTGGTGACCTCCAACTCTACCTTGTGTAGCTCGTAGCAAGGGGACTCGCATTTGACTGTTGTCTGTAGCAGCAAAACAAGTCATGAATAGTAAATAAAGTTAGTGTCTTATTTGACTGTACACTTATAATGATCTGCATTTGTTTGTCATTCTGCATGGTTGAAGGGTCTTGACAACGTTAATTTTTTATTGCAGCCCGTCACTTTGGGAACAATCTGCCAATAATCTACTAACATAACTTAAAAGCTTAATATACAACATTTGCTTTTGCCTTAATTTTCAGGAATGGGTGGATTTGGGGGTCACTATTTATGGAAAATACAGTTGCACTGACGTGTTTAAAGTTTTGTGTTCATAGATGCTGCAAAAAAACCCAAAAAATGTGATGCGATCAAGCTAAATGAGTCGTTTGTCGACCCTGGATTTTAAAAGAGCACAATCTCAGCATTACTGCTGTAAAAACCGCATGCAGATACTATTTTTAGTTCAATAATTATGGAAGTCGGAACACCAAGAGATGTGATGAAGTGGCCTTATTTTGGCCTGAATCTCCAAATGAAAGTTCCCGACAAACGACTCATTTTAGCTTGATTGCATCACAAATGCTGTTCTTGTATTCTAATTTCCTGACCCTACTTCAGCTGAAAAGGAGCAATTTATAGACGTTTTTGAATTGTCAGGTCAGGGAATCAGATTAGCTGGCTTGTACCAGTTCACGGATGTGTAACCAACGGCAAACAAAATGTAGACTAAATTTGGTAAATGGGGGGGGGGGGCGCAGTATTTGAAAAAAAGTCAGTCGAACATTGTTGGAAATTGATACAATAATTCCACTTATCTTGAAAATAACAGCACACCAGGTGCCATGATTTCACACGATGCTTGAGACCATTATTCACTTACAGTCAAACTATTCCATAATAATTTGGAAGTTTTGTTTTTTGATGTTTGCAAATGTTGTATATTACCTTTCACAACCATTCTTCATATCACATCTAAACACATGCTTCTTCTGTAGATAGCGGCAACCTATAAGTTTTTAGTTTTACTATTATTCAAAGTATCTAACTTGAAGTTGTCCTCTTTTTAGAGTAATATCATCATTCTGAAGCAACTACAACTTACAGAGGGCGTGATGTTATCAATTGAAGTCCTCAGGTTGAAGACCAAGGTGGTACCACAAGCAGCACCAGCCCTCCTTCCAACAAGCACCAGTACTCCCTCCGCAGGACGTAGGAACCTACTGGTGAATTCCACAGGTAGGTCGTGCTTGCCCTTGGGGGCGATGCTGACAGTGTTGCCCCTGGGTAGGGTGAAGTCTCTGGCATCGCGGCCGGCAATCATTGCGTGGTAGATCAGGGGTTTTGTGCTGGGGTTTGTCAGGCGAACCTGTGGTGAAGAAAATCAAGAGAACAGTGATTTCAAGCTGTATATATACTGAGTATGGTGAGGAAATAGGCCATGAATTGCAAACGAAATGAATTTTTAAAAGTGGCAAAACTATTGGTAAAAAAAATTCTTTATCAAAAAATATTGGAAACTTACCTGACGTGCCACACAGGCATGCAGCGACCCTACAAATTCAACGGTAGTCCGTGGTGTGTACTGGGGCAGGCGTTGGTACAGATGAACGCACAGTAGTAGCAGGGAGATGGGGTTGGGATCAGTGACATCTATAGCCTGTCAAATACAAATTCAAATGGTTATTATAGAAGGAAATAGTTAACTTTTGACTGGCTTTGAGGGAAATAGTTGAACACAGTAGGAACAGGGGGATGGGGTTGGATCAGTGATATCCATAACCTTTCAAATACAGAGTCACATGGTTAAATAATAGGAGAAAATAGTTAACTATTGACTGGCTTTGAGGGCAATAGTTGAACACATTGTGGTATCAGGGAGATGGGGTTGGATCATTGATATCTATGGCCTGTCAAATACAAACTCAGATGGTAAAATAATAAAAGGGAAATAGGCAACTATTGACTGGCTGTAAGGGCAATAGATGAACATATAGTAGTAGCAAGGAGATGGGGTTGGGATCAGTCATATCTATATAGCCTGTCAACTACAATGTCAGATGGTTGAATAATGGAAAGGAAATATTTAACTAGCGACTGGCTGAGAGGGCTGTGAGAACAGATGCATATGCAGTAGTAGTAGGGAGATGAAGCTAAGATCAGAGATATCCAAGGCCAGGCAAAACAGAGGACAGGCAAATGGTTAACTTACAGAAGGATAATAGTCATCTACTGCCTGGCTAATAGGGCAATATTTCAATACATGTGAACTCATAACAAAAATGTAGATCAGTTAGGCTGATTCAGCTTTAAATGTTCATGTCAATCCACACTTAAAATAATATTGTTCCTTCCTCACATCACAACGGATTTTAAATAAAATTCCAGGGATTTCTTGTGACTAACCTGAATATCATAGTCCAGCCCGATGTATCTGAATGCATTGACCACTTGGAGGGCATTGTGAAGGCATTGTTCGGCAGTTGCTGGCTGTGTGTACATGCTCTGCAGATGGCTCTTGATCTGAGGCAAAAACAATAACAAAAAATTGTCATTTGTAAGGATATCATTGGACGATACAAATCAACATATCTAGTGCTACGGACACAGTAGTTAGCAGGACAAAATTTCAACGTGTGTAGACTTGTTCGATGTGTCTGAAACTTGCCGTGTGGAACATAGATATGAGGGCTGAGCCTACTGGATCAATCTATTGTCTTGCTTGTAATGGCCCAATAGTTTATCAACTCACCAGGAATGGTACATGAGCTGCGAGCACTGCAGCAAGCACCAAGCCATCCAGGAGATCATAGTCAAAGTTGACTACCCATCGAGAGGGTGGGACCCCACCTGGATGGAAAGAAAAGAAAAATATGGAATGAAAAGACACTCTACCGATACTTCAAACTACATAAAGCAGTTAACACAAAATGTAGGACATGTACATGCAGCTTTAGCTCCATTGCACTGACAACTGCATGATGACTGCATTTGCAAAGCAGATAGATGTAATGCCATGCATGATTTCCATTGGTGCAATTATGATGAAGATATTTTTGTTAAAGGGAATATACATCATTTGCTTTTGCTGTAATTTTCAGAAATGGATGGAATTGGGGGGTTGGAAATATATAGCAAATATAGTTACACTGACTTTTTTGAGGTTTTGGGTTCGAAAATGCTATAAAAACCAAGAAAAACGATCATTTTCCTGTAGTCTGGCTCCCTGACTCCATATAAGAAGAAAGAGAGCAGTTTACATACATTGGGGAATTGTAAGGTCAGGGAACCAGTCTAGCTTGCTCGTACCCGTTCATAGGTTTGTAATCGATTGCAAACAAGTGCGATGGTCAATTGGGGCCAGTATTTGAAAAAAAGCCAGTTGTTTCCAACGCTGATCGGCCGATCAGCGTTGGAAATTGATACAAAAATACCACTTTTCTTGAAAATGACAGTATACCAGGTGCCATGATTTTACAGGATGCTTTACACTGTCATTCACTAACAGTCCAGCAAGGTATTTCAAAATGATTTGGTAGTTTTATTTTTTGATGTTTGCAAATGTTGTATTTTCCCTTTAAAGACCATTTGCAGATATGCAAAAAGGAATGGACCAAATTATTGTTAAAAAGCTTACTTGGTGTAAAGATAGTAATGACACTAAACTCTCTGTGAAATTATCCATTCTGGCATGCTGACATTTTGAGAGAAAAAAATAAAAGAGTGCTATCTCCAAAGATGTGTCAAGTAGTGACACATTTTTTTGAAATTGCCGTTTGTAGTTGATTTGTAATTGGGTGAATCCGTGAATGGGTGCAAGCGTTGACACGACGCTAATGCGCTCTCAGCTGCTATTATTCGTCGGTTCAGTGTGTGACATCACGTAGTTGAAATCAGCTGAATGAGAATCAAGTCCCAAATGCTGACTTTGGGATTGTGTCACAAGAGGGGGCAATTCAAAATACGACTCAGCAACTTTTGAACTGAAATAGAGATCCATTTTATTGTGTTTTCTCGACACATAAAGCATTCACAGAGCTCAAACTTCATTGGGTTAGTTGTTAAGCACCCGTCTTTAGATTTTGAGCATTTTTGGTGATTCAAAAGGGAAAAAATGGCACAAATGAAAAATGGTCCATTCTACCTTTTAGCTTTGGAGGCAACGACTTAGCCACATTAAGCTTTACCCATTTCCTTGTACAGTCCAATACAAAAGCACAAACAGCTTATGGTACACAATATATGCAGCATGCTTTTGCAAAATTAGAGCAAAGTTACAAAAATCTAGTTCTGACGATTTTATCACTGACACAAGTACGCAAGTTTTCTAATGTTGTTTGACAAATGTGAGTCAGTCAGTCGATCATGGGTTTTTGAAATAAAGTTTGACTGATATAAAAACAGCAGAGTTTTACAAAAGACTGCAACTTTTGAAGGATTTACTAGCAATGGCTAATTGGTGACTTTACTTTCGTTTTGTAGGAGTGTCAAGCACATCACACATTATTCATAAGATGGAATTGCATCGGGGCTAATGTAAATCAATATAGGTTTTGCCCTTCACCGATGTATAAACACTGTATACTCAGTGTGTTACCTATATTTGGCTACAGGGCCATCGCAGATTTGTCCTTTGAAAAAATATAGGTAGAATAACAAGCAATGGCAGCCATTTTGAAAATTTTGAAAATTGCTTGTTATTCTACCTATTTTTTTTTAAAAGACAAATCTGCGATGGCCCTATAGCCAAATATCTTTCTCATGACATTCTCTGACTGTGTGCCAAATGCCAAGCTTGTATAATCAAAGGCACAATCCAAATATTCAAACTGAAAACTCAAATTTAATTTCAGCTGAATATAATCACAGTTTTCACACACCTGTACAAACAAAAAAAGCAAGTTATAGCATCAAAGCAGTAGGTGCAGTTTCAGCAAAAAAAATTGTAATGAAAAATCAATAATGTCCATAATGATATGAAATTTGATTTAGCGTGAAGCATGTACAGTGATTCCATATACCAGCATTGCATATTTTGCATTAGCTCAGCGATAGCTAGCGAAAAAAGGTATCACATGTTACCTCTTGGAGCTTCAAAAAAATATGCCGACTCTGACAAGTAGAAAATAAGGAACATCATCATTCACATTATAACTTTTTTATTATCGATCACAAACATCTACAATCATGTTATTTATTTATTTCATTCTTATTTTAACTGGGTAGCCCATTTAGTGGAATCCACTGGTCTCCCATGGGGGCCCAGTAAAGAGAAGACAATGTGAAGAAATTACAGTTTTAGATGTGGGAGGAAAAAGCAAAGAAGAATATTCAGCGAGAAACCTACGGAATCAATTAGGGACTGAAAACCCAATCCACATGTTGGCCCAGGCAACAATCGAACCCGGGTCACAGCGGTGGAAGGCGAGGAAAGATCTGGCCAAGTTGGGAAAGAGTTCCATACTTGGCCACCACTCAGACCTCCTGCACAAAGTCTATGGGCCATGACAGAAAAAGTTCAAGTATATAAAAGAATCTTTGCACTCATTAAATAGTGTTTCCTCATCAGATTTACAACTTTTGGTACCTTTCAGGTTATATTAAGAAATATGAGTGGTGGCCCAGTATGGAACTCTTTCCCCAAGTTGTTTCTGTCACCTTTTTGTTTAAGGGCTTTTGCACACATCTGGCCACATTTAAGAGGGAAAATCGTAGACGAACTTTTGTACCGAGGTTGTTGGTATTTTGGTATTTTGACAACAGCATTCGGTATTGTTCGGTGTAAAAATATATTGTCACTTTACAATATTATTGAAATATAGTCCAAGCCTTTCAAATTAAACCAGATGTGCCATGAGGTTAATACCACGCACTACGGGAGTTTGTTGAATTCAGAAAGGTTCTCCAATTCCCAGAAACTTACGGGAGACCAGTGTTGTAGTCGAGTCCATCACAAGTCCATCACAAGTCATCACAAGTCATCACAAGTCATCACAAGTCATCACAAGTCATCACAAGTCATCAAAGTCATCACAAGTCATCACAAGTCATCACAAGTCATCACAAGTCATCAAAGTCATCACAAGTCATCACAAGTCATCACAAGTCATCACAAGTCATCACAAGTCATCACAAGTCAAATACAAGTCATCACAAGTCATCACAAGTCATCACAAGTCATCACAAGTCATCACAAGTCATCACAAGCCATCACAAGTCATCACAAGTCATCACAAGTCATCACAAGTCATCCAGTGCCAAGTCAAGTCAAGTCAAGTTATTCAAATGACCAATGACAAAGGCATTATTTTGTCATTGTTTAACCCCAGTTAACTGTGATTGGACTTGTTGACTGGACATGTGATTCACTTGTGAATGGACATGGGATTTACTTTTGACTGGACTTGTGATGTACTCAATAACACGAGGGTCAACTGACAGTACCTTTATCGCAGTCCTTCCATATCTTGTGTCTCTGCTGTTCATAGTGATGGTTCAGCCAGGCCAGTAAGATACGTTCTCCTACGCTGTAGATGTTACTACACAGTGGGTCTGGGTTGATGGCTGGCAAGCTGGATGATCCTGATGAGAGAGCTTTGAATTGACGCGGTGTGATGCGGGCTAGCACCAAAGCCTGTAAAGACAGTCAAATACACGTAAATGAAGTTAAAGATGCACTCCCTATGCTATTTTCGAGTACATGTATCATCCCGAAGATAGATTCTTTTCTCTAAATTGCTCTTTATCTCGCAATATGAAAGTTATTCACCTTGGAATGAGTTTACAACAGAAAAAATAGGCCCATGTTAAGTTTTTGAATTATTACTTTTACAATTTTGAATTATTGGCTGCTAGACAATAATTCCTGTTCTCACGGGGTAAACCGGTTCCTGCCCTACAATCTGTATCAATAATGTACAGACCAGGAACCAGTCTGCTCGCAAAGCACATCTGTGTGTGCCCAAAACTAAAACCTTTTCTTCAGAAGTTTGCAGATGTCCAAATAAAGGAAAAAGGAAGCTTTTTGGTCGGAATAAAACATACAAGTTGAAAAACCCTCCTATGCAATCCTGTGCACAGTTGTCATTTCTGTCAAAATCAATCAAGTGACTGTTTTGAACAGTGAAGAGCACCCAGCCTACATAAAGCAGGATTGACTGGCTGTGACTGTTTGTGTAACGTGATAAAGCTATGCTTTAACTGTACTTGATTGATAAGCCAGCTGTGCCCATACTGGTACTTCTTGCCTGCTTTTGTCTGTTGACTGAATTTGACAAGTGACAGTGCTTTTCAGACAGCAGTAGGGTTAATTGGAACAAAAATAGAAATAAATTCATATACATTCCCTGGAGCTTAAACCCATGTTACTTTCAGTGTCTGACTGGTAAATCAGTCAATGTCTTTTGGAAGCAGACTGGAATCACAGGATATCGTTTATGAATGCTTCCGTGATGTAGATATCCTCCCCTATCAGCCTTCTAAGTCCTCTTAGACCACCACCCCATCTTACCTTCAGTGTCTGGAGCAGTAGATCAGTCCAAGCTCTCTTGGAGACGGACTCAAACAGGATCTCGTCCAGGGGTGCTTCTTGGATGCGGATGGCCACCGTGCTCTTGCCCTGTTGCTGGGCCTTCTTCCTGTCTCGTATCTGCTCCTGGAGTTTGACCCAGCGTTGGTAGTCCTGAGGCTCAAACAGGTACTCTGGCTTGACGTTGGCCACAGAGGCACCTTGGCTCCTAGAATTTGGAATTTGAAAAATGATAGTCACCTTTTTCCTGTCCTCTTTATGTGAAATAAACAAAAGGAAATGTACAAAATGGAAAATGTATACCAGCCGCTATTGAGGTGTTTTTTGTTATTTAAGGTCAGAAGCACGAAACGTACAAGTGGTCCACTCATGCGTATCCCAGTGGAACAAAAGTACACACCTCAAAAAGATGGGTGCGGTGCAAACAATCTGTTAGAGCAACAGTCAAGGTGATATCCGGTTCGCAAGTGTGATATCATTTCAACTTAAACCACACCCACTGCCTACTGCATAGCATTGGAATCGGACGTAGTACAAAGCTGCGTGTTTATAGCCAATAGGCGCTAGTAATCAGTAGTGCGTGAACGTGTATTGCAGTACCCTACGAACAGGATAGGCCAACACTTTTTGAGACCGGAGCTCATTTGAATTTTAAAGCTATAGTCCATCATTTGCAGCCATCCGAAAAGTAACTGGCGTAATTATTGTTGAAAAACAAACTTGGTTGAAAGATAGGAAGGGAACTAAACTCCCTGTGAAATTTTTCTTTCTGGGAAGCTGTCATTTTGAAGTAATCAACGAAAGAAGGCATTTCCAACGGTGATTCTTAAGAAGCACCGTAGGAAAATTTAAATTAGTAGTTCGTTTTGTTATTCAGCGAAGCCCGCAAGCATTGGCACGATGCACACGCGCGCGCGGTTGTTATAATTCGTCAGATCAGTGCGCGACGTCGCGTATAACTGCAATTCAAAACAATTCAAAACATGATTCAGTAACTTTTGATTTGAAATTGAGATCTTAGAATGCTGTTTTTCTTGGAATGTACAGCTGAAGCTTACCTGAAACTTCATCAGGTTAGTTGCTCAGTATCCTTCATTAGATTTTGAACTCTTTTGTTGCTTCAAACGAACAAAATGCACAAATTACAAATGATGGACTGTAGCTTTAAGAAGCAGGTGAAAATTTTCTATATTTTCTGTTTAGTTTTATAGAAATATATCAATGACACAAGTTCACTTAGTTCAGCAATGTTTGGTAAATGCAAAACAAGTAACAGGTAAAAGTGATTGCAACCAGAGCTCTGCTGAATTTTACTGCACTTGTAAAATATATAATGAATAATGAAAGGTTTGCGGAAACACCATGTGCGAATAATTTCTCAACTAAGAGAATGGTTCTGAAAAGAACCAGAGGTATAAACTCGACGTTCCGGTCAGTATGCTCTGACCGTCTTTGTAAAATATGCTATGTTTCTGTTTATACGCAGTCGCACAGCATTGGATCCGTTAATCTAGCTTAAGGTGTTTTTAGATAATAATGTTGCCAATTAAGAATGCCGAAGAAACATTTTTTGCTATTTTTTCCCCCATTTTTCGTTGATAAACATTGGAAGATGATTGTCTCCTTGTGAGTTTAACATTTTAGAACAATACCCTCTTTCTTACATACAAATTGTTTTCCTCGTAATTTTGAATTATATTTCTTGGGTGCTCCCAAAGGCTATATTTGTCTTTTTTTAACATAATTATCTTACAAAGAATCTTCTGTTTTCTTTCATTCAACTCCAAACAAATATCTGTGACTTTCCTCAATATTTTGGATTAATTTGATGATATTTTTTTTAAGGAAGCCTTTCTGATACCTCAAGAAAGTCAGCAAAGTAGAGTGTTGCCAGTGCAGCTGCAGGACCCTCTCGGTAGGATCAGCAGGCAGGGCTTGGTTGATGGGGATTCCAGGTACCAGACGACCACTCATATGAGCCATTAGGTCATAGATGGTCTTGCTGCGACTGGTCTTGGAGTTGTTGGTGGCAGGGCTTCCCTGGGAGGCCTTGTCGCGGGCTTGCTCAGGAGCAGAGTTCTTGGCGACTCCACTGCAGGAATGAAAAACACACAATTTGGGGGATTATAGTCTACAGTGTGAGTAAAAAGGAAAATAACGGGGATAATGTTAAGCAATAATGTTTGTTACATCAATGAAGCTTGTATTAAATGAGCATGCTCTTCCACTCATCTGAAAAAAAATTACTGAAAATGACCCATGCTATCAGAAGTTATGGATGTTTTACTAAAAAAGAAACATTTTTACAGCTGTCCATGGAATGCAAAATGCTTTGAAGCTATTGAGCCAAGTGAGAACCAGAGATAACACACAGGCATTCAAATGCAATTGAGATTTAATTGAGTCAAGACTGATACTTTTTCTTTACTGTCAGATTTTGTGTTTTGTAAGTGAGGAATAAATCAAATCTTTTTCTTGAAATTAGAATGGTGAGATTTGTCTGTTTTCAGTTGCAAGTTTTCCTTCATTGTATTTAAAGGGTATTCAACAATGCGTATTGGTAAATGATCAGTGGTGGACAGCTGAATTTTGTAGTATATTTTTAAGAACAGAGTTTGCAAGTTACGTGAAATGTTCACAGTTACTATTCAAAGACATGTACTTTGTTCCTATGTATTTGTTTTTAAATGGAGCAAGCCACATATCTATTAAATATCGTAACCCGGTCACTTTCATTTTGACTCCCACTGTATCTTAGCATGACTATTTGAAAAAACACACAACAAATCAGGTACATATTTCTGTTCTTAGTGTTAAAAATGGTAATGAGAGTGAGGAAAAAGACTTAAGTTAACAAAAAAAGCAGAAAAGCCAGATTTTGACATCTACGCGACTGTTTAGAAAAGGCGTTATAATAATTGTAAGGAATTTCAGATAGATATTTGTTATGAAGTTATCTAGGGTAACTAACTAGTTTCCAATTGTTTGGTTTTCCGATTAGCAGGTCAATGATACTAGACTACTTCATGAAGTCCACCAAGCTGTTGATCTGAAAGACAGACCTAATCTGATACAATAATTACACATTCTAATTCTTAGCACATGAATAAGCTGAGCGATATCTCTTGCTTAGCTGCATCAACCCGTACCCTACCTTCTCAGTCCTTCAGGTACGGAGACCGGGTAGGGACCCCCAGACCATCCATGCAGCGTGATCCATCTCTGTATGGCCATCAGGACCTCCTGATGGAACACTCCTTCCTCTGTGTCCTCGTTAGGGAAGGCTGCGGAGCCCAGGGAGCGGGAGGCTAGACCAAGCCGGCTCTCTGGGTCGATGATGGAACGGTCGGCAACGGCACGGTTGACGGCTCCGTCCCGGGGAGTGCTACGGTAGGTAGACTCTGTAGGTGACAGAAGACAGTTGCTTACTCAGAATGTAATTTGGAATCTCAAGTACACACAATCATGACATGTAACTGTTAAAAAAAGGTCTATTTAAATTGAAATTTAAAAAATAAAACATCCATAGATACATACCTATTCTGAGTACTTGACTATAAAATTGCGATCCAGTTTACTAAGTAGCAATAACTTCAGTTCCAGATATATGTACGACATTCTCATATTTATTAAGATTTAAGTTTGAAATCCCTTTTGGCCCCGCATGCATCTTTCACATTTATATGTAGTTTTGAAACAGCCACAAAGGTTTGTATGGGTTTTTTGGCCAAAATTATTTAAAGGATACAAGTTAAAATTTCAGAAATATACATTTGCAGTTATTAAGTAACAATAACTTTCAACTCCAGATACATACATGTATATGTGTGAAAATTTCATTTTTATCAAGATTAAAAAGTATGTCATTCTCTATTGGCTTCAAATTCCTTTCACTATAAGTTTTGTATGTAGTATCAAACCAGCCTAGTGTTTGAATGCGTGTTTGATCAAACACAACAGTTGAACAAACTCAAGGATCAAATTCCATACATATTTGGCAAAAATTCACATTAGTCCAATCTTCACAGATACAACCATTAAAACCAGTTTTGGAGCTTCTTTAGACAACAAAATAAGTTCTGTGGAAGGAAGTCTCTGTTGTGAGTTTCCACCAGTTCTGTTCAGAACCACACAAACTCACAAAAATGAATGCTTGTCACATAGTGCAATGGTAAACATACTCTAAATGCCGAATTTACCATGCAAACCTTCAGTGCCCAATTTCATAACACTGCTTAATAGCAGGAAAGTTGTGCTTACTGTAGCATAAAGTAAAGCTACCGCTCAAGCACAATTTCATGGCGTGGATGTGCAAACGGTTGTGCGCGCATGGAGATTTCTATTGCTACGTCACTGATTTAGCAAATTTTTCCTCTGTGGTTACGCATGTTTTTGCTGTGCTTACTGCTTAACAGTCTCTATGAAATAGATGGAGGTTCTGTTAGCAGAAAATTGACTGTTAAGCAGAGCTATGAAATTGGGTCTGGATCTTATCGTGAAGGCTCCCTGCACAAGTATCCACCCCCTTAACGGCAAAAGAGGGAGAGTTGGGAAAAGTCCACTGGAAGAGACATTTGTATGTATTGCCGATGGGGCCTGACGCTCACGCAACAATGCTTTGGCTTTGTGCACATTCTGTATATAATAAGTCGGCGTACTTCGTGCTATTCATGCGCAAACCAGAACACAGACGCGTGTGTCCCAACCACTGGGCTCTCTAAAGTGGTAAAAAGTGCCCACTCTTGTTCACGCACAGAGCCCATAGACATCTTAAACTAACCTGTGATGCTGTCAGTAGATTCCTCGTAGGTCGAGGTGGTTGCACCAAACCGTGAGCTGGTACTAGCCGAGCTTCTCTGAGTAGATGGTCTACTCGGTGACTCCACGGGGATCATGACCGCTTCCCCGACGTTCCCCAGACTCTCTTTAGAGTTGGCCGATGAACGCCGCCCTCGCAGGGTCTGTCCCTGCTCGGTGACGATCTGGAAGTCGGTGCGGTGCTGGGCTACGAAGGGATAGGCTGTCAGGAGGCAGTTATCGGCGGTGGCCGTGACTGGGATGGAGAAACTGTGGAAAAAGAAAAGAAGTTTTGCAAATCATTGATACTTATTAAGTTATAAAATAATCTGGTAAGACTACAAGTGATGTGCAAGCCTTTTGAAGACTTTAAAACCAGAGCTGTAATTAAATTTTTACAAAACATTACCAAAGTCAGTCCCAAGACATCTAGTTTCAGTGTCAGGTGAAAAGCTCAAACGAATTGTAACAGAGGCATTACTTGTCACTTTGCAGCTCTGTTATAAGCTCCATGCACACGTACCCCTCAATGGTAAGAAAGGGAGAGTTGGAGGAGACCACAAGGAGAGACATTTGTATGCACTGCCGACGACGCATGATGCTCACACAAAGACGCTATGACTTTGTGCACATTCAGGATAAGTCATGCGTACTTCGCGCAAACCAGTATGTGTACGTGGTGTGTCTCTCCAACTGAGCAGTGTTGTAGCAGTGTCCTCACAAGTCCTTACAAGTCCTTCAGGCTTAAGTCAACAGAGTATGGCCTAGCGGTTACGGATCGTGACTTATGATCAAAAGGGCAGGCGTTTCGAATCCAGCTGCTGGCTATGTGTAGTGTCCTTGGGCAAGCCACTTTATCCCAACTTTCACTCTCCACTCAGGAATATAAATGGGTACTGGCATTAGCTGAGCAGTAACCTTTTGACTGGCATCCCATCCAGAGGAAAACAGAAATATTCTCAGTCATTTCATGCCACTGAAAATGGAGATAAACACCAGCCTGATTGACCACATTGGCTCATGACAGATTTTACTTCCTACCCACCTGTTTCCCTGAGTATCCACAAACTTGACCGGCTGTGTGAAGGACACGGGTCTAGGCGAGCAGAATGTGACTTTACACTTCAAGATGAACGGTTCCTCGTCTCCTTCATCCCCACAGCAAGGCTGGATAGTCTGGTCATCGGGGAAGGTCACGCTGAGAACAGACATCTTGCTGCCGTCGTCTAGCTCAACGTCTGGAAGCTCAACATCAATCACGGTCTCCCTGAGTAGGTACAAAAATTTCTGGTATTAAAATTGATTTCAAACATTGCTTTTTAACAAACTAGAGAAAATTATAAAATGGTCACCATTTGCCTGAGATGTGGGCAAGCATTCTAGTCTTTTTTCAAGGTCCTCAATTAAACTATTATTATAAGGTTTTACTGCAGGAAGGCACCAAATTTGCACTCACTGAGTACGTGAAACAATTTCTGGTATTAAAAAATGGTTTCAAACATTGCTTTTTAACAAACAGGAGAAAACTGAATGGTCACCATTTGCCTGAGATGTGGGCAAGCATTCTAGTCTTTTTCAAGGTCCTCAACTTAACTGATATAGTTTTACTGCAGGAATCAAGCCTAAGGCACCAAATTTGTGCTCACTGAGTACTTCGAATGAGTAAGAACATGAGTGTTTTGGATACACAGCTGACACAAATATTAAAAGAAACGTACAAATACAGGGTGAGTCAGAATGATCTAGACCCAAGTTCACCATTACTTTTTGTGGCAAATAGAGTACATTGAGGAAAAAACTGAGTGTTTCATATGAATGGTTATTACCTTGTCTTCCACAGGAATTTTGAATTTTTTAAATCAGTGACTGTGGTGAGGAGTTATGCCATTTTCATTGAAGTGGCTCATTTTCCAGTCTGCACATGGAATTGGTTTTGCCTTTTTCATGTGTCAATAACTTCAAGTGAGTCAGTCACCATGACTAGGTGTTTATTTGTTATTACACTGCTTCACATCAGTACGTAATTTCAATAAATCTGTTGAACCATGGAACCGTAGTCAGAGTGTTTTTTAACGTGTGTTCTTTGCTAGCGCTTTTCTTCAAAAAGGTACAATGGATATACATGAAACTCTCACCAAATATGTTCAAGATACCAGCCTATAACATATCTCATTTGCACTTATTTTAAAAATTGCTTCATATTTTTAATATTTTCTTTAATTTGGGTCCAGATCATTCTGACTCCCCCTGTATTTGCAAAAGAACTCGGGCTTTACACAAGCTATTCCTATGAACAGTGACATAAGGATTTATTTGTCAATGTGCGTCCGCTGTTATGTATGACCTGACTTGTGCTTTGATATGTGACTTACTTGTGAATGACTTATTTATTGATAGGTAATCAACTTTTGCATATTGAGCTGTGACTGAGTTGTAATTGACTGAATGACAAATCTGCCACTCACTGAGAATATACTACAGTGGAACGTGGCTATACCGAACACCGCTATACCGAACATTCGGCTATACTGAACATTGTCCTTGGCTCCCGATTGTCGTGTACAAAACATACTGAACATTTTCATTGAAAAAGCCACAGAGTTGCGATTATTTCACCAAGGAATAAAAGGGGCAAGCCATCCATTGCTGTAGTTAGTAAGCTCAAAAACTGTGTAATTACATAATTCAATAGTCGGCACGTGTTCAAAGTCATCTTTCAGTAACTACCAGGGCGTGCAGGGTGAAGTTCTGAAGGGCGATATTTATTGAAAAGTGAGTACCGGAGCACCAGCAGCTTAAAATCGCTATACCGAACGATCGCTGTTACAAACAATTTCTGTGGATCCTGCGATGTTCATTAAAGCGGCATTCCACTGTATTATACTTGCTGTGTTGCCTTTTTAAAGAAATTCTAAATAAATGTTCAGAACAAACTTACTTTCTAAAGCCAGCGGCCTGGATGGTAAAGTCAGCTGACACTTTAGTTGCCAAGGGAACCGGGGTCAACACAATGGCCAGCGGGTCAAAGGTCAACTGGGGTGACTTGAGGACTCCATAGAGGTGGATATGGAGGTAAGGTCGAGACTCATCATGGTTGAGGATGATGGGAACTTTGGCGTGAAATTCTCCCGGCTCATCTAGGTAGAATAAAAAAGAAATACAACTTATTTGATATTTTGTACTGTAGATAAACATTTAGGACAGCAAACCCTTATTGTTATACATGACGGTTTGGGGGAATTTTGACACCATCCATAACGGGGGTGCAGTCACACATTGCCTAGTTCGCGCCGGGATTAGTTTGACAGTGACCGGACCCAGGCACGGGATTTTTTTCAGGAGCCTCGATGCCAGACGGTTTCAGGCCGTCATCTGCGGGTAGCACACCCTGATATTTCCAGCCTCGCTCGCTGTGAGCGGGTCACTGACAGATATTTCCGGCCTCGCTCGTGTTTATCCGTCATCCGTTCCGAATACCGCAAAACCTTTGCGTGTATACACGTCATCTGATGTGAACTGGTTAATGGCATATAGGATCATTTGCATTTCTCCCAAAAGTAACCTACCAAATTATTATCAAAAAGCTTACTGGGATTAAAAATGGAACTGATGCTAAACACCATGTGAAATTTTTTTTCGTCTGACTTGCTGTCATTTAGAAGAAATCAAGAAATGTAGGTGATTTCCAAGAATTAGTCAATAGATTGATTTTTGGAAATAAAGAGTGCTATAGACAAAATCGTGTTTCGTAATCAAAAGGTTTTTGCATGGTTTTTCAAAATGGTTCTTCGAAAAGTATAATATCCACTGAGCTGAAACTTCAACAGGTTAGGCTTTTAACATTCCTCTTTGGGATTTTGGAGTGGTGTAATGATTGAAAAACGAACAAAATTTTTAAAAAGCAAATGATCTTATGTGCCTTTAACTAGTTCACGCCGGGATTATTTTGACAAGAACGGAACGAGGCTCGGGATTACTTTTCACTCGACCTCATGCCAGGTGGGTTGAAGCCATCACCCTCGGGCAGCACACTCATATTTCCGGCCTTGCTTGCTGCGAGCGGGTCGCTGGTAGATATTTCTGGCCTAGATCCCTGCGTGTTTATCCGTCATCCGTTCCGAATACCGCAAAACCTTTGCGGGTATACACGTCATCCGTAGCGAACTGTTAAAATAGCTATTGCATTACTTCTTACCTGGACAGAACATGACACCCAGTGGGTAGGTCTCCCCTGGTGCTAAGGTGTCCTTGACAGTTCCTCCTCCTTCCTTGAAGGACAGGAACGGCATCCCGTTAGGCATCAGGAAGCGGAAGATGCCTTCCTCCATGGCCTTCCCACAGCTGCTCAGATCCAGGCTCCACTTCAAACTCTTGCTGCTGTTGTTGACCAGGAGCGTTCCTTGGGTCTGGGACGGGGAGCCGGCCACGCCAAAGTCTAGGTAACCAGACGGTAAGGAGAAGTCTAAATTGGAATGTGAGAGCTGTAGGGGTTGACGCAGCGCCGTAGCAACGATGCGACGACGCGGGGTCGCTACAGTAACCAAGACAGGCCGTGGGGTGATGATGTGGTTGATGCTCTTTGTGGAGGGGGCCGGGGTGGGTGGGAAGGGGGTGGACTCCGGGGTAGGGGCCTCGGTTTGGTTGATGGAGACCGGCATGATGAAGTCGTAGGACGCGACCTCGGTGGGTTGGAAGTTGAGCTGGCATTTGATGGTCTGCATGCCGCCCACGGTGACCTTGTAAACGCCTGGGTTCATTGTGTCTTCAGATTCTAAACGTTACACCACAAAAATCAATTGATATTGGACTGTTACTCTGATTTTGTTAATTGCAAACGTAGCAGACTTAACATTAATAAGCTGGCAGAAGAGTCTGGTGCTAAATCTGGTGCTAAATCTGGTGCTAAATCTGATGCTAACTTGACCAAATATTTCATTTACAGTTTTAATATATTTTGTACGACAGATTACTTTTGGGATGAGATATAAATTTCAAAATTAGCTTTTTCCCTACATTGATGCAAAAAAAAGTATGTTGGAGAAAGACAAAATCACAATATTGAAATTTAGTTTTAATACATTATCCCAATTGTCAATAGAATTAAAGTCTCTTCAAAATGACAAGTCAGGTGAAATTAATTTTGTAAGGTTTTACATTCTAATCCCATCTTTACTCAACATTTTTTATTTCTCAGTATTTTTTATTTCTCAGTATTTTTGATTTCTCAGTATTTTTGATTTTGTACTGCAAATGGTACTTTAGGCTTTAAATAAGTAAGGATATAAGTTAAGCAGAAGGAAAGCTTCGTGATTTACCTTCCATGACATCGGCGTCAAACTTGAGCGAGAAATCACGGAAACGTGACAAGTCAAAGACCACCTTGGCTCTCGTCCTGGCTTTGTTGATCAGTTTGAATGGGACGGTCAGATTAGAGGCACAGTAGACACCGCCAAGTTGGAAGGTGGGCTGAATGGAAAGATGGAAAATTGAAGAATTTCTAATATCTGAAACTGTACGTAATCATAATTCAAAGCACTTGAGACAAATTATGGAACATTAAAGACAGTACAACTCAATGGAGAAGTTAGTCTTACCCATAGAGCTATATTAAATTACTAGAGCGCTAACTTCTTGAACAAAGTAATGCCAGCTGGGCGCATCCATGTTTGTGCACAAACCTATGGAGACCTAGAACTTTTGTACGGCTTTTGTACGGCTATTTGCATATCTGCGTTTGTATTCCATACTGGTGCGTCATCGAAGCCGATACGCCCAAAACTGAAACGCACGATCAGCAATTGAGCATGTCATTTTGCTCTACACAAACAGCGCAACGCATGCGCGAATTTGCTGAAGATGCTTTTTGCCATCACCTCACGTTTTTTTAAACCGTCAATGACGCGCTTAAGTTGTTTGCGTATGTTCTACTTGCGCGTTGCATGTAGAGTACACTTTCAAAATTCAATCCATCTAATTCCTTATGTTCTTCAAACACGCACATGAATTCAAAATGTCTGCGCCCAGGATGGCTTCAAAGCATCTCCGCGCACAGAATGAGGAGTTAGCGCTCTAGTAATTTAATATAGCTCTATGGTCTTACCACATCGATATCCACCATGGGAGGTTCCACGGTGCCCCCCATCCTCAGCTCAATAGTCTTCCAGCCTCTGATAGCCACCTCTAGCCTGGTGTCAAACTTCATGACAGCTCCAGGGGTGAAGTAGATGCCTAGCTCAGTGGTACCGCCCACGGGAACCACGCCTTGGACTGGTGTGACGGTGAGGCCGGGTACCGGGCTGGGATCCACGACCTGGGATCAAAGCCAGAATCGGAACTGAGTCAGTCACAAATCAATCACAAGTCAAATCACAAGGTAATCACAAGGGCAATCTGAAGCATTCACAAGTCAAGTACAAGTCTGGACACAGGTCAATCTCGAGTCGAATATGAGTCAATGATAAGTCAATCCTAAGTTTATCATAAGCCAATCATAAGTAAATCATTAGTCAATCAGAAGTCAATTAGAGGTTGATCACAAGTCATATCATAAGTAATATCACAAGTCAATCATGAGTCAATCACATGTCAATCACAAGTCAATCAGAAGTCAACACAATAAATCACAAGTCAATCACAAGTCAATCTCAAGTCAATCAGAAGTCAGTCAAAGTCAATTGGAAGTCATCACAAGTCAATCACAAGTCAATTACAGGTCAATTACTAGTCAATCAAAATTCAGTCACAAGTCAGTCACAAGTCAATCCCGAGTCAAGTCGTAAGTCTAGTCACAAGTAACACAGTGTCAAAGGAATGCCGATATCTTAGTTCACTTGAATAGTTTGACACCTGATTTGAAACTGAATGGCTGATGATGGACTTGTGATTGACTTATGATGACCTGATTGCAACTCTGAAAATGACGTAACAAAAGCCTCTACACAAATTTAACAATTTTCTAATTCAAATGGTAAAATAAGTAACTTGTTAAACAAGTAACCAGAAGAAAATGGTGTGGTACCTGGAAGTAAGCGTGGTTCTGGCTTGTGTTTTGCAGCACAGCAGACCTGGAGGTAGTCAGATGAAGAGGGACCTGACCAAACAACACTCGTCTTTCCATGAACATCACTTGTGTAGAACCGAGCTGTGATGCACAAAAGTCAGTTTTACAAATTTGCTTCCAACTTTTGCATGGAATGTTATTTGCCCTTCAAATCTGGTAATCATTTTTTTAAACAAGACCCTCTATACACTGATAAAAAAATGTCCAAGCAATTCATTCACCTATTAACTTTTTAAAGTTTTAAATGGAAAGAGCAACTTGTGTACAATTCAAAGAGCACAGACAAATGGCCAAACACAGGGACTTCCTTATCAGAAAAAAATGGGTTTAGCAAAAAAAGATTACCAGTCAACATGTCATGCTATTCATATAAACTACTTGTAACTGGTTTCGCAGCTGCTTTATGCTAAGCACATAAATCTGCCCAGATTATTTTCTGGAATAATGCGTAATAATTTAGTAAGCCCACATATTCAACAGTACTGGTGCTCAAGGCGCTACATTATTATTACCCCTGCTCACTTGGGCCAATGAAACATTCCAAAGACAATCTCACCTCCCTGGGGAGTATTAAGCTTGATGCTGTCATTTCAGCGCAAAGCAGCTAAAATCAATCACAATAACCATCTCTGTCCTCACAGGCACCCATTTACTCCTGGGTGGAGAGAAGCAATGAGTGACAAGGTGCCTTGCCCAAGGGCACACGCACCACAACCACAGGCTGGACTCGAACCCACAACCTGCAGAATTACCCGCAGACCACAAATTCAATGCTCAAGACCACAAGGCCACGGCACTCCACATATGGAATGGGGCGATCATCTTCACTGCCCCCTAGAAGAACCAGGGCTGTACTTAAAAAAAAGAAGCCAAATTTGAGTTTAAAATCATTTTGAACTTACATCAGCGAAGCATTTGAGTTTGAGCGTGTCCCCACCGTGCACCTTCAGAGCAAACTCTCCATCTTCTGGTGCATGGTAGGACGGATGGAAGACGACCTCACATTCTAAATCCTTCAGAGGGTCCACAGTGCCTGTAAGAATGACGACAAGTATCAATTACTGCCGACAGAACTCCATGATATGGACTCTGTGTACAATAACCCCTCAACAATCAGGGAAGAATGTAAAATTACCTCGTAAAAGGTGAGGGTAAAAAATGATTTGCTGCCTGTTTAATTCACATACTCCCCTTACAAAAAGAGCGAGTTGGGAGAGATCACTGGGAGGGAAATTTAAATGCATTGCCGATGGTGCTCAGGCGAAAACGCTATGGGTTTGTGCGCATATGGAATTTAAGTAATTGCGTGTACTTCATGTAATAGCTGATGAATCAGTATACGTAAGCAGTGTGTCACTCCCACTGGAGCTCTCGGAAGTGGTCACAAAGCACCCTCTACTGTTTGTGCACGGAGTCGATATATCGCAATTTTCTAGTAACTAGTGAAAAAAAATTGAGTGTGTTTCTCATCTCCAGATCACACACTAGGGAATTTCAAAGGTTAAGTGGATTATATACTCAAAGAAAACTGGAAGTGGAGGCCAACTGTAAAAAGAAAGTCACAAGCCCGTCTGTCACAAGCCAATGTGGCCCATTAGGCCGGCGTTTATCTCCGGTTTCAGTAGCATGAAATGACTGAGAATATTTCTATACCCCCCAGGTACCCATCTATACTCTCTATTGGTGGAGAGAGGCAAGTGCGGCTGAAATGGCTTGCCCAAAGACACAACATATGACCAGCAGCTGGACTCTAACCCCCGACCCTCTGATTGTGGAGAGAGGCAAGTGGGGGTGAAGTGGCTTGCCCAAGGACACAACAAATGGCCAGCAGCTGGATTCGTACCCCTGACCCTCCGATCATGAGTCACATCCCTAAAAATTAGGCCACACTCCCCACATGAGAGACCAATTGTCTGTGTAGTGTACCGGTATATTACTGTAGTGTATATATCTGAAAGCATTACAACAGAACACAGGTAATGTTTTTACTTTTTGTTCAACAAGAAGACAGTTGATCATTTATATGATTACTAGGATTTTGACATACCGGATGCAGGTCTGATGGAGAAGGCAGTACCCCTCTCACCCAGGATGGGTTGCCATGTGAACTCGGCCGGGTAGTTACGGGAGTTACGTAAGGTGATGATGTCTCTCAAACCTGTGTGGGAACAAATGATGATGTAATGATGACATCTTAGCAGTGTTGTAGTTAAGTCCATCTCAAGTCCATCACAAGTCTGGTCAGAAGTAAATCATAAGTCTTCACACAAGTCCAGTGACAAGTGCAAGGGATCAACAATAACAAAAGAATGCCTTTGTCAAAGTTTATTTGAATAGCTTGAGACTGGAGGACTGGTGGACTTGACTGCAACACTGCATCTTAGTATTAGCTGTCGTCACTGCTACAAATTATGCTCAGAACTTTCTGGTAGCATGTGAGGAAAAATTACTTGGATGGGACTCAAGCCCACAACCCACACACTGGTGCAGACATCTTTAACTTGAAATTGATGTAACTCTGGTCGGCTGGCCAGTGCAAATCCAACAAAGCAGACAGCCCTAAATCAATGACTTTCAATCAGGGATGTAGTTGAGTCCATCACAAGTCAAGTCACAAGTAAATCACAAATCGTATGTCCATTCACAAATCCAGTCACAAGTAACAGGGATATGAACAATAACAAAGGAATGCTGTTATAACAGTTCATCTGAATAGCTAGTGACTTTTACTTGAGACTGATAGACTTGTGATGGACTTGCAGGGACTTGTGATGGACTTGACCACATCCCTGCTTTCAATGGAATGTTTATGTCAGGAGGATGTACACTCTCAATAGTGAATTTTGCCCACTGACACTGCATGCTCAGTAATTTCTAAAAACAAAATGACAATGTAATAAAAGCAAAACCTCACATTGATTTACACCCCCTCCAATGCAATTTCCATCTTATGAGTAATTTCTAAGAACTTGTAGAAAACGCCACAAGCTAAATTCTAGCGAAACAGCTTACAAATGCACACATCTTCTCTACTTAACCACTGACAGACCTCAACTTAGTCTGCCGAATATGACACGGTAAGGATTTTATTCATGACAGTTACCGCCCAAGGTAAAGAAAACTTCAATCAGTGATCGAAGAAAGAAATACTGTTTAAAGAATTAGCAGATTTGGGCAAGATCACAAGGGAAAAATGTGCCTACCTGCTTCAGCTGGCAGTCCTGGGGTAGGCTTGAGCTCCAATCTCTCTGTTGACAACTCCAACGCTACCGCGACCACATCAGCATAGACTATCACATGCTCCTTGTTCAATTTGTTGACGGTGTATGTTACGTTCCTATGGACAAATGGCATGAAAATAATACATATCTACAAATTTTGCTCCATTTAAAATCTTTTATAACCAGATTTGTATTATAAAATGCCACACCATTAACAGGTTTTATGCACACCAAATTTCTCAGGAACTACTAATTTTCCACGGGGAATCAGAATGAAAATTGGGTCCACTGATTTTGTTTTTAACTAATTTATTTTTGAGATATTAAAATGCACCACTCTACGAAACAAAATTGACTAGGTTGACATGGTGACTTAATCTTTGCGTGATCTTGAGTGCTTCTTCAAATATCTCCAACATTGCTCGGTTGTAAGCACTGTGGCTTTGGGCATCTTTGGACCTCTTTCGTCCAAAAACGTTATTTCAAGAATTGTCGTCACAATTGTCTTTAAACATCACCAGCAATAAAACCTCAGTTGAAATGTTAAAAATATTCAACAAAGTCCTTTTAAAGGCCTGATTTTATAAATCCTATTGTTTACCTAACCAGGGTTGTTAATAATAAACATATTGTGTACTACAGTTGTTGAAACAAGTATTCTGTGTCATTTTCTTTGTTGTTCCAAACAGTAAGAACACACAATAAATTGCTTTTGTTGTTAGATGCAACAGGTTTCAGGGTCATTGCTTTAAAATGGTGACATTCTTTGAACGGATTAAGCAATACCCTGTAGCTCAGTTGGTGAAGCACTGGGGGGGAAATCTGAATTGAAAGATCCAAATCATGTTAACTTTTGTAAATAAACCTACGATGAAATAACAAGGGTTTAAACATATCAATTTACCTCTGGAATCGTCCCTTGGTGTTGGATTCAAAGATGAGTGGAAGTGCTGCCTTGCAGTTTGGAGGAACAACTTGAGACAAGGGGCTGGTCTGTCGTAACTCACGACAATCAATCTAAAGACATGAACCACATTCCAGAATGATATCACATTTTAAATCTTTATGTCTACTTGTTTTGTTTTCAATCTCCAATCTTGTGCATGCATTTCTAATCTTGTGCATGTACGTTTCGTAAGTCACTACCTTATGGAGACGTGTATAATAGGGAACAAAAGATTGTATACGTCTCCACAGGGCAATTTCTATAGGTGAAAACCTCTCCACAAGGTTATCATGAAATAGATGGATTTTACTCAAAACTAGGAATTTCCAAGGTGTGTTGATCTGTCGCAAATTGAAGTATTTTATGTAAGGGATATAAGTCCAAATTTCAGCCCAGAAAATAAATTCTGGTTAAAATAGGAGCATTTTGAAACGAGATTTTCACATTCTAAAATTTTAGTACACGAGAACAAAGAAATGACTCCACAAGGATACAAATTTCAGTACGTGCGAATTGCATGTGTGAAAATGATCTTTATTTGTTATGTTTAGGCCTATACCAAGTATAACTGACATGAATGAAATTGAAATTTTGTTTCAAGGACAGACAAGGGGCATCCTTAATCTTTTCTACCTAGCATGTGGCTGTACAGACAGAAAGCAACAAACAATGTAAAGCTAGCATATCAGTCACAAAAGTATGAACAGCAAGAATTAATTTTGTTTGAAAGAATGTACAGGAAGATACCAGCTAACGAATAGAGAATTTTTATACTTCAACATGCAGTGAGCTTGCCCATTGCCTGTACTTACATCAACTTCAACATGGATGAACTGATCCAGGTTATTGATGATGCTGAGTTTTTGTACGCTGGTTGATTTGAGACAGACCTGGCCAAAGTCTATGGTTGGTGGACCTGTTGATGAAAAAGACCATTCAGTTCCTGTGGTGATATCATTCATTCTGCTTACAAATACACAATGATTCTTTCAAATACAGTGAAATATCGATAAGTCAAACTCTGATAACTCAAAACAACTGTCAAGTCACACAAAGAATCCATTGCCTTCAGTAGTATAACAATGATATACAACCCTGCTTAACTCAAAACTCTGCTTAAGTCAAATTTTGAACCTGTTCCCTTGAGGTTTGACTTATTAAGATTTCACTGTAAAAGATAAAGTTATTCTGCAGTAAAGATCAACATGTTTGTGAATTTTTTTTGATTTATCTCAGTGAATTTCGATGTATCATATTTTAACTTCTGAAAAGGTAAAATAAACAACTGAGCATTATTATTAACAATTAGTCTCTTGTGGTAAATGTTGACTAATTTTCAAGATTATGTATATTTGAAACAATCTACAGCATCAAAAACTAAATAAGGGGAGTTTCAGCTCAAAACAATTAACAGTTAAAAGCACAGCTTACACAGCTTACTTAATACAGCACTGAAATTCATTAGGGCAAGGAATTTGGTCACAGTGTCCAAAAATGTTATAATCAATTGACAATTGTGCAGTGATGCGTGACTGAAATTCAATGAAACTCACAGGGATTGAGGCCAAGGCTTTTCAAATTTGTCCTCACGGTTTCGTGGTTATTTTTAAAAAAAATAGTCAGATGGACACTTTCTGTTTTGGACATATTGTATTGTACTAATATGGGCTCCCAATGTCACACGAACTAAAAGTCGAGGAGTTTAAGAGAAAATGCTAGCTTACCAATGACCACCTGATGTAGCTGTTGCGGAGTGAGAATCTTCTTACAATCGGCCTTCTCTTGGGGCGTCATGGGCACGGCATTGAGGCCTCGGCTGAAGGGACGCGAGGTAGAGTTGAGCTCCTTCTCAGCTAGCTGCTTGGAGCTCAGCATACGACGAGATTTGTCCCGTGGACTTGGTGCTACGAAAAGCAAAGAAAAGGCCACCAATCAGGATCGAGGATTCAGGTTGCTTGAAGATAAATAAACATAGTATGCTGGATTTGTCACATTTGATTCAACTAGTGCAGTGCCCGTCTAAAATGTGCATGTTCGGGAAACGCAAACTGCTTTGCCGCTGGTATAGGCTGCATACTTGCAGAGTTTTGGAGAACTGCTCGTGCAAACAATGCACGCAATTCAATGGTGTTGTTTTCACAGGTTGAACGCACACTTACGTCAAAGTTTGTGCTAGGTTTGAAGTTCGACCACCTACAATGGTCGCTCAGTCGACTGCAAAAATAATGTGCCCGTGTACATACGAAAACATGGTATGCAGTGCTATTCACCCATACTGGACAATGTATCGCCCTACAATGCATGTGCGCGTGCCCGTCCTTTTTGCATTGTTTGCGTCATATTGAGCACGCGCGCTTTAGCTTAAACATGACGTAAATAATTGAAAAGAACGGCAGTGCGTGGTGTTATGTTCTAAGCTGCCACGTTTGCCTCCGAAAATACTGCTTTTTTGCAGCTTTTTCGAGAACTGCTCATCCAAACCACTTCAAACTTGGCACTGCACATTCTGTGGCCCCGAGCAATACACCCGCCGATTTTTAACTTCATACGGTGCCCGGTTCTGGAGATAATCGACGGACAGACAGACAGACAGAGATTCCTTGAATTATAGTAAGACTAGTGCAGGGCCAGTTGAAAACGTGCCTGTTCGGAAGGGGCAGTTCAGCTCATGGAAACAACGCACATTATTCAATGGTGCTTCCACAGGTTGAACGAACACTCGCAGGTTAAACGCACACAATGTCGTCTTGCCCTGGCGCTGATATTTACCCCTACTGGATAATATGGTATCACCCTACAGTAAGAGTTGCTCAGTCGACCGCCTACATACAGTGCAGTGATGGCTGTTCAGTTGATTACAAAATGCATGTGCCCGTGCCTGTGCCCGTGCATGCCACTCACGTACATGTACGTCAAAAAAAATGCACCTGTTCGTTAGGGGCAATTTCAAAATGCTCATATCATGCAAACAACGCACACGATTCAATTTGTGTTGTTTTCACAGGTTAAACTCACATGTCGCCAGGCCATCCCCGGCACTGATATTCACCCATACGCCCGTGCAGCTACTCACCTACGTGAGTAAGGTTGCTCAATCCACCGCCTACAATAGTGGTTCAATCGACTGCAAAATGCATGTGCCCGTGCAGTAAACGGAAACATATGGTACGCAGTGCTATTCACCCATACTGGACAATGGTATCGCCCTACAATGCACGTGCGCGTGCCCGTCCTTTTTGAATTGTTTGCGTCATATTGAGCACGCGCGGTTTAGCTTTACATGACGTAAACAATTGAACAGAACGGCTGTGCGTGGTGTTATGTTCTAGGCTATATTCTGGCGCGTTTGCCTCAGAAAATACTGCTTTTCTGAGGCCAGTCGAAAATGTGCGTGTTCGGAAGGGGCAGTTGAGAACTGCAGCTCGTGTAACAACGCACATTATTCAATGGTGTGAACGCACACTCGCAAGTTAAACGCACAAAATGTCGTCACCCCCCTGGCACTGATATTTACCCCTACTGGACAATATGGTATCGCCCAACAACTGTAGGGCGTAGTTGTAGGGCGATACCATATTGTATTAGAGTCGCTCAGTCGACCGCCTACATACAGTGCAGTGATGGTTGCTCAGTTGACCACAAAATGCATGTGCCCGTGCATGCCACTCTCGTATATGTACGTACGAAGACATGGTTGCAGTGCTATAGCCCTACAATGTGCCCGTCCTTTTTGCACTGTTTGCGTCATACTGAGCACGCGCGCTTTAGCTCGAACATGACGTAAACAATTGAAAAGAACCCCATGATGTGCCCGTCCTTTTTTCCATTGTTGCGTCATATTAAGCACGCGCGCTCTTGCTTTAACATGACGTAAACAATTAAAAAGAACATCAGTGCGCGGAGTTCTAGGCTATATTCTGGCGCGCTAGGCCTCAGAAAATACTGCTTTTTTGCAGCTTTTTCGAGGACCACTCTTCCAAACCACTTCAAACTCAGCACTGCACATTCTGCTGTCCCGAGCAATACACCCGCCGATTTTCAACTTCATACGGTGCCCGGTTCTGGAGATAATCGGCGGACAGACAGACAGACAGACGGACAGACAGACAGACAGACAGAGATTCCTTGAATTGTAGTATAGATGCTATTACAAAAAATGCTATTATGAAAAATTAGATCTACTGAAAAATTAACTACATGTATACGAGCTGAAACATGTATTTTAATCAAAACTGAATTAAAGCTGACTTTATAACAAAAATTGTTAACAATAAGCCAGTTTGGTATTTCAACTGCGCATGCGCACAATGATATAGGTCACAGGTCATTCGGGATAATCCAACGTTTCAAAGGCTCATTAATGCGGGCACACGACGCTTGCATGTAAATTACCAGCAGAATGGGTGTGCTCGTAACATCGCGTAACATCACGTCAGAGATGTTATCCCGAATGACCGCGTTATTGAAATACCCAACTGGCTTATTCTCAAATGTTTAATAACTCACTCTTAGTTGGCGGTTTAATTTCGTCCACTTTCAGTTTGCCCGGTTTCAGCCCAGAGGCTGGCTTCAGACCGATGTCCTTGTCATTGTCAAGCTCCAGAAACTCCCTGGAAAAAAAACAACAGATGAACAAATATCATTCCTGCTGTGTCATGTAATTGTGAATTTTTTTTTGGTACCTTAACCAAAATATTTCCCACAAAATCGATGTTGTTATAATTGATGACTGTTTTCACATATTGACTAATCATGAACTTTGTTGAAAGTGAATACTGCATAAAAGTTTGAACATTTTTATGAAGTGAATTTGTTGATTGCAAATGTGATGAATGTGAAAAAAGTGATGAAAGTGAGATGAATTTTGTGAAATCGCATTTACTTAATTGATAGAGCAATGAATTAACAAGACAAAGTAAGAACTAGTCTATGACAGAAACGCATAAATGGTGGGAAACTGGTAAGGTTACTGTATGTTTGTAACCTGAATATCAAGTTTTGCTTTGATATTGGACATTAAATTATATTTAATTTCTGTTGTTGGGGATTGAAATTCCTAATGAAAATATTTCTGGTAATGCATTCTGCAGACACACGGATATGAAAAAAAAAACCTTCATTTTCAAGGCAAGCAATGAATGTGTGCAAGACTAATGCATAGAAGCTTAAAATTATCAAATGGAAAGAGATGTCTTGATAAAAATACATGGTGAATTCTCTAAAATGTGTCATATGGGATTGATAAAGAAGACCCCTCATCTAAATTTCTGATACTCTCATTTTATAGCTGTGACGGCAATGAATAGTTGAAATCAGAACAAAATGATCGTGATATTGACATGAGGAGCTATGATGCAGAATTCAAACTTTGCTATCAACCTGCAAGGGTGCGGTTCCTGAACTTTCTGCCACCTGTTAAAATGTAAATACGACGCAGTCAAATAAATTGATTTCTGAAATTTCACTTTCCACTTGTCCCACTGTGACAACAAACAAGTCACTCGGATTGGACTTAATTTTGGATGAAAATATTCAAATCCATTTTTGGTGGTCCTCTAGGTCCAGCCTATAGTCCTCCTTGTTTCTCATTGATCGACCGACTCACAGACTGACTGACTGTCACTTGTGAGTTGGGCAGTGGTATCGTATAAGAACTAATGCTAATGAATGGACTAAATCCGGCCACTGTGTAGACCAGATGCATGATATACTTGCGCATGAAATAGTTCCAGTTTATAGCCATTCTGAATCAATTGAATGGAATTGTTGTGGGCTCTGGGGCCACCATTACTAAGCTTGCCTTGTCTTACCATAAAACTTAAAACAGGTGAACTTAGAGTAGGGCCGTGTCCGAAATGGGCTTCCAGAGCTACGGCTACGTCTATTGTCAGCGCGTCTCCGCGTATTTTCAATGGGCGCAGACCTAGATCTAGCTCTAGACAGTTGATTCGGATGCAGCCTAGGGGTGGGCATTTACGGGTAGTACGGGAACCCGGTACCCGATTGATAAAAACACGGGTACATGGGTACCAGTTAAAGAAAACCAACCCCAAAATTCAAATCTCAGAAGTTGCTGTTCAGATTGTTTAGAAAGGTCCACACGATATTACTACCACATCGGTGCTTCCATACAGCAAAATACAAGTGTGTACACTGCACAGTGAGTTTTATGGTATAAATTGCAACTTTCGCGAGCATAATAAATGTGAAATATGTTTTGTTTTCCCAAGTACCCTGGTTTTCATTTTGAAATTCCCTACAAATGACATTCAAAACCTTTCTTATTCATTGTCTGAGGAGTTACTAAGTACTTTGTAAAGTTGGTTACAGATAACCGATTCCACAATCTGGAACCAGTTCCCGACATCATCAGTCGGGTACTCGGGTACCAGGTTGCGATGCACAGCCCTAACTTAGAATTATCACAAACATTGATTAGTAAAAGAAACACATGTACAGCCTGAGCATGTTTTGGTTAGATTTGATGAGATCATAGCTGTTTATATACATCACAATGTGTGACTTCGCGCCTTGTTTGTTACAAAATATGGCCTTTTACTGACTGACTCCCATGACCAAACCTACTTGGCTTTTGTTTTTCCAATCCTGCGTTCTCGGCTGTTCTTCAGGTAGTCGTTGTAGACATTCTTGTGTTTCTGAATGGTAGCCAGTTCATTGTCATCGTAGGCATAGTCCGGATCAACGTAGGTGTGGCGCTCGGTCTTGGTAAAAATAGTCCTGTTTGAAATTTTTTAAAAAATGAGAAATCAATTAATCAAACTGTTTTGGGTATTATTTTTGTTTAATTTCTTACCGGTAATGGAACAAGGGTTTAACAATAACTGCAACGGCACTGTAACTCAGTTTGAAACAGTTTTTGTGTCTTGTCTATGCGTATTTTGAAGGTAGAGAACATATTTGGAACTATCAAAAAAGTAACTGATGAAATTATTGCTGAAAAACATACTTGGTTTAAAGATAGTAACGGCACTAAACTCCCTGTGAAATTATTCCTTCTGGCATGCTGTCATTTTGAAGAATACAATAAAAGACGGTCATTTCCAAAGATGTGTCTAAGGATGCTTTTTTGGAAATTTCCGTTAGTAGTTCGCTTTTACCTTTAAGCATACCAAGATGTCAGCAAAAGACCAGCACCGCATGAAATGCATGTGATTATTCACTTAGAGATATCAGTTTCCAACGACTTGAATTTTTAGAGCAACAATGTTGAACCCAAATATTTCTGTGGGCAGTAAGGTATAGTTTTCTGAACGTTCTTACTCTTAACCATCTTTCCAACTATCATTTTTTCAAAGTAATGCCCTTTTGAGCCCAAATGGACGCATTCTTTCAAAAGTGTTCCTTTAAACGTTCAACCCCATGTGACTTACTTGTACTGAACTCGTCTGTAGCTGGGCCTGATACTGCGTGCTCGGTCATTAGGGTAAGCCACCAGGGCTCTGGCGTCTGGTATGTGCCCGGCTGACCTGGTAGCATGAAGGCCTTTAGTCTTTGGGGCTCCTAACATGGCCGCCCGGGGTTCATAGGGTTTAGCTTCATCCATAGTGACATCGACGAATTGACCAACCTCACCAACTACACGGGGTGTAATGCCTGGATGGGGGGTAAAATCAACATGAAATGTGTGGTCAAATATGTAATGTATGTAATATGTAATGTGGCAAGTGGATTATGGAGTAGTTAAAAAAATAAAAAGTCCTTCCCCGGCCTATATCTAGGTACCGGAAAGTCAGCGTCACCATTGTAGTAGGCAGTGATCGTCGAGCGCTGAGAGTAGTTGATAGTGGGCAAGCCTTCAAAGCTGTGATGGATGGCAAAAACTGAGAAAAACGCGGAGCCTACACCTAGTGCTTGGTCGGCACGATAATGACAACTGTACACGGCACAGGTAGTGACCATTTTGCCATTTGATAAAGAATTCATGGGGCTTTTTGGAGTGAAAATAAGCCCTATCTTGTTTACAACGCATGACGTGGTAACTAAACGCTTGCCTAATGCAATGGTGGCCGATAACAGTGAAACCAGATGGTCACGTGGTACTTTGACGTCATAAAATCGGATCCTATATTTCTTGAAACGGTGATCATTCATTACAGTGGTAAAGTGTCAGTTAGTTTTACTTAATACTGCTTAGTGAGCCCCTCTCATACATCGCATACATGTAAAACTATTTACAAAGCTTGTTTCCCAAAAAAGACGAGGCTGTAGGATCCAAGTTAGAATGCAGTCCAAATAAGAATATTGCATACCAAAAATGTGAATTTCAAGTTTAATTCATACTTATGTGATGCTCAATTTTCTGCTTTTATGTAAAGTCCAATTATTAAGAAGAAGGGCCAAATTACAATACTCCATTGAAAATTAGAAAAAAAAATTCTAGTTCAAAGACCAACTTCTGATTGATATATTCGATCCTAAGTACACATTTTAGGCTCGTCACTGGTAAATTAAGTGCTCTTTTGAATTTGATAAGAACTGACAATTTTCTTTCACATTAACAACTGGAATCAAATTTATAAAAAGAGAATTTGCACGGTGTTTTTTTTTCTTTACAGAAGCTGGTCTCACCAGGGTTGAATTTGGGTTCTCTCTTCTTCGACTCGGCATTACTGACACCATGCAGGGAGATATGCAGGCCATAAATGGCCTCCAAATGAGTGGCCAGTGGATTGGCTTCCTCCCCCTCATCGGCCACCGATCCCAGGACGTCCATGACTTGACTGAGCTTGAAGGAGCCGTACTGGTTGGGCTTGAAGGAGAAGATCAGGTCCTGGGACTCCCCGGGGGTCAGCTTCCCGAAGGACGGGTAGACGCAGAACTGTGCCACCTGGCGGCAGACGAAGGAGACTGGGAGGTGGGTGGCGTCATTGCGGAGGGTGCAGAGGGTGTCTACGTGCTCGCCGACAGGGCACTCGCCAAAGTCAAAATGATTGGTCGGGGAGAGGCTGAGGAGGACAGGCAGGGCCGTGCCGGTGAGAGCTACCTCTACTTTGGTACCTGGAGAGATGTTAAATGGAAGTAGAAGTGAACAAAATAAATGAGAACTAAGGAATTAATGGTATCATGTTTAAAACTTTAAAAGGTAGAGAACTAAATTTTCTTGGATGGGAGGGGGGAGTTTAAAGATCCATTCCCAGTGTTCCATCCCGAATAATAGATTCCTTTTCTAAATTGCTATTTTTTAGCAATGCAAAGGCCACAAATTTACATGGCTAAAGGTCACAATTTACATGTTCAAAGGCCACAATTTACGTGGTCAAAGGCCACAATTTATACAGTCAAAGACCACAATTTACATGGTCGAAGGCTACAATTTACATAGGCAAAGGCCACAATTTACATGGTCAAAGTCCGCAATTTACATGGTTAAAGGTCACAATTTATATGGTCAAAGGCCACAATATACATGGTCATACACCACAATTTACATGGTCAAAGGCCACAATTGACATGGTCAAAGGGCCACAATTTACACATTCAAAAGGCACAATTAACATGGTCAAAGGCCACAATTTACATGATCAAAGGCCACAATTTACATTGTGAAAAGTCACAATTTACATTGTGAAAAGTCACAATTTACATTGTCAAAAGCCACCATTTACGTGGGCAAAGGCCACAATTTGCAAGAGCAGAGGGTTAAGTACTAATAGGAAAATATGAAACCTACCTTCATTTCCATTCTGTTTCCCTGCGTCATTCTCCGCCCCGAACCCTTTACTGCTCCCAATCACCACAATCTGCATGAAGAGAGCAAAGTCCTGCCTAGGGGGTGGGGTAGCCGTCCCCTTCCAGCCCTGCTGGGCCGTGTTGTAGCGGGGGCTGAAGCGGAAGAAGACCGGTGCCCGCTGGTAAGGAGCCAGCTTTCCCTGGGATGGGATTGCAGTGACTAGGGACGTCAGCTCATTGGTGCTGCTACGGACTCTATCCATGTCCTTTGTGGCCAGCGTTGCGACCGTTGATTTTGTCAGATCAGTCCCCTGAAATAATTTGTTTTAATTAACATCTTATTGACTTATTGAAATTGTAAAAGTCTTCTTAATCATCAAAATAAAGCTTCAATATAACTAATGCCATACATGTCCAAACAAGGTATCTAAATTATAGTTGTAATTGTCAGCCTTGCAGAAAATTTAACAGATTTTGGAGCATCCTGCTTTTTTGTGCATTTACTTTGTGTCCTGACTGGGCCCTTCCAATCAAGGTTAATAATGGGTATTTCGAAAGAAAAGAAAGCATTGCAATTTACAACATATTGAAAATATTGCAAATTGATGGCTAATATAAATTTAAAATTGTAGACCTCGGCTTCCGTTCAACTGATTACTCGGATAACAATTGGGTTAATTCAAATAGGGAGTCTGTGACTAGACTAGTCAGTGCTTGGTACCAAGACGTTCATGAAAAAGCGACCGTTGACTGGCGAGACTAATACTGTCTATTTGGAACCGAAGCCTGGGGCATGGTTCCATCACTGGTTGCCAACAGCCGTGCATCATAATACGCAGCAGGGAACCAGGATCCAGAAGTATTGTGATGATGTTTTGACCAGCGTCCGACAGTTATTTGTGCACAGGCGTAAGTTATGTCACAAATCAACCACTATGGGCTCGGTGCACAAATACCCCTTCAGCGGCCAGAAAAGGAGAGTTGGGGGAGAGTTGGGGGAGATAGACTAGTTCCCGGTCCATCCACTGCATATTTGGAATGAGCCAAAGTTATTGGGGGCGGGGATTAGTCTAGGAGACCGTCGCAAGGCAAATTCGAACGTAATGGCGCGCCAACGATGCTGACGCTCATGCGAAGACGCTATCGGTGGCTAATAGCTTTGGCACATTCAGGAAGTACTAGCGTACTTTGCGAGCGAACCAGTACAAGACCAGTACCAGTACGCGCATACTGTGTGTCCCGTCCACTGCGCTCTCAAAAGTGTTAAAAACACGCCCTCTTTTGTTGGCGCACAAAGCCCATAGTCATCTAATGGTCCTCGCCTGAACTTGATCTACAACCAATATTTTAAGATAATGAACCAACTCGATAGACTTACAGCTTCCATGCCTTCAGCGTTCTCCTCCAGCACAGTGACAAAGCTGACAGGGTCCGGTCCGTTATTGTACAGCATAGCCATCTGGGTCTTGTCCGTGCCGTAGTAAGTACTGCCAAACTTGATGCAGTCAATCTGCTCATCGGAGTCTGGGGCGTAGAGCTCCAGGCATCGCTCCACGACGTTGGCTCTGATGTGGAGGATGGCTGGCTGCTGGGCTTCCAGTTGCACTCTGGAAGGAATGATAGTGTATAAATATCATGACTATACCATAAAAGACTTTGAGAAGATTGTAAGGTTGCTTAACCTATGAGCACTTGTACTACACCGTATTTATTCTGGTTAATTCACGATTTGCATGAAGAACTTGGAGGGTTTCAAGGGTTACATGGAGTAACAGGCTGGGCATTTTTGGCCCCATATAGGGAATAATTTGGACTAAACAGTTTTTGGCTGTGCTCTGATCAATTCAATCTTCCAAAAAAATGAAAGTGCCTGCTATTTCATATTGTTGAATTCACCTATAGCTGGGGCTATAATTAAAACAAAGTTAATTCAAGACCTGACTAAGCTTTGCAGTCGTGGAAATGGCAGGCAATATTATGCTGTTCAGTCAGTGCACCAGTCTACACTTAAAAAGAGGTAGGGAAATATATGCATACTTACGGGACTTCTTCATTTAAAACTCCGGCATTTTTGGTGACGAATTCCACCTTGGACACAAAGAAAAGCAAGAGAAAAATATTATTACATTCGGGACCATACAATGTTTAAAGATCACCAAATAATTTTTGTAAAGTTTCCATCATACAATATATTACCAAAGGCTATGCACCTTATTCATGAGAAAGCCAATTTTGATCATGTTCCCTAAAACTGTTGAATGTGATGGTGCCAGACTATTTATGCGTTCCAAACCTCACTTCCATTTTTTTTTCAATGTGGCTTAAAACATCAGGGTATGTTTAATCACAATTTTAAATTATTCTACAGAGCAGACTGGTATTAATTTGTAATTAAATTTATTTCATTGCTTTCATTTCTAAAATGAAAAAAAAAAGGCTCGCTTTCCATTTAATATGGCCGACTCGTGAATAATGCCTAAAATTAAAGTTCTGCTTCCTTGACCATATCATACCACTGCAATCATTCAAGTCTCAGAGAGAATTTCATGGAACTTCAAGAAACAGAGACTTGGTTCCAGATTATATTCTTGACGCATAATACTAACGTACTAACGTGCTTGTTCATGCAAAAGTCAATTTTCAGAAATTTTGAGTTTCATTATCTTCAGTTTTGAAACGCTCAATTCACAATTTTGAAATCACCCAACTCTCAGTCTAATCCCTGCGTTACCTTGATGACTTGGGCCGTCTTTGGCTGCAGGGTCCCAGAGCAAGGAAAGATGGTGATGGGTTGCAGGCCAGTGTAGTTGATCTTGAAGTTGCCCGGTAAAGAGCCATGGTTGTAGAGAGATACCTGAGTGGATAGCACCTTGCTGTTGCGTACTACTGTGCCAAAATTGGCCGGACCTTCCAAGTCTAGGAGAGGCTGGGGGCTATAACTGTTAAATGAAAAAAGGACAGCAATAATAACCATTTAGTTTTAATTTTTACTAGAGATATACAAGACTAATGCAGATTTGACTTGAAGTTTTGCGTTGTGAGGAGAGCAATAAGAGTAAGTGCATGGTTGCACCATGTGACAAACCTCTCTTGTGAGTTTGTAAGGTTAAGAACCTGAGTCTCCTGGCAACGGGCAGAGCATACTGTCCAAAACGTTGAGATTCACCCCGATTCTTTTCGGAACCTGGCAAACTCACAAAAGAGATAGTTACAAGGTGCAACAATAAATTTACTCTTAACTCTTTCAGTGCCCGCGACATTTCAAAAGTTTAACCCTAAAGCGCCCAACTTCGAGCTTTTTTGTTAATTATTCAAAATTCTATAAAAAAAAAAGTAAATATGTTGTAATCACCAAACTTGTTGTATCTTGCTCTCTGGTATATTCTTGTTATCTTCAAAAGTCAATATTAGCCATGCACTTAGTAATAAACCCTGAAACACTCTCCTGAACACAGGGGAATTCCACACTTTTGCAGAATATACGTGAGTCGCGTCTGATACCCCTCCTCATACAAACTCTGTTCATTATCATAAATATTGCCATGATTGTCACTTTTAGCACCATCATTATCATTTGTATCGGTATCCCAATGTTCGTCTTCTGACCCATCATCCAGTTCTGAAGTATCCATGGATTATTCTGAATCAGAAAAGTAATCCCTTACCCTGTCCAAATCGGCGAAAAAATACACTGATTTTCTCTGGAGATAACACGCGAGCTCGGTTTATGGGCGCCGCCATTTTGTCAACAACTCGAAACTCAGTGTGACGCCCTCTCACAAGAACTCGAATATAAAAATAAATACAGGTCGTACATGCATATAATTGGTACCATTAGAAAGAGCGAGAGCGCCCCCTTTTGATAACACGTTACTCTACCTCGTACATGTACGAGGTTTGGCGTTTTTAAGCACGAACATTACCTCGTACATGTACGAGGTTGGCGCTTTTGGACTAACAAAAATACCTCGTACATGTACGAGTTTGGCACTGAAAGAGTTAAAGACTAGTGCAACAAAACAATTTTCGAGATAATGAGGGGTAGTATCCTCTTCTCTATGAAACAACTAACACGGGCACGTAGGATCTTCATAATCTTAGACTCAAAATTACTCCAAGATGTACATGTACAACCCTAACTCCCTAGGGGGTGTGCAAAATCGTATTAAAATTGGAGGATTCAGGACTGTTAGGGCTAGGTTTAAGTGCATTGCTTTTGATATGCCAAACGATACTGGCGATAAAGTGATTGGAAATTAGATAGGAATATTTGTACAATATGATTAATGGTGTTTGATGAACAATCTTTTTGCCTGCCATGTAATTTATTGCGCAAGAAGTTTATACTGGACTTGAACATTTGCTAGCTGTTATAATTCAGTCGGTTTTGCTGATTTTCATGGACCTTTTTACAGCTGACCTCAGAGCATCTGTTAAGTCCCAATTGAAGTAATGGCCCAAACTGTAGTTGGGACTGGCCCAACTATATTCGGGACAGTTAAGACGATGCTTTAGTTGGGTTCATAATACCTTTTTGGGGGGAAACTGTAATACACAACAGTGAAACATATTTCACTGCCTGGTCTCTGGGTGATATTTTCTTGAGTTGCAACTTACACACAGAGGGGTATCTCAACCACATCTTCATCAACCAGTAGGATAAGACCGTCTTGACAATCCTGAGGCTCCTCAGTGAAAAACTCAATAGTTGCAGTCACCTCCAGGCCAGGGGCTATGGGCTTGTCTGGGTTCTTCACAATCAACTTGAATTTCTGAAATAAACACATCAGATATTGATTCCATTACACCAACTGCTTTACCTGCTGGTTCTGAGGATAATACAGTCATGAACAGCTTTTACAACATTGGGTAAATGCTTTTGTAATGTTATGATACTTTTCGAGAAAACGCTCGAATTCATAAAAGAAAGTCAAATTGTACTGTCCCTTCAGTGGGGTCGCACTAAACAGCGTCAACACAGCGTCAACACATGACAGAAGCGTCAACACACCGTCAACACATCCAAAACACATTCTGAATTGACAAAAAGGGCATATAATTGTGAAACATACAATAAAAGAGAATTTCCATGGGATTGAGTTTCCATTTCGTTGTTAAAAATATCGTATTTTCACGCGAAAAAAATGACCTTAACTTGCACGGCCGTTGTCCGCCATCTTGACTTCGCACAAAGCTTGGACTACACCATTTCAAGTAGGGGTGTGTAGGTAATGACATTATCTTGTCATAAACAACAGAGGGCGCCTTGCTGCAGACTAGACAGAGGGATACCAGATCTGTGTGAGGACTAAGGATCGGAGGAGTGGTAGATCATTATTTTGTGAGTTGTGTTTATGTTTTGGTCTTTGCAGATATTTTTAACACTGGCGACCCCGGCCGCGTCCCTCTCTGTTGGTTTATTGTACAACGCTATCACCCTTTAGAATAATGGTATGGTCCGCGCTGCCACTGAGGCAACATGGCGGGTGTTCGGCAGCCGATTTCGGAGCGGCACGGAGAGCCAATTTTCTTGAACTAAAAATCGTGATTTTCAGACGTTTAACCTATTGATTTTAAGCACAAATTATGTTTCTGTCCATACTGTATGGGTTACATACTGCTTTTGTAAATTTTAATGCATTTTGGATGTGTTGACGCTGTGTTGACGTTGTGTTGACGCTGTGTTGACGCTTTGGAGTGTGTTGACGCTGTTTAGTATGACCGCTTCAGTGCCCATATTTTAGAGATATGAAGATAGTGGATAGGTTGCTGGAGGTAATGCTGGCAAGCTAACGTTTACTAAAGGTTTGCCAGCGGCAATCCATATCAACAGAGGGCGCTGTACTCTCTAAGATAGGGCTGAATTATAAGATGTATGAAATTACAAATAGCCCCCACCCCCCCAAAAAACAAAACATGTCAAATCAAGCACAAACAAAACAAATTGGCATTATTATCAGAAAATTGAAAATAAGGAGCTACAAAATTACAAAATAAAATTAAATTCAAATACAGTGATTAATTTAACGTGTGAATATATTATGCGCTTTCAAAGCATTAGGCTAAGAAACAATAATTAAAAAAAATCTTACATTTGTATTTGGTCCATGAAATTTAATCTGTTTGCTGCATTTGCTGATGTTCTGCACCGTGACAGTTTGGACGTGCACCGCGTTGGCCTCTGCATCCATAAATTCTATCACCGGCGGGATGATTCTCACCCCCGATATGTCTCCCGCCATGGTGAATATACCTTTCAGAAAAATTTAAACTAGAAAATACTTTTTCCCCTAAGTTTTGCAACTCATCTCAAACTCAAAAGTGACTGGAAGCGGCCATGATGTTTTCAAAGTTGTTGCCAGGCAGGTATAGCGCCCTCTCTTGTCCGACTTCGTCAAACCCACCCTAGCAACAATGTAAACAACTGGCCGTGGGATCGGGAAAATATTGTGTGTGCGAACATTGTTAGTTGGGAATTATTTTACTAAATCGGAGTAGTTTTTACAGAATTGCTTAACTGAAATGGGTCAGGATTACTACGGTATTCTGGGACTTACTAGGTCCGCGATAGATGCGGACATAAAGAAAGCGTAAGTAGCATATATCTTTGCTTTATTTCACAATCACTCACTCAGTGCGCCGTCGTCCACCGTCCATGTTGTGCCCATTCTTGAAAATCACGCATTCTCGAGAATGGGCATGCACATTCTTGAGAATGTGCAACTGGATCCTTGCTCAATCTTGGCAAAAAATAACTCTTCCAGATTGAGCGCACATTCTTGAGAATGTGCGACAAGATAACGGTCTTGTCGATGCCGAGCACCGGCTGCGCTTGGCAAGTCTAGCTGAATCCTCGTTCACTGATTCTCAATAATTATACTGTTGCAACGCAAGGCGCTGAAAAGTAGAGTGGATATTGATAAGTAAAGGCGTATTGATATGGGGGGGGGGGCGGGGGACCGGGAAAATATAAGAGACATAATAATACTAGTGCAAAGAATTCTGATTTTTGGGATAATAAAAGCGGGGGGGGGGGCGTAAGAATGAAGAATGTGAAGAATGAGAATGAATACTGCGACATCCCATAGTGCTAATGCTATTTCCCATTTAAATTGCCACCAATTTATTGTTCACATCCCACCATAACGTCGCAGAGCTGGATTCTATCTAGTCAAAAGAGTAATTTTGGCAGCTTCTGGACATCGGGTTTTTTTCGTGGCACGCATATGATACATGCAGGGACTTGTAACTTGTCTAGCCTAAACAAAGCACTTCCCAGACTAGTTCCCAGTCCTCCGTTATTACAAAACTTCCCATAGTGGACAGAAAAAAGCAATAATAACAGGTTTAATTTGATTCAAATTATCGTAGTTATACGAGTACAGAAGCATAGCACATTTTCTTTCCTCTTTATATGAATTGTTTCCCTTTTAACCGCTATACAATTCATTTAACATAATTATGTCGTGCAATGTTTGTTAAGATTGGGCAAAATTCATAAATTGTGCACGTGATATTCCCACCCAATCTTAAGAATGAGCGCTCATTCTTAAGAACGCGTGCTCGTTCTTAAGAATGGGCGCTCATTCTTAAGAATGCGCGCCCATTCTCGAGAATGTGCATGCCCATTCTCGAGAATGCGTGATTTTTAAGAATGGGCACAACATCCACACGATCGGCGGCGTGAGTCCGTGGTCTGTCGGCCGGTCTGTCTACGCGGAGGTCGCGGGCCAGCGGTTGCAGCTGGCCGCGCCAGTGTGGCGGAGGACAGGGAGGGGGGGGGGGGTTAGGACAATGTAGGAAGGGATGCTGAAAGTTTTGGGTTAAAATGTTAATGTTTGCAATGAGGGTTAGCCCCACTAGTGTGGCCGTCGGTATGCTGCGCTGAACCCAAGGCCACACACCGTGGTACCGCGCGCTACTGAGGACGAAGTTTTTCATAAAATTCAGGGCAGTTTCTACATTTTCAGTTTCTTACTTTCTTATGGTTGTATTCTATGATGTCTCCTATCACTTCTGGGATGCTTAGCATGTGCTTAGGTCTAATGATGTTCCATTTTCCGAGATATTCTTCAATCTTTCTGGAGTCCATATGCACTCGTGAAACGTCTGGTGATGGCAGCCATTTTGAATGTGACAAGAGATGACCTCAAGCTGTGACGTCGCGTTTATGTAAATTGCTTGTCGAGCGCGCGAGGGCGCGAGTTGCAAATGCGACGGCTATTTCCTGTGCCGTAGATCCTGAATAGAGATCGGTGCACGTGGCCCCCTGACGATAAATGCATGGTACAGGAAACAGCCGTCGCATTTGCAACATGCGCCCTCGCGCGCTCGACAAGCAATTTGCATACACGCGACGTCACAGCTTGAGGTCATCTCTTGTCCCATTCAAAATGGCTGCCATCACCAGACGTTTCACGAGTGCATATGGACTCCAGAAAGATTGAAGAATATCTCGGAAAATGGAACATCATTAGACCTAAGCACATGCTAAGCATCCCAGAAGTGATAGGAGACATCATAGAATACAACCATAAGAAAGTAAGAAACTGAAAATGTAAGAAACTGCCCTGAATTTTATGAAAAACTTCGTCCTCAGTAGCGCGCGGTACCACGGTGTGTGGCCAGAGGTTCAGCGCAGCATACCGACGGCCACACTAGTGGGGCTAAATGAGGGTGAACAATGAAAATGTACACTTTTGCTTAATTGTGCACATTAAAATACTAAAATGTATTGAATAATTTATTCAACGTTGCTCGGTTAAAATACCATGTATTGAATAAATATTCAACATTGCTCGGTTTTTCATTTTTCTAAACAATAAACTAGGGGCCTAGACACTAGCCTAAAGTATAGGCCTTTTCATAATATGAAATTTTCCGTTGGAGTGGTATAAATTTAACAAAAACGTGATGGGCAAAATCCATTGTGAAATAGAAAACACAGACAATTGAGTAGGGCCTTATGTTAGGCCTACATCTTCTATCGCCTTTAAAAACACACAGTCATGACACTGTGTTGACATAGGCTAATAATTAAAATTCTATTTCTATTTTGACTTCAAATTAATTTATTGCAGTCAAGATGATACACTTTAGTTGTACTGAATAATCAATTAATCTGAGAATAAGACATATTTATTTTAAGAAACGGACTTCAAAGTGTATTGTCGAAGACCATTTTTATAACAAAGTAATCATGTTTATTTGCCTTTTTAACTTTATAGCTATCGGAAGTTGTCTCTGAAGTATCATCCAGATAAAAATCAAGAAACCGGTGCTCCAGAGAAATTCAAACAGGTGTCGGAAGCCTACGATGTACTATGCGATCGTAAGTAGTGATCAACGAGAAGAATTATACAGTTGGTTTGCGTACAAGTTGTCCTGTTTCCCCTTAGCAAATGTTACGCCCTAACTATAGCAATTATGGCCCCAACTACAGTTTGGACAGTCCCAACTATTGTTCGGGAAGTCCTCACTGAAGTCAGGACGATTGCTTCAACTTAGCTTGAATAACTCCAACTGCTAATCAGGAATTCAACATAGAGCTGGAGCTGAAACTATGTTGTAGAAACTAGGTTCTAAGAGGCCCTTAAAAAAACGGTCCTATCCCTCTAGTTTTCCAACTCAGTTTTAAACATACCTCATTCATTATGTTCCATGGAATCTGGGTTGGGATTAATAGAGGGGAAAGGACCAATTTTGTGATACAGACACAGAGAGTCCCATTTTTTAGGGCCTCTGAATTAGAATGTAGTATCTACAACATAGTTTTAGCTTCAGCACTATAATTATGTCAAATTCCTGTTAAGCTTTGGAGCTGGAGTTACTCAAACTCGCTTCAACTATAGTTGGGATGATGCTTTAGTTGGGGCATAACAGAATCACTACCACCTATAAACAAAAGAATGAGCAAGATTAAGTTTCTATATTATTCCACTCATTAGATGAAAATTGTATCACTCAAAAATTACTGAAATGCTGTACTCTAAGATGAAGAGACCTAAATACACAACTGGTTTGGGACTTCCATTGAGGCAATCTGTCTTAATTTGAAATGCTAACAAGTCTTATTCTGCTCTTTTATAGCCAGGAAAAAGGCTGTATATGACCAGTTCGGAGAGGAAGGATTGAAGAATGGAGTACCAGAAGGAAAGATGGAGAGTGGGGCGTGGACGCATGGCTACACCTTCCATGGCGACGCCCACAAAGTCTTCAGAGAATTCTTTGGCGGAGATAACCCATTCAGTGGTAAGTAAAAAAAAAAAAAATTCAAAGAATTTGATCTTTTGATGGGAAAGGATGGTGTTTATGTGGATTTGTGTGGACACAGATGTAAACTACTTGAAGATTTTATTATCCATGATCAGTTAAGCAATGATCATTTGTACCCAGAAACTCACCTTAATAGGCCCTAACTGTCTGCTTAATATATACAAGAAGAGGAGCAATTGTGATACAAATGCAAGAAGAGGAAAAATTGTGATAAAATATCTTGCTCAGGGACAGAATGCAACAAAGCTCATTATCAAAAGACTGCCATAGTGATATATGAGTGGTGCACTGATCATGCATCTGTTTCACTAAAAAAAAACATTGGCTTCTTTCAAATGAGTGGTAATTTTGCCGGAAGTCAAAATGATCGCAGACATAAAATGTTTGTAGAGATTTTGTTCATCTTCCATTGGCAAACAGTCACCATACACAGTGCACTACTGTAACTCTAACATGACTGAACTAGTTCATGCTGACATTAAATTTCTTGCGACATTTCCATTATACAGGGTGTGCAACTGTTCTTAAACAGAGCTCATAATGTGCTAATCCCTCCAACTAATTGCTTTCCTACAGAATTCTTTGACGACCTCGATGGGGACCTGAGCATGGGCTTTGGTGGTCTGCGAGGCAGGGGACGCAAGAAGCAAGACGCATCCATCGAGCGAGACTTGACGCTGTCCCTGGAGGAGATATTCCATGGATGCACCAAGAAGATGAAGATCTCTAGGAGGGTAGGTCCGAGGCCTGTTTGCTGTCCATCCTGGGTCAAGTTTCATTGAGCATTCAAGCAAAAAGTACTGCATCAGCAATGGATCCATGATTTCCAGGTGGAGGGGGGGGGGGGTTGTTTAATGCCAAGAATTTTGAGAGAGAGAGAGTGGGGGAGTCATTACAGTCCACGCATAAAAGACCAAAGCCAGATGCAGTGATTTAAGATTTGCAGTATTGAGTGATGACATTATTCAGTTTGAAGTTTGTTCAAATTGGGAAATTATTTTATTAAATAGGGGCCTAAGTAAGTGATATTGGTCAGTCGGAGGGGGCATTGTTAGCCTCCTCAACCAACCCCCTTATGGGGTCAATCTACTGTGCATTTATGTATTTGTCTAGTAAGGCACTTCTAAAAACTGCCTCCTACAATTCTTACCCAAAAAGAACATAAATATTCAGTGATCTTATCATTTAGGCACTTTCAAAACCAACAAATCAGAAACCGAAAAAAACCTACACTTGATTTCCTTTATTTCTTCAGGTGATGAATGAAGACGGTCACACCTCCAGCATCCGAGACAAGATCCTGACCATCACGGTCAAACGAGGTTGGCGGGAGGGCACCCGCATCACCTTCCCCAAGGAGGGAGACCAGGGGCCCAACAACGTCCCCGCCGACATCGTCTTCATCGTCCGTGACAAGCCCCACCCTCGCTTCAAGAGGGACGGAAACGATCTGATCTTCACTGCCAGGGTGCTGCTGGGTAAAGCACTGACGGGATGCAGCGTGGAGGTACCGACGTTGGATGGACGACTGCTGAATATTCCCATCAATGACATCATCAGGTAAGCTTGGACAAGATTCACAGTATTTTCAGTTACTGAAAAGAGTTTTTTGGTGGCTGTCCACAGGCATCGCTGGAGGGGCTAGTGAGACTATCTGGGTTTTTTCCAGCAAAGTTGTTGTCCTGTCAGCAAAATTATGTCTGTTGGCAAATAAATGCCACAAGAAAAAAATGCACATCTATTGTCATGTCCAAGATTGTCCAAAATTCTGGCATATTCCCTGTTGAAATTTGTCTTGCGATGCCTGTGCAGCTGTCGATTTTTACGTAGAGTTGGGGGCACTTGGGCAGATGTTTGTAAGTTGACAAAATACCAAAATTCTCTTTTCTAAAAAGACAAGTACTTTGCATTCTGTTATGATAGAATCAGTCCAATGATGCAAGAAATTATTGTACCTCTAGAGACATACAACTAGTCTTGTTGCAAACGGGATTGTAACTGTACTGCAGTCAGCACTCCATTTGCAAAAATATTCAAAAACGTAGAAAAGAAATTTCTCAAGACAGAATTTGCATGACGTCACATTTATTGTTACGTCACTTTTTTAGTGACAGTGCAGTGAGCAAAATGCACTACTCATGCATGTGCTAAATGCCACTGAAAATGTGACATATCACAAAATGGATCTACATTTATATGGCACAATTTTGATTAAGTTCTTAAAACCTTCAAGAAAGAATCCAATTATTTATATTTACACTGGTTTCTTTATTCTGAAACAGACCTGGCTATGAGAAGGTGGTCCCCGGTGAAGGCATGCCGTTATCCAGAGGTCCCGAGGAGAAAGGCAGCCTGATCATCCGATTCGACATCGAGTTCCCCAAACAACTGACTTCCGAGAAGAAACACCTCCTCAAGGAGGCTTTACTATAAACAGATGAGGCAACGGACATGTCCATTCAATAGTTCGGGAAACTTTTTTGAAATATTCAGAGAAGAAATGGTGTGCCAAGCACTCATAGTGGTTATTGCGTATCATGGTTACCAGTTTAAACCTATGGCTCACTATTGCTATTGTCCAAGTACCAGTAGAAATGCTTGTCATTGAACAATATTAAAGCATGTTTTTCTTCAATGGATTACTTTGAGCTCCATTTCTCAAAAGATGGAGGAATGCTTAAACACATTGAATTGATGATTAGAACAACATTGGGGAAAATGTGAGTGCGATAGAAATAAAACCAAGGGAACATTAGTGAGTCACTCAAATAATCTACTAATATAAAACTCTACAGATTTTGAAAAACGTCAACATTCTGACTTTAATCGATTTTGAAGCCAACATACTTGATAATGATCAGCAAATAGAATTGTACACAAGTATAAAAACAAATCATTGCTTGGCAAAACCCCTGGATGGGAAACAAATACAATATTGTTTTAATTTTTTTTCTCACAAGTTATTGGCAAGAGATTAATACACTGCAACTGAATAAAAAAAAAAGCTGGGGGAAGTACATGATTAGGTTCATCATAAACATGTTAATACAAATGTTGATTTGTGAATTTGAAACAGATTTTTAATGAAATGATCTACCAAGTTGTATTATACCCTTTGAGAAAGCGAAAAAAACAAAAAAAAAGTATCATCCGTCCATAATCAATTTTTCTGTATATAGTGTATGTAAAGATATTTGTTTTGTTGGAATAAACACACTTCTGTGGAAATAACATTTGAAATAGCAGTTTGTTTGCTTGTTTATACATTGAGAATAGAAGTAAGACACATGTTTACAGACCTTTTACAGTCATACATCGAAGCATTGGATTCATTTTCCTGATTCCATAAAACCTCCGGGAGTTTAGGGCAGATTGGGGCGATACAGGGACTTGAAACCATTGAATAAACACTGCACATCACAATGTGGCTTTGTGTAAATGTTACTTTATTAATTTACCATTTTAATACAACGCATAGATTATATAAAAATACATGTATTTGAGGAATTATACATCTTTTGTTGACGCACCTTCATCACGGAGAGCTGTGGCCTCATGGTTAAGGGCACTGATTCATGGTCTGCGGGTAAAGCTGCAGGTTGTGGGTTCAAGTCCAGCCTGGTGTTATGGTGCGTGTGCCCTTGGGCAAGGCACTTTGTCACGCACTTCTTCTCACCACCCACTGGGTACATGAGAAGGTACATATGCACTGAAAGCGAGTTGCGGCAGATGGTCTCGTGGCCTGATGAACAGGGGTAATAATTGTAAAGCGCTATAACTTAGCGCCACATCATCATCATGAAATATTTTCATCTGAATTCTTTCTGAAACTTACGTTTTAAGATATGCAAATGAATGAATACACACCCCGATGTGTATTCATTAATTTGCATATATCTTAAAACCTTTATTTAGAAATAATAATTGAAAGGCGGGATTAAGGACATTATTATGAATGTCCGAATACAAAACTCAACAGTTTAAAGGTATAGTCCATCATTTGTAATTTGTGCATTTTGTTCGTTTGAAGCAACAAAAGAGTTCAAAATCTAATGAAGGATACTGAGCAACTAACCTGATGAAGTTTCAGCTAAGCTTCAGCTGTACATTCCGAGAAAAACAACATTCTAAGATCTCAATTTCAAATCAAAAGTTGCTGAATCATGTTTTGAATTGCAACTATACGCGACGTCGCGCACTGATCCGACGAATTATAACAACCGCGCGCGCGTGTGCGTCGTTCGAATACTTGTGCGCGCTTCGCTGAATAACAAAACGAACTACTAATTTAAATTTTCCTACGGTGCTTCTTAAGAATCACCGTTGGAAATGCCTTCTTTCGTTGATTACTTCAAAATGACAGCTTCCCAGAAAGAATAATTTCACAGGGAGTTTAGTCCCCTTACTATCTTTCAACCAAGTTAGTTTTTCAACAATAATTACGCCAGTTACTTCTCGGATGGCTGCAAATGATGGACTCTACCTTTAATAAATTTCCAAATTAAAATAATTATTATACTATCTTCAGCAGTACAAATTCTTCTATCTTTTCCACCATTCCTGAAACCTGATTGCAATTTTAATGGCTGCAACCAAGGCATACAGAGGTCTGGATGCGATACCTCCAACGAACCTCAAAATGGGGAAACTAAACGCCCACTCAAGCTGGTGTGCAGCGCAGAAAATTGTCATCCCGAAGAGACCGAGAATGGCAGGGTATCCGTACGCTCCCCGCACACGCTTTGGATCTGGAGACGAGGAACAAATATGCAGATTAATCATAACCTTCCCAAATCCTCTTTGCAAAATGGAGAATCTTTGCAGGATTGAGGCTATATGGCAAATATGCGTTGCTGATTTTAGAGGATGCACTTACTGTGTCAAGGTTCTTGGGCCGGACCTTCTGTTGTTTATGCTCAGCTGTGCATAAGTTTAGGCCTACATTATACTTGAAATCCTCTGCACTGCTCCAGGATGTCACTGGCTCTGCTTAAATTTACTGACAGTGATTGCTGGAGGATTTTGCAGGATTGAGGCAGTGGTCACCCCTTCAAGGACCACATTCAAGAAAAAACAGTGGATTTTGCAGGATTGAGGTTGAATCCTAGCAAAAAGGCCTGAGTTAGGGTAGATTCTGTCAGTTGGATCAATTAACATGGGGCAGTCAAGTGTAACAGGGGGTGAACAATAACAAAGGAATGCGTTTGTCACAATTGCCTCGAATAGCTTGTAAGTTGACTTGGGACTGGATGACTAGTGATGGACTTGTGATGGACTTGTGATGGACTTGTGATGGACTTGTGATGGACTTTTGATGGATTTGCGATGGACTTGTGATGCACTTGAGAGGACTTGTGATGGACTTTTGATGGACTTGCGATGAGCTTGTGATGGACTTGAGGACTATTGATGGACTTTTGATGGACTTCACTTATGATGGACTTGTGATGGACTTATGATGGACTTGTGATGGACATGCGATGGACTTGCGATGAACTTGCGATAAACTTGCAATGAACTTGAAAGGACCTGTGATGGACTTGTGATGGACTTGTGGGGACTTGTGGGGACTTGAGAGGACTTGTAATGGACTCGTATGCAGTATTTCAACTATATTTTGAACCACCCTGTACATTGTATTACCTTGAATTCATTTCCAGATTCCATAAAACCATACCGAGCTTGGGCAGTTTGCGCCATTACAGGGAGTAACAGGTAGGGCAGATTGGGGCGGTACAGGGACTTGAAATCTTGAATAAACTCTGCACATCACAATGTGGGTTTGTGTAAATGTTACTTTATTAATTTACCATTGTAACACAAGGCGTAGATTATATAAAAATATTTCGAGAATTATACATCTTTTCCTGAAATATAAAGCACACTCTCATTAAATATTTATGCCTGAATTCTTTTTGAAACTAACTTTTTTAGATATACAAAATAATGAATACGTATTCCTTATTTAGTAATTTCAAAGGATTAAGGACGTGATTGTCGGAATACAAAACGCGACAGTTTAATAAAACATTCTCTAGAAGCTACTGCTGAAAAATTTCTAAATTGAAATAACTGTTGTACTATCTTTAACAGTATGAATTCTTCTATCTTTTCCTAGATTTTTGATACCTAATTGCACCTATAATGGGTTAAACTAAGGCGTAAAGATTTCTGCATGAGATTTAAAAAAGTCAAAATGGGGTACTAAAAACAATTGAAAGCAACTTCTATACTAATGAGTTTCAAAACCAATCCAACTTTTCCTAGAGCTTGCTAACATGATAAAACTCAAACACAAAATGAAGCATAACTGATATTTCGCACATTATTTCATTCAAAAGCAGTAATAAACAATTCAAACTATTTGGATGAAAGACATCTACACGTATAACCATAAATTTCACATGAGCTTAAATCCTCTGCACAAAATCAAATTTGGCTGAAATGAGGTATAAATTGGTAGTCATTAAAATGGTGGATTTTTGTTCAGAGAAAAGGCAACATCTGTCTTAACAAGAAGAATTTGACAGACAGCATATACTTCGATGCAAGTTAATTGGAAAATTAACTTGCAAAAGTGGTCTTGCCCACAATGGGTGTTATAAAATAGATCACTTTTATTTCATTTTAGTCTCTTATACCCACTCAAGCTGGCGTGCAGCGCAGAAAATTGTCATCCCGAAGAGACCGAGAATGGCAGGGTATCCGTACGCTCCCCGCAGACGCTTCTTTGGATCTGGAGACAAGGAGGGGAAATGCAGTGTACAGAATTTGCTGGTTGGAAAGTTTGACCCAAACAAAGGAATGCCTTTGTCACAGTTTATTTGAATAGCTTGTGAGTTGACTTGGCACTGAAGGACTTGTGAGGACTTGTGAGGACTTGTGAGGACTTGTGACGGACTTGTGACGGACTTGTGAGGACTTGTGAGGACTTGTGAGGACTTGTGAGGACTTGTGAGGACTTGTGACGGACTTGTGAGGACTTGTGAGGACTTGTGAGGACTTGTGAGGACTTGTGACGGACTTGTGAGGACTTGTGAGGACTTGTGAGGACTTGTTAGGACTTGTGATGGACTTGTGAGGACTTGTGAGGACTTGTGACAGACTTGTGACGGACTTGTGAGGACTTGTGAGGACTTGTGACGGACTTGTGACGGACTTGTGAGGACTTGTGATGGACTTGTGAGGACTTGTGAGAACTTGTGAGGACTTGTGACGGACTTGTGACGGACTTGTGAGGACTTGTGAGGACTTGTGAGGACTTGTGACGGACTTGTGACAGACTTGTGACAGACTTATGACGGACTTTTGACGGACTTATGATGGACTTGTGATGGACTTGTGATTCACTTATGATGGACTTGCAATGGACTTGTGATGGACTTGTGATGCACTTATGATGCACTTGTTATGCACTTATGATGGACTTGTGATGCATGTATGATAGACTTGTGATGCACTTATGATGGACTTGCAATGGACTTGTGATAACCGGTAATCCATCTAGAGTGCCTTGACACCAACAGTAACACTGCAAAAAATAATCGCCTTTTTAAACTGAATTTGAAAGGATTCCATTTTAACTGACAGTCCATACCTCCTGAGTAGTAGCCACGTGCAAAGCTGAGACGACTCAAGATCCACACAGCACCGCATGCAGCTGAAGCTCTCTGTACCAGGTTTATAAAAATAACAAAATTCTCGGACTGTTAAGATGAAGCTTTTTTTCTCATTTTATGTTTGCTCAGTAAGACAGTATCTAACATAAAGACAAAAAGAACACAGCATTTGCCAAGTCCTCTATTCCAATGCCTCCACAAGCCCCTTGAAAATCGTCGCAGAGCTGACATACCGACGAATAAGCGAAAACCCTGTTTTGAGTAATTTGCGTTTGAAGTTGGACATTTTTCTGGGCATCGTATTTCACCCTTATGTTTCGATAATAACCCTTTTGGTGTATAATCGAAATAAAATAGGAAATGTAGTATCCATGAGGTTACTTATTTAATCAGAGAAGTCGTGCGATATGTTTTTATTTGATCGTAAACGTATTCGTCAGTTTGTCAAATTACAAAATTTCTAATAGCCGGTTGTTCTTCACACTGTTTCTATGCTATTCGTCAGTTTGCACACGTTGGTACTTTGAAAGCACACCTTACATTAGCTGGTTACCAGCCAAAATCTGTATTCGTCACTATGTCGAATTACGGATTTGTTATTATGACTGATTTGCCACATAAGAATTAAGAATTTTGGCATAAATACTTGAAAGAGCAACCTTTAAAAACTACAAAAATTACAAAATCTCACAATCGCCAAAATGGTCGATTCGCTTGTATGTCAGCTCTGCAACGAAATGTTCCAATGTCTTTGACAAGGGGCTTCAATTGGTAGTTTTTTCAGCCCAAAAAAAGTTCCTTCCCACTCTATGCATCTGCCAGTTTGCAACCAGTATACAGTGAAATTTTACAATACTGGGGTAGGGAATAGAGGGGAAAACATACCGGAAAACGGAGTCCCGACATCGCCAGGAAAAACAGGAACGGAGGATAGGACTCCAGGCTGCAGCAACAGATTGAAGACATAAACAGTTTTTAGAGAACAAGATAAAGCAAGCCTAAAACAGTTTGTCCCGGACATAGACCAGTCTAACTCAGAGCGCACAAAACTATATTGATTCAGAATGGCTATTCACTATTAGGCCTGGGCGAGTAGCGGATTTTTCTACTCGAGTACTCACAGAGAAATTACTCAAAAGTAGTCGAGTACTCGCAAGTAGATAAACCAAATGCCCATAAAAGCAGAAAAATGAAATATGTAAGTATGTCGTAAAGTAACTTACAAGCACATAACGTGCCAGTCACACCACGTTCTACAGCGCTGAGATATCCTTACTTTAACATTCATACAGTTTATATCCATTCAAATTGGTCGAGCGCCTGTCACGTGGCAGGTCTTAAACGGATGATAAAGACATGGCTGGCTGGTATTAAACACTTTTCCAGTGTCACATGAAATTTGGACTCCCATGAAATCCGGTGCCTTTTGATGTTTCATTGGTTGAACGTTCACATTCCTCACGTAGGCATGCGCAATACTACCAGTGAATCAGTATTTCATAGTCCAAAATTCACACACCGGCCAAGCTGCGTTTTGCGCGACATCACGCAAGCGTGACAAGCACGCCATCTCCTTATAAGGCAACGAGTTGTAGAGGGACATTCCATATAACAGACAGAGGGGTGTTTCATAAATCATAAAGTAAACTTGTTGAACAAAATGGTTGGCAACGCCTAGTTTTTGACTTCTTTTGATTTTTTGGACCAAAAAGGTATCTATGAATGGGAATAAATATTTGCTTCGCCAGTATTAAACACTCTGTTTAAGACCGGTTGGAGTCTGGAGTGCTGATAATTACCCTCGGCTTCGCCTCTGGTAATTATCACCCATCCAGGCTCCAACCAGTCTTAAACAGAGTTTTTAATACCTCCGAAACATATTATTCCCTTATCATTTGTATATAAGTCGGTAAGTCAGTCAGTGAAATAGGTACACAGAGGACAAGAGGCTGGCCCTCCGGTACCAGACCAAAAATGACAATTATTTCACTAGTGTACAAGAATCAGAAATATTAGATGGGAATAAAAACAATTGGTTTTGAAGGAAAGGATGCAGTCTTACGTGTTCTGGTGAGCCCTTTGAACACAGTTGAAAAGCTGATGCGAATCGCTGTACATGGCAGGATACTGATAAATGAAACCAAAAAATGAATCGTATTATAAATAGGCCTACTTATTACAATTTAAAAAATTTATTTTTACAAAGTTAAATTAAAAACTACTCTGTGATAAACTATACAAGGTTCATTATTATTTTGTACTGTACTCAGATAGTTGAATAAGTTGAATTGGGCTCTATCCATGAAAGAAAACGACGGTTGTTGAATGGCATGTGATGTCCATTTAAAAACAGACCACTACCTTCATTAAAACTATTGAGATAAAAACGAAACTTAGACAACACAAAGTTAGACCAATAAATGCATCAAGAAATCAAAAGGGATTCCCAACTTTCAAAAGCCCAAGTGTCTACATATAAAGCAATTTTAAGCCCTTGTGTAAAACAAAGTGTCAACAAATTTGCAACACAGGAAAGCGATTGAATACCTCCAAGCCGTTTATAGAGAGAGAGTTGGGACAACCATCCATTTTGGCGTGATATTAGGTCCAACTCAGCTTGCATTGTGTCCGTAACTTTATGGGCCCATAACTTCGGCAATTGTGATGTCCCAACTATAGTTGAGACAGTCTCAACAATAACAGTTGGGGCATTCCTAACCATATAGACAGTTGGCACGATCCTAACTATAGTTGGGACGATGCCACAGTTGGGGCATAACAAGACTCCTGTGAACAGTCATCAGTGTCTCTAATGATCTGGTACTATTTTTGACAAGACCATAAAATAACCCAAGAATCTTGCGACAGAATGTTATCTCATTCTTGGACACATAATGGCGTACGAAAATCAGCACCCCTCATGTCACAAATCTCGCTACATTACAGCCCTGGCATACCTCCACACCGTATTTTCTCCTCGCCCTACTGACGTTCACAGCCAGGTAGTACACCATGACGTAGCTGGCCGAGCCCACTAGAATGACATACCCGTAATCCTTGGGCAGCGTTGACAGTACGCCAGACATGTTGATCTCAAGTTTAGTACGGACACTGTGTCCTGTATGAGAGGGGAAATTTGAGAAAAGACCAGCTTTTGATTTCATGGATTTAATGGCGCCGGCTTTCTTTCAGTGAAAAAGTGGCATCAGGGTGCAACATTTTTTCCACCAATTTTTCCCTGCAATGATCAGCCATCAAAAAGTGATTACATGTCCTAAAAAGTCAAATTTAGCAGGGAAAATTGAAAAAAATGTTGCAACCTGACGCCACTCTTTCCTTTCATATATCATCTCAATGAATAGAAGGTCAGTCGGGAAAATGTCCATACTCGGACGTCAATTTATCTGATGCCAAACATATTAATTGTCACCTCACCTTGTCATTTGAACCAAGAGAAATCCAGGAAGCTGTGTTAAGGTGAAAAAAATTTACTCAAAATGTGTTTTTAGAGCACATTTTGGATGCATACGTCGTGCAGAACTAACTTGAAGCAGCCGGTCAAAACTGATTGTAGTGGCTGAAAGACAGCGGTACGTTATACACGTGACATCAACAACCATGACGTCGCATGAGCCTGCCAATGATAGTGCAATACGTCATTATGAATATTTATTTTCTCATGAATATTTAGTTTATTTCAATGGATACTTCAAATACGTCCAAAGATTGATTACTGCAACAGCGATCGTGCGCGGCCTAGCGGTTAAGAGTCTCGTGTGTCAAGCAAGCGTCAGAGGTTCGAATCCCGATGAAGAAACTGACTGATTAATAAATAGAAATTAAGGAAAGGAGAGAGTAGAGGAGGGAAAGTGGAGGAATAACCGTAAAAGATGTAACTTTTGGCGCTAGAAAATTAATTGAAAAAAGTGACGTCCGAGTACGGAATTTTTTCCGGTCAGTCATTACAAAAATGATGATAAGACATGAATCTGGGACTGAGAAACATTTCCAAGTTTGTTAGGAAATAGACCCTACTTAAAATTTTCTTGACTCTCCATAGACTTTGTACACACTCGCGGAAGTGGCGTCAGGTTACAACATTTTTCCCGGGAAAATATTGAAGCATTCACTGAAAAAAGAAAATTTAGAATTTTTTTCAGACCAGCCTCATACTAGGTTTGTGCACAGGGTGTCAAGTGACTTTCCAAACAAACACAAACGCAAAACGATGAGAGAGGCCTGCTGAGCGCAGTAAAGGGATACCTTGCGCAACTTTCATTCATGATTCAGCTGCAGCACTTGCATGACTTGCACATTCAGTTCATTGCTCTAAACTAGTGGTTCAACAAGTAAAACGGACCACGTGTGTGCTATTACCAGATTACACCAACACTTGAGCTTAATTTCTTAATTAGCTTAATCGTTTATTGGTAAATTACCCGTGTTAATCTACAAACAATCACGTAAGAAGTTGGTGATGTTCTCAGCTCCGCACAACGTTAGCACGTCCACTTCCCACGCTTGCCTACCGTCGAATGTATGTGTGTCACGCACGGCGCCACTGTCGCGCACCTGCTGCATGCAAATCTCCAAACAAAATGGATACCAGACATTCGTTCGTTCAGTCCATTAGAAAAGTAGAGTCAATTAAATTACTAAAGATAATTATTTCAATTTCAAAGTCCAAAATCTGACCTATAATGTGATATCTTTTTTATAAATAACATATGATGTCATGATTTTTAAATGATACTCATTGCATAAAAATGTTACAATACGTATTTGATTGTTGAATGGCGCCTGAATAAAACATTTTCACCCCTCTTCACATATTAGAACGGCCCAAATAATTCAGGTACATGCACTGCCTAGGGAAAATAAAAATGGCAGGCCTGGACGAAGTTCTGCGAAGTTTTGCGCTTCAAAAAATGCAAGAACTTAAGGAAAAACAACGGGATGAGTAAGTGAAATATTAAATTGGTTTTAAACGTTCCGTTGGAAGCATTCTAGATTCAAATTATTAAAAGAGGAAGTGAGGAATGGAAGGTTTGCCGTTGTGTTCTTATTCCTCCATATGGGTTCACACAGTGCTGGCTGTTTGGATTGACTTGATCATGATGGATCGATCGTGGGTAAGGGTTGGGGGCCGGGGGGCGGGGTTAAACGAGATCAACAAGTAGGATTTGATTTGGAAAGAATGTTGCATCCTGACGCCACTTTTTTTCATCAAATATCCTCTCAATGAAGGTCAGTCATTGCAAAAATGTTGAAAAGACATGAATCTGGGAATACTGGGACTGAGAAACATTTCCAATTTTTTGTCAGAAAAAACTTTGAAAATGCACTGGACTCTCCGTAGACTTTGTACACAACCGCTGAAGTGGCATCTGGATACTAAATTAAAAGATAAAAGTAAAGAAAACTATTTAGAGAACAAAAAGAAGAAAAAGAATTTTCTCAGCACCAATTTGGTCCTGGGACCTTCAGCATCGTAGTGTGACATTTAACCAATCAAGCTACCAAAGCGCTCAGGTTGGTGTTATAGATGCGCAATGTTTTTTCAAAAATAATTTATGCTATGCCGTAATGATAGCAGTTGAAAATCAGGTAAATTTGTTTACTGTTTGTCTCCATAGGGATACAGAGGACACAAAACCTGCCTTGGATGAATGCAATGAAAGGCAGCAGTCATCAGATGCAACATCGAATTCCAATGGTAAAGATGAACACAATTCTGCAAATAAAGAAGTTAAAGCAGAAATGGGAAATGACGCCATACAGAAGACAACAAAAACTTCCCCAGAGCAGCTCAAAAGTGAGATTGATGAAAACATGAAGGAGGAATCAAAGCCTATGCAAATGGAAACTTCCAGTAGCAAAGATGGTAAAGATAAGAAGATTACTATCAAGCTTCTCACAAAGAAAATTGAACCTGAGGCAACGATGCACAGGGATGCAGAGGAAGAGGTGGCGGAAGAGGAGATGGACGATGTGGACAGTAGTACGGACAGTAGTGATGATGAAAACGAGGGGGAAGTGAAGGATGGAAAGCCGTGGAGGAAGGTCTATGAAGAAGGGGAGCTGTCACCGTCTAGTGAAAGCGAAGAGGAAGCGGACGGGGTGGCAGAAGGGGAGGCGGAAGGGGAGGGGGAAGGGGAGGAAGAAGCAAACGAAGAAGCAAACGTCACAAAGGAGGATGGGATGGACTCGGATACGAGCGGAGAAATCAAAGATGAGGATGCCAAGAAATCCAAGAAACACAAAAAGCACAAACACAAGAAGCACAAACACAGCAAGGGTGAAACCAAGGAGGAGTCCCCAAAGGAGAAACATAAACACAAAGACAAAAGCAAGAAGGACAAGAAGAAGGACAAACAGAAGAAAGAGCACAAGAGCAAGGAGAAGGACCCAGACAAAGACAAAAGCAAAGACAAGAAAAAATCCAAAGATAAAGCGAGCAAGGGTGATGAAGTAGACAAATTAAAGAAGGAAAATGACTCTGGGAAAGACAAGCACAAGGAGAAGAGTGAGAAGAAAGAAGCCAAAGAAAAGAAACATAAAAGCAGACACAAAGAGAAAGGCGGCGACTCTAAGGAAGAGAAAACGAAAAGCAGCAGCAAACGGAAACACAGGTCCGGATCAAGGTCCCGTTCCCAATCACCATCCAAATCCAAATCCACATCTCATCACAAGAAGCGCAAGCGCTCAAAGTCCCGATCGCGCTCCCCAAAGACTCACAAACACAGCCAGTCAACAAGGTTGAGATCTAGAGAGGAAGCCTACTATCGAAGCACGTCCCCTGACAGGTATTATTCCAGGCGCTATGGCGCTGGCTCTGGCTCAAGATACGTGCAACGGTCGCGCTCGAGATCGCCACGCTCAGATGATGAGTTTAAAATCGACAAGGCTAAGCTGCTGGAGATTGCCAAGGCTAACGCCTACGCTAAGATGCAATCTGGGGAATTCCCACCGTACATGAAGCTGACACCAAAAAGTGTGGTAACCAAAGTGGACCCAAAGGGTAAGCTATGACCAAAAAATCCATATCCAGTTTACACTTGTGTGCATTTAACTTATCCCTCACCCTTGGTGGTATTTTTTCAAGAAACCCTACCCAACGCAACAACATTCAACACAAAGTCATCACTTCTCAAAGTTAGAAGCCTGCCCGGTGTAATAAGATCAATCAGGTCAAACATTTGCTTGGCAAGGCAGCATGGAAGTTTGTGGTCGTCAACTGCAACACGATCCAACAGTGACATTGTTCAATGGAACTACTTCCTTAATTACCCCTAACCCTGCCAGACGCAAGCTCACGCAACACAGAACATCAGGTGGAAAGTCTGGTGCACTTTGATGCATTTAGCTATCAACACCAGTACATAAACAGCATGCTCTGAAATAAATTACAATGAGAGCTAATCCCTTTGAACAATGCCACAGTTATATCCTGCTGCATTCGGTGACCACAGACTCTGAGGCAGTTTGGCCTTGAGACTTTTGACCTGATGGATCTTGCTACACTGGGCAGGCTTGTCATTTTAGACAAGTGTTGAGTGTTGCTACCTTTGACAGGGTTTCTAGCCAAAATACACTGGAGGGTTACGGTTAAAGAAATGGCAGTTTTTGCACTGGTGCTGATGGCCCAATGCAACAAGGTCCAACAGACTTTTAACGCCTGTTGTGGTGCGTTCTAAACTGTTAGGGTTAGGTTTAAACTACTTTTATCAAAGCTGTTTAAAGCTATAGTCCATCATTTGTAATTTGTGCATTTTGTTCGTTTGAAGCAACAAAAGAGTTCAAAATCTAATGAAGGATACTGAGCAACTAACCTGATGAAGTTTCAGCTAAGCTTCAGCTGTATATTCCGAGAAAAACAGCATTCTAAGATCTCAATTTCAAATCAAAAGTTACTGAATCATGTTTTGAATTGTTTTGAATTGCAGCTATACGTGACGTAGCGCACTGATCCGACGAATTATAACAACCGCGCGCACGTGTGCCTCGTTCCAAACCTTGTGCGCGCTGCGCTGAATAACAAAACGAACTACTAATTTAAATGTTCCTACGGTGCTTCTTAAGAATCACCGTTGGAAATGCCTCCTTTTGTTGATTACTTCAAAATGACAGCTTCCCAGAAAGAATAATTTCACAGGGAGTTTAGTTCCCTTACTATCTTTCAACCAAGTTTGTTTTTCAACAATAATTACGCCAGTTACTTTTCGGATGGCTGCAAATGATGGACTATAGCTTTAATGACATGTTGATTTTACTATGGCAGTTCTTATAGTCCACTTTCTCTGTCACTAATTTGTATTCCACCTTCTCTGTGACTAGTATCCTGCCAATCGCTAGATTAACGAAGCAGTACACCAAATGAAACAAAACAAAATTTGGTAATTGATATCCTCAAATCCACAAATCGTGTTTCGATTTTTCAGAGAGGAGGAGTGTAGAGGAACTAACAGCCGTCTGCAAGGAGATAGCAAGCAAGCAGCAGGACGACTCTGACTCTGATGACTCTCCCATCAATAAACCTGTGGGATCTGATGATGAGACTGATGAACCGTTCATTAGGCATCCCTTCAAAGTCAGGGAGGCTCCATTGGGCAATGTGGGCATTGTGATGAACATCAGAGTAAGTTATCAGTACATTCACTTGTATCCAGTGCCGGTGAGTGGAGTGCCGTTGCTTTGTGGTGTGGAGCATTTAATACTTGGTCTGCAGGTAATTCTGCAGGTTGTGGGTTCGAGTCCAGCCTGGGGTTATGGTACGTGTGCCCTTGGACAAGGCACTTTGTCACTCATTGCTTCTCTCCACCCAGGAGTAGATGGGTACCTGTGAGGGCAGGGATGGTTATTGCATAGAGCTAGGACCCATTGTGGTTGATTTTAGCTGCTTTACGCTGAAATGGAAGAATGGAGCTGTATACTCCATAGGGAGCTGAGATTGCCTTTGGAATGTTTCATTTGCCCAATGACCAATAATAGTGGATACATGCGCTTTATAAACAAATACACATTATTAAATACACACTATCCACTACCTTATCCAAGGGTGCTGTTGACCACTTTACTGATTTCTATGTGGAATGCTGTGGTCAAATGGTAACAGTTTTAGACTTAAGTACCATGATACGTGGTTCGAACCCCAATGGGGAACATGATGCCTGTGTTCTTGGGCAAGACACTTTAATACTACAATTGCCCGTCTCCAACCAAGAGTATAAATGGGTACCTGTGAAGGTAGATACCAGATTGCGATTTACTCCTTTTGCGCGCTGCTGCAGAAAATTGGTCTTGTGGCCTGATGAATAGGGGTAATAATCATTAAGCGCTCTGAGACCTTTAGTGTAAAGTGCTATATAAGCACGGTGTTATTATTAAATTAAATTTTGTAAAGCAAATCCAGACTTCACAAACGCATTGGGAAGCTGACCACCATGATCTTTGCATGATCATTCCATTTGCATGCGCATGTGGTTCGCATGGAGACTTGACTTACTGCCTACCCATGTATCGTGAAAGCACATGAAACATGTGGTGCCAGACTAATGCACATGTGGTGTAGGTCACAAGCGACAGTCAGTCAGTAAGATAGGTAACCAGTCTTGGTCAAAAGTAACAGTCAGTCAGTGATAGTGTTAAACAAGTCTAATTCACAAGTGACAGTCAGTCAGTCAGGTACAAAGAGGACCATAGACCTTTATAATGCTGCCACCATTTCAGTCATGTTCCCTGTATCCAATAACAGTACCAAATGGTAATGTTTTTGTGCACAAAGGAACCAGACTAGTTTTCCTTGCAGCCTCGCTTTGGTTATGCTGATTTGAATGGGGAAAAAGTTATGATGGCTGCAACATGATAATAGCTGGCCCTCTGGGACCAGCAAAAAATATTGACCTTTGGAAAGCAGATTTTGTACTCTGTCAAATTGATTGTTTCTTCCATCCAGAATGCTGTTCAGAAGCCAATCCAAGACAAGGAGATGCTTCGGCTAACCTTCCCAGTCTCCAGCGGCTCTCAGCACCGCAAGAAGGAAGACGAGCTGGGCCCCAAGCCTTACGGGGACTGGGTCTCCATCGAGAAGAAACCTAAGATGATGGACCCAGTTGCTAAACCTACCACCAAGATCATGCCGACCCCTGGCACCGAGACGCTAACACCAGCAGAAGCAACACCAGGTGCCTAGAAGTTATCACTAAAAAAGATAAAATAGTTTCATGGGTCTCTTACAAATATTTGTTTTAAAACTGCAAACTGTCCCTAACCAGTTTTAAGCCAAACTTTATAACTGTATCACACTTTTCTCATTCATAAATACATTTTTGGAATAAAAACAAAGCCCAAAAGTTGAACACTTGACAAACTTTATGTGATGTTTGTTTGACCGTTACACATTAAATTGCTATTCAGGTTTGGGATCTTTTCTATGAGCAGAGCGTATTATAGTCTTTCCCAGAGGAAGCAAAATGATTCTCTCAAAGAATTTTTTTGGAAGATATATATCAAATATTGAAGTCCTTATTTTTAACGTTTTATTTTTTAGCCATGTTTTTACCAACAAATGGGGATAAATGTGAGATAGTTAACCAAGATTTTTTTATCATGTCAGTATTTTGACACTGTGATGACTCCCCCTGTTGAAGTAAAAGCTGGTGGAGAAAAAAAACAATTGTGTCTCCAATTTGTAAAAAAAAATGTAGACATTTGTTTGTACACACCAAGGCTCGCGCAGTCGTGTTTTACTGTACTCTCGAGGACAATGCTTTGTGTTTCCCTTTGTCCCTATAATATAACACTCTCCCATAGACTAAGCACACAAACTTACTACAGAGGACTGTTTCAAACAAAAGAACCAACTTCCAAGGACTGAAAGGATCTGTTGTTCTCCCTTTGTGTGTCAGTCCTCGGGGGTTATGTAGAACACGTACACACCAACATATCAAGGTGACTGTCATTTTGATTTTTTCTTATCCAATGTGAACTGTGTGTATTTCTTTTCAGGTGTTCCTGGAGTTACCACTGCAGTAACTGCACCTACAGTAACCGATCCAGCAGCAGCAGCTGTTGCAGCTGCAGCAGCAGCAGCAGCAATGCCCCCACCCCCTGTCCCACCCCCACCCACCACCGTAGCACCAGCGCCAGCACCAGAGATCCCTACCCCTACCCCACCCATGCCCCCACCCACGCCCCCAGCCCCACTCACCTTCGCCGGTATCATATCCCCAGCAGGAGCGCTGCCGACATCCAGCGCCATCGCTGCAGCGTCGGCCATCCCTGCAGCAGTTGCCGCTGCCGAGTATGCATCGGTGGCTGCTGCAGCAGCTGTGTCTAAGGCAATGGCAGTGACGGTGCCGCCTGCGCCCATCGGAGTTGCAGCAATGCCTCCAGTTGCACAGAAAGACCAAGCCAAGGAGGACAAAGTGTTTGAAGAAATTCCTAATCAGGTAAGGAAATCATACTCGGCAAAAATTATTCACTTTATGATGATGCTTTGAACATATGTAGCCTTGAAACTCAGAAAGATGACAGAGAATTTGCAGTGGTTTTGCTCTGCTCTTGAATCTCACGGAATTTGTAAAGATTGGTTATCATCTCAAAGAAATGTTTCTGTTAATTTAACCCTAACTCCCTACTTAGTTTTACTTAGTTTTTCTGAATAGATAGTCTGATTGTAAAAAGGGTTTTATAAGATCACACTTTTTCTTTGTACATTTCAGAAGGTTGACATTGCGGCCATGGTGTCTGCGAGGCTGAAAGCAGCGAGACGGCTTGAACACAACCCTAACGATGTGGAAGCACTGTCTGTCATGCACAAGGCACAGACACAAGTAAGCAACAATTTCATGTCACCAACTTAATTGCCTATCTGGTCTTAAAAAAAGATAAGCCTAGTACCAAACAGCAAACACCGAATGAAACGATTTCATAATTATGGACTGTCATTTTGAAGAAGAGAAATTTGATGTTTCATATAGATCTTTACATGGACAGTAATACTGTTATTAGTTGAAAAAGAAATCATGCATAGGTTTCGCCTTTTACATCTACTTAAGGTTTTGATTATTTGAATTAAAAAAGCATTATTTACATATGATCTCATTAGTTATTTACATATGGCCTTAAATATGCAAATCAGCATTGGAAATTTGAGATATACAAGAAAATTAGCACTCAATAAAGTGCTAATATGTAATCTAAAAGTTATAAACCTAAATTCCTGCAATCGCAGGAGGACTTACATCCCTGTCATAAATATTTGGCAGTAACAAGTTGAAAGAAAACATTTACAAGATTAACAATTTTTGAGGTCTAATTTCTATTTTGTACATTTTCGTCAGATCCGTAACTGGACAATGGGTAAGCAGAAGCCAGGAATGTTTACGGGCGACACGGGACTGAGGACGCTACGCCCACAGGAACTAGCCAACACAGACCCCAGAGCACAAGCATGGGCAAAGAAGGTCAGAACGGAACGTGTCTACATATCTCTCTCTTCCTTGCTTTCACACCATTCTGAAAAACACAATCTTGTAAATTACTTGTTGGCCTCAATTCTACATAAAAAAAATCATGTCCACATGCTGTATTTTGAAGTGGCCTTTTATGTAAGAGATTGGGAAATGTTAGAAAGCAGTGTTCTTAATAAAGTTCAAAAAGCTTGAAAATATTGAAAGATAGCTAAACAGTGATTCTCAATTGGGTACAAGTTGTAAAGAAAGCATAGACAAATTCTCGGCCAGCTGTACCAGTCTTCTTACATTACTATGCTGTGAGAATTCAACGTATTACGCACTGACCGTGTATGGTACCTTGAAGTATTCATGATGACTTGGGCTGTGTCCGCATTATTTGGCTGCGGCTGGACATTACACACACACCTATCCGGTTCGTTAGTAAAAACGTCATACACGCACGCGTACCACTGATTACTAGCGCCCATTGGCTACAAACGCTCAAGCTGCGTTAACTTCCGGTTCCAATCGTGCAGAAAGTGCTGGAGGTGACGTCACACTAACGAACCGGATGGAAGCGGCTGCAGCCACATCCCAGCAGTAGCCAAGTAAACCGTACACAGCCTTACAACCTACACATTTTCAGTGCCCTGCTGCAATTTTGTGGCTGGTGCTTGGACTCATTTTCATGTATTTTTATGGCATGTGGTCAGGGTTCCCATCCTCCTATCACCAACATCATAAGTATCTTGTCACAATGTAGTGATAATTATGTAGAAAGCCTCACTACTCAGAGCTTTCAATATCTTTTTTTTCGGTTGTTTTTCAAGCTCTAAGTAGTTAGGCCTTCCTTTAAACAGGTTTCCAGTTCAATTTGAGCAGGGGAGAAGTCAAAAATGCGAGACAAGTTTGGGGTTTGTTCCCAATTGTTTGATTGTAATCTAAAATAGGAACTCATGAAAAATTTCAATTTAAACCTAAATTTCAATTGAAACCTAAAGGAGGAACCAGAAAATTTGGACGCTTTTGTGACTTTCTGCCTATAGACCATTCCGAGCATGCTGTCATTGTTCATTTATGGAGGCTAGCTATTGTTCAGATAACCCGTCATGGAGCAGTTGTTTTGAACAATAGCATGCACAATGCTTTCGCCATTGAAGGGGGCCTCCGTGGGTGTACAAGTAACAGCATGCTCGGAATGGTGTATAATCTGCCCCTGCTCAAATTGTTTAAAACGTTTTTTGTTTCAAGAGTGCTACCGTCCAAAGTTATCCGTGTCAAAGGTAATGTACACTTTCATTCTTAAATTCTCCATACGCAAGAAGGATTTCCCCAAAATTCAACATTTAACTGCAAGGAAATAAATAAACAACACCGCATTGTCAAGATCTTGATCTGGTTTGTAAGTGTGAGGTCACTTCAGTTTAAACCATGCCCACTGCACATGGATTAGCATTGGAACCATTGGACCGGACGTAGTGTAAAGTGGCGTGTTTAGCCAATGGGTGCTAGTCATTAGTGGTGCGTGCGCGTGTGACGAACTCACTTATGAACCGGATTCTAGTGTTGTATTACTCATATGTACTCGTACTCGAGTACATTTTTGAACTCGTACTTGTACTCATGAAATGTACTTGTTTTCATACTCATGAGTATGTACTTGTACTCATACTCTTGAGAATGTACTCATACTCTTACTACCTGTGCTTGTACTTGTACTTGTACTAGTGGCAAAGTACTTGTACTCATGGAAACGTACTCAATTACAACATTGTTACATTGAGGCATATGCAACAATTTGATTATCGTTCCAAATGGGTAATTGCTGATAGTTTTTGTAGACTGAGAAAATAAAACAAAGAGGAACCAATTACATGTGGACATGCAAGCCAATACATTTAATGTAGCTGAAGTTGTCAAATTGGAATGATGACATCTTCAAGACATTTTCATCAAAAAAAAATTGTTTTATAGCACACTTCTTAGTGATTAAATTTATCAGTACAGAATCAGAGATTAAATTGTTACCGATAACTGAAATGGGTTTTGATAATGGTGTCGGCTGACATATGCAATTCATTTACCTCAGCCAAATCATCCCTGAAACCCGTAATGGACCCACCCGGTGTACACATGCACCCATGGCAGGAGTGGATTAGTCCACTCCTGCCATGGGTGCAGGGCAGCACTCTTGAAACAAAAAAAAAGCAAAAAAATGGAAACTTGTTACAGGCAAAACATCACCCAGAACTTTGCAGCAGTCACTGGATGATCCTACAGTCACCACACGCCACACGGACCCGATTGGAATGATTTGCGTTCCGCACAGTATGGGTAGGTGAGAGGTACTTTTAAGCACACACACGTCGTCTTGCTGCGAGGGGGGCTCAACTGTGAATCAAATGTCATTGTTTCTGAAAGAAAACTGCATTTATTCCAGTTTGGCCAGTAATTGGTGTGTGCTTAAAAGATCTCTTATACACAGGTCTGGCTGTGAGTTAGGAATGAACAGCCACATTTGAAGTATTTTTGTTTGAGTGCATTTCATTTGTGTGCATTATCAAAAGATATACAGTTATAGGCACTTGGAATCGAGGCCCAATTTCTTAGAAATGTTTGGCATAGAAATTTGATTAACAAAAGCGGGTTACCGGCTAAAAATGTCAAGCATTGTATATTGCTTTTAACTGGTTCTCAAGTCATTTTTGTGTTGCACGAAAACTTTCCCAAGCAATTTCCTCCATGAAATTGGGCTGATTATTCCTGTTTTGCTTGAAGGGGCAACAAGCACCCTTTGAAGGGCGTTTTCAAACCTTTAAAAAATTGAAAGGTTAAATTAATTTTTAATTGGAAACTAAAAATACATAAAAAGCTGTACATATCAATTGTGTAATAGGTTTCAATGCTTTCAAATAAGATGCACTTAATAACTCAATAACTAGTTTTACTACAGTAGAAATTAATTATAACGAATACAGTTGGGTCCATAAAAGATTATCCTGTAAAGTGGTCATTTGCTATCCGCTCTGTTCACAAGCACCCTCACCGGCAAAGGAAGTACAGTTGGGGGTGACCGACCGATGCCATCTTGCCCGACTGCAATTCATTTGCCGCGAAGCGCGGCCACTGCGTGTAAATAATACAAATCCCCTGGTGTACGTGCGTCACACACAAGGAACGGTGCGCGTCAACCAGCGAAATGTCCCGCCCATGGGACGTCGTTGTTAGGTGAAAGGGCGCCCTCTTTTGGTAGCACACGGAGCTCATAGCTGGCGACCACAGCCCTGTATTGCTGTGCCTAAAATTTGGCTGCCAAAGGGTACATTCGTTATAGCCGTTTACACTATAGCGGCATTCTAGTGAATATATTTAGGAACAAGATCAGAGGGGCAATTCCGTAAATTTGGACGTACTTGTCAGACACTTTAATGAGCTGCTGTTGGAAAAGTGAATGTGATACATCACTAATAATGTGACATCTTATGAGTGATAAGAAAAAGATTTATGGTAGCACAATGCGACAATCTCTAATGAGTAGAAAACAATTACAGACCAAACTATGCTACCACCACCCTTAACGACCTTGTACATCATGTGGTCGGACGTACGTTAGATTTATGGAATTGCTCAGAGAGTAAAATAGGGCCAAGTCTATTTAACTCTTTTAACATTTTTAAATCGAGGTATACATAAATCAGTTCTAACAAATAGCTGCAGCATAAGCATAACTTCATAACATTGGTAATAGTTAGCAGGCGTGACCTTTCATGAATATGCAGTAGGTCACACTGATCATGAATATGCAATAGATGACCTCACACTGAACGTGAATACTCAGTACGTGACCTTTCAACTCTCAAGCAGCTTTTAACACACTGTTTCTCCTTGTCTCTTTTCATCCTTTTCCTTTCTCCCGAACTTCACAAAAAAAACACCTTGACCCTGCAGAACATGTTCCGCAACCAGGCACCGATCACTGGAGGCAACAAGGGGGCCATGCTCATGGCCAAGATGGGCTGGCGGCAGGGGGAAGGGTTGGGCAAGAATAACGAAGGGGCGCTGGAACCGCTGGCTCTGGACGTCAAAACTGACCGCAAAGGTACAGCAAGCAGGATTGCACTGATCTGATATAAGTGTAGTGTACTCAAACAAAAGTAATGGTCGTAGTGAAGCACCATGATCAGAGTAATGGAGTACTGCAGGTGCAGATGTACAAGGCGTCTCAAAATAAAGTATGCCCATTTTCAAATGCATATTATCAGAAATGTACTGAGTAAACTGAAACAATTGTCACACATGTAACCATACGTTTCTGTACAATGTGTCACATGTAACTAAGAATGGCCCATTTTAGAAAGCGACAACTATATTAAGGAAAAAAGCCCAGGACGTCCTGTATCCAATGATATTAAGTTCATTATGTCATTGTCATGGATGTATGAGCAAACTAGGCCTCTATGAAAGAGGTCAATATTAGCACTGACAAGTTAGAACACAATGGCAAAGTGGTGATGGAGGCAGAAAGAAATCTTGATGCGCTTTGCAAATCGACATGAAAAGCAGACAAAAATAGTGACAAATTTACAAATTTACAAGGCTATAAGCCTGGTGAAATAGGTAAGATTTGAGGGTGGATTTGAACCGGTCCAAAGTGTCTACAGTTCAAGAGGGGTTGGAAGTGCGTTCCGCAGCCTAGGTGCAGTGTGTGATAATGTCTTAGAGCCATATGATTTGGTTCTTGGTCTCATTAAAATAAAATGGAAATAAAAGGGGGATGTCCGAGCTATTCAACAAGTGTGACTTTTTTCTCCTGACAAATTTCCAACTTTTTATTTTGGGTCTCTGCAACTGAATAAAAAGTTTTTTGAGGGGGGGTGCTTTTGCGCACAAAGAGATTCGGTCCCTAAAATATCAGTTGCATTATTGTGGGGCCAGAAGTAATTTGAAATTTGTAAAATAATTATTCTATTATGCAATGTGGGTAATTTGTTTTCTTTAGATGTCTCATTCAAAAGTGAATAACTTTTGCTGGAAAATAAATTTCTTCAAGACACTTGTAAATGGCATGGACAGTACATCTGTGATGAAAAATGAAATAAGAGCACTGAAGACTTGTTTCTTAACTCCCAGGTCTGGTAGCAGAGGATGAGCAGAGACGCAAGAGGACCGCGGTCCCCAAGACGGTCTTCAAGGACCTGTCAGGCAAGCACCCCGTCTCGGCTCTCATGGAGATATGCAACAAGAGGAAGTGGGCCCCACCGGCATTTGATCTGGTGCAGGACAAGGGACCGGCACACAAGAAGAATTTCATCTTCAAGGTGGGTTCAGAGGGAGGAAGGGAGGAGTTAGGTTGACTAAAAGGGGGAGTATCAGTTTACAGTGTGATCGACAGAAGACCATTGAAAAAACAAGCGCATGTATGAGTTTCATGTCACATAAGCCCATGCTCAGCAGGTGAAACATGATTTGCCAAATGTTAAAGTAGGTTCAGAGCGGGAAGGGGAGGAGTAAGGTTGTCTCTAAAGGGGGGGGGGGGCATAACACCTTACACTGTGATTGTAGGAACATTTAAAACAATTACTTCTTTAAGTTTGCTTGCACAAAAGCCCATGCACAGCAAGTAAAACAAGACTCTCAATGTGTGACAGGACATGCTTCTGAATACGGCAGACAGTGCAGTCGAGTTAACTGTTGCCTAAGAAATTCTGTAGCTAGGCCTTCTTCGGACAGCAAGTCAGTTTTTAGTTCAATATTCATACAATTGACTTATCACGGTAGAATCGTGGTAGAATCGCGTTAGAATCGCGTCAACGCAGCTTGTGAAATATTGTCCAATTACATGATATACAAATGGACGCAGAATGCGAAACATCTGAGACGAACAAAACTTAGTGTACAGAAACTCCATAGGGTTGTCTGAGGGGCGTGGTTAACTCGCAAACAGCGATAGGTCAATAGACCAATACACTAAAAATGATATGAAAATGGGAAGGTTCAGGACTGTTTGGGTTGAGCCCCGCCCCCTGTTTGGGTTAAGCGCCGCCCCATATTTTCTTGGCCAATCGCAGCCGTGATTGCACAACCGAATGTCAACAAAAGTCTGATCTGCGTGCATTGCGTATGACCCATGCAGCTGGAGCTTACAGTGTGGCATTGGAGTAACATGTATTGTCTCACGCATGCACAGTAGACATGGCTAAAACAGATTGATCTATTCAAGGATATAATTTCAAGTTTTAGCCTTTAAATTACAAGCTCATGTTTAGAAAGGTTGAAATCAGAGATTTTGTTTCTCTTTTGTTTCTGCAGGTGCGCATCAACAATGAAGAGTACCAGCCATCCGCCTCATGCCCCAACAAGAAGCAGGCCAAGGCACAGGCCGCTGCCGTCGCTCTGCAGAAAATGGGACTCATTCCACCTGATCAAGTCATGTGATCAAAGCCTTGGCACCTGATCAGTGCATGTGATCAAGGCCCTGTCTTGTACAATCATGTGATCGTTGATTTAAATTGAGGCCTTGCATCAATTGATCAATCCATTTGATCAACACTCAAAATCACACAATCATTTCCATGTCATAACTGCCTCGTGTCACCTGATCACTCTACCAATCACCTGATAATACCATGTGATCCATGCCTTGTATCACGTGATAACTTGCATGTATGCACCTAATCACTTTTAAAATACTTGTCAAGGACTCCAAACAGCCGAGTCTACAACCAACAACTTACACCACTTTACTGACACGCGTTGGAGCCCCATTGCATCTTATAGGTCATGTGACACTCCTGTCACATGATATCACATGACAATGTCACATGATAACTAGCATGTACACAACTGCATGACCAACTCTTTGCCAAACATACCAGCTCTCTAAAACCCATTAGCACTTGTACTACACCGTATTCACTTTCTGATGAATCTGAACACCATAGCATGCCAAGGCAGTTTGGGGCGGTATAACGAGTAACAGGCTGGGCGGTTTGGGGCGGTATAAGGAGTAACAGGCTGGGTGGTTTAGGGCAGAACAGGGACTAATAGGTCAATGTCCAAAGCTTCAAACCAAAGCTTCTGTTCAAACGATTATGTTTTACAAAATCAATGTATTCTGTTTCCTGCACTAATCTATTTTGAAGGCAATGCAGAGCCTTAATCAAGCCATGGAGTTCCCCTACCACATTCAGTTCATGTAATGGACGACCATTATCAGATGTTCACTAAACCATGTACTTCACAAATCCATGCAAGTTTTATGTTTTTTAAGTTAATGTAAATAAAATAAAATAAAAGAAAGTTAAAAACTGAAATACCGTTTGCCAGTGTTATTTATTCATACGCTTTTCTTTAATTATGAAGACATAAAGCAAGCTCAAAGTTTGTTTTTCTTCACAAGTGAAATATTTCAGTTTAAATGGGACAATACAAATACTTAAGTTCAATAAATAGAATTTAATACGTACATATTTGAGATTGCTTGCAGCTTTTAAGCCAGCATTACATAATACTTAGTCAAGATTGTCACAACCTATGAATTTTGGATGTAGTTTTCTTTTTTGATATAATTTTTTTTTTATTGATATAGGAAAAAGGACTTTTTTTTCTGCTGCGAATAAACAACTCGCAAGAGCTTGGTTGGTTGATTCAACTCGTTCGTTGGTCAGACTGAACATGTACAAAAAGTACATCCCAAAATAAAATGTAAAAGTCGAGAACTCCAACAAATATACATCTGCTTCCATCTAGGCAGTATCTCTTGACCGTCTTAAGGCAACAAGTTGAATACTTTTGCCTCTTACTTGCTCAATAAGTAAGTACGGTCACGTCCAATCACTTGCCTATGGCTTGCAATAACGTACGTGACTCAGGGGGGGGGGGGGGAGTGGCTTCAGCCCCTTAATAATAATGAATAATAACTGGACTTATAGAGCGCCAAATTGCCAAGGGATACAAGGCGCTTATTATTGCCGTGCTCATTGGGCCAATGAAACATTCCAAATACCAACTCAGTTCCCTGGGGAGTATACAGCTTGATGCTGCCATTTGGGCGCAAAGCAGCTAAAACCAACCACAATAACCATAACTGCCCTCACAGGTACCCATTTACTCCTGGGTGGAGAGAAGCAATGAGTGACAAAGTGCCTTGCCCAAGGGCACACGCAGCACCACAGGCTGGACTCGAACCCACAACCCGCGGAATTACCCGCAGACCACAAATTCAATGCTCCAGACCACTAGGCCACGGCACTCCACTCCTTCCATAGACCCATGTGTTCTTCCAAGCCGTAGCCAAGTAATTGGGACGAAGCCTAAGAATGTTTTTTTTTTTTTACTGTTTCCACCACTGGTACAGTCCATCGGTGTAGGCAAACTCCTTCAAAATACCCACATGCCTCTCCCCTCCCTGGGCTGCCAAGTAGTCTGCAAAGCTGTCCTTCCCCCGACTGTCTTCTTGTAAACTCTCCCCTGTTTCGGTCTTTGAGTCGGTCGCAGTCTCCGTCGTCACCAGACTGAAAGGCAGGGTAGGGTCGTGGTTGTTGAACGTCCCGCTGAAGTCGGCCCCTTGGGTTCCGTCGAGGAGTTGACAGACGTGGAAGACGTTGTGAGGTAGCAGGGGACCAGTGATTTCCAAGCTGTAGGATTCTTGGAGCTTGTTGCCGACGGCTTGCTTCATCACGCCTGGTTTCCACTACAAATAATGAAAATTATTTAAAAATATTTGAGGTTCAACATGAGAAAAACTGAAATCAGATATATCTTAATATTGGAGTTTTTCCCCTTCAACAACGTAATAAACAGGTGTTAGTGTTACATAGAGTTGTCACGAGTATTTCAGTTTAGTACATGAAAACTATTAATCTTTTCAGCATAAACACGCACAAAAATGGGAACCAAATATGATATTTTAATAATGGGTTTTGCCCTTCATCGACATATAAACTTCCAAGTACTATATAGCACATATAGATTATCACAAGACTATGTTAATGTATGGATGTGAACAGATATCGAAAACCAACGCAAATATTCCATCAACTAAAATTACAATGAAAGTTCATAGATCAAATATTCATATAAAGCCAATACATATTAGTGTATAAACATTTATACTTCAGGGCAGCCTCAGGTCGACCCACAATTTGCGTGCGTCACGACGGCATCGTCCGCATCAAGCACAAAAGTCATGCTCCGTTCACAAAACGGAGAAATTGTGTGATTCTAGTGGAACACGTAGCGTCTCAACACAAAATAACGCAACCATGCTCATGGCACCCATGACGCGACGACGATTCCTCCACATAGACGTGATGATGTGACGTCTTCAGAAGGGCAGTGCGTGTGTTGATAACAATCAAACAATCTTCCATGGCCACGTCCATTCATGCAGCCATTTTTGCCGCGCACTGATTGGCTACACAAGAAATTAGATGATCTAGATGCGCGCACATGACATTGTAACTTTACACATTGTCGCAGCAGAACACCCTCTGAGACACCTGCAATGCACAAGTTCTATTTGGTTCTTCAGAGAGAATACTGCCAACCATTAACTTTACTGATCACGAAATCCCAAATACTACAATAGAAGCAGTAAGGGGAACATTCAGTCTTCTGCGCTTCTCAATATTTCTACCCCATGTTTACCTTGACGCTGTCCAGTGTAGCTCCCTGGAATGCCACAGGAGCCAGGAGGGTGGGTGGTATCCCCGCCGTGGCGCCCGTTGTGGCAACCGTGGTCCGGGTGTTGAGGAGGAAATTGTACAGGGCCTGGGTGTCTGATCCTTGGACGAGAACCATGGATTCCGGACGGTTGTCGATTCTCATGAGATGATCTCGCTGCCTGATTTCAATGTGTTAAGGAACGAGGCAGGGGAAGCCTAGTAATGCTGGTCCCAGAGTGCATACAATTCTCTTCAATTGATTCAGAATGGCTATTCACTGGAAGTCTTTTCACGCATCTGGTCTTCACAATGAGCCAAACGGGTGTGTGGGGTTGGGATTTGTTAGGGTTAACAAATGGGTGTGCGAGGGTCAACAAATGAGGGTGTGAGGGTTAACAAATGGGGGTATGTATTAAAGGGTTATGTCTGGGTATGTGAGGGTTAACAAATGGGTGTGTGAGGGTTGTCAAATGGGTGTGTGAGGGTTAACAAATAGGTGTGTGAGGGTTATTAAATGGGTGTGTGAGGGTTATCAAATGGGTGTGTGAGGGTTGTCAAATGGGTGTGTGAGGGTTATCATATGGGTGTGTGAGGATTATCAAATGGGTGTGTAAGGGTTATCAAATGGGTGTGTGAAGGTTATCAAATGGGTGTTTGAGGGTTATCAAATGGGTGTGTGAGGGTTATCAAATGGGTGTGTAAGGGTTATCAAATGGGTGTATGAAGGTTATCAAATGGGTGTTTGAGGGTTATCAAATGGGTGTGTGAGGATTATCAAATGGGTGTGTAAGGGTTATCAAATGGGTGTGTAAGGGTTATCAAATGGGTGTGTGAAGGTTATCAAATGGGTGTTTGAGGGTTATCAAATGGGTGTGTGAAGGTTATCAAATGGGTGTTTGAGGGTTATCAAATGGGTGTGTAAGGGTTATCAAATGGGTGTGTGAGGGTTATCAAATGGGTGTGTGAGGATTATCAAATGGGTGTGTAAGGGTTATCAAATGGGTGTGTAAGGGTTATCAAATGGGTGTGTGAAGGTTATCAAATGGGTGTTTGAGGGTTATCAAATGGGTGTGTGAAGGTTATCAAATGGGTGTTTGAGGGTTATCAAATGGGTGTGTAAGGGTTATCAAATGGGTGTGTGAGGGTTATCAAATGGGTGTGTGAGGATTATCAAATGGGTGTGTGAGGGTTATCATATGGGTGTGTGAGGATTATCAAATGGGTGTGTGAGGGTTATCAAATGGGTGTGTGAGGTTAACAAGTGGGTGTGTGAGGATTATCAAATGGGTGTGTGAGGGTTATCAAATGGGTGTGTGAGGTTAACAAGTGGGTGTGTGAGGATTATCAAATGGGTGTGTGAGGGTTATCAAATGGGTGTGTGAGGTTAACAAGTGGGTGTGTGAGGATTATCAAATGGGTGTGTGAGGGTTATCAAATGGGTGTGTGAGGGTTATCATATGGGTGTGTAAGGGTTATCATATGGGTGTGTGAGGGTTATCAAATGAGTGTGTGAGGGTTATCAAATGGGTGTGTGAGGGTTATCAAATGGGTGTGTGAGGGTTATCAAATGAGTGTGTGAGGGTTATCAAGTGTGAGGATTATCAAATGGATATGTCAGGGTTATCAAATGGGTGTGTGTGGGTTATCAAATGGGTGTGTGAGGGTTATTAAATGGGTGTGTGAGGGTTATCAAATGGGTGTGTAAGGGTTATCAAATGGGTCATCATGTCGGTTTTAAGGCCGTTGTCCAGTCTGTTCTGGGTTGGCCTGCTTTCTCCCTATGGCTCTCCTCCACTTGGCCCTGTCCGTCGCATCCCTCGCATTGACTCCAAGCAGTCGCATGTCATCTGACACGGAGCTCTGCCAAGTCTTGCGCGGTCGGCCGACGGGTGTGGGCCCACCCACAATTACGTTGGTACACCCAGTTGACATCCTCCTTTCTCTCCACATGACCAAACCACCTCAGCCTGTGCCTCCTCAATACGATGCCGATCCCCTCCACTCCCACTCTCCTCCTCAGCTCCTCGCTTGACAGCCTGTCAGCCAGAGACACCCCACACATCCACCTGATCATTCTCATCTCTGCTCGTTCCATCTGCTGGATGTGCCCCACCCTTGTGGGCCATGTCTCGCAGCCGTACACCATACTGCTTCGGACACAGGCGGTTATCAATTAGGTGTGGGAGGGTTATCAATTAGGTGTGGGAGGGTTATCAAATGGGTGTGTGAGGGTTATCAAATGGGTGTATGAGGGTTATCAATTAGGTGTGGGAGGGTTATCAAATGGGTGTGTGAGGGTACCGGTGTATGAGGGTTATCAAATGGGTGTGTGAGGGTTATCAAATGGGTGTGTGAGGTTTATCAAATGGGTGTGTGAGGGTTATCAAATGGGTGTGTGAGGGTTATCAAATGGGTGTGTGAGGGTCATCAAATGATGCGAGGGTCAACAATTGGGTTATTACAGCTGCAATTCAAAGGATACAAATTGACTTTGCTAGGTTCCAGGGAGGGGAAGTGTTGTTTATCTAATCCCATGCTCTGCAGCCATGAGGAGGCAGCGTCGTCATCTTGACTTATTGCCAACTCCTCTTCCTCACCATCTTTGTCTTCATCATCTCCTGCAAGGATCTGGTCAATATCTGCCTCACTGTACAAGGGGGAATGAAAGAGGTCTGAAGTTTAATGGATTTTGCCCTTCAATAATTTCACTTATAAGCCGTAGTATGATCAACCCTACACGGGTTTATGGCTTCTGACTAGCTCGTCTTGAACAAAAGACGCTGACAAATTGGGGAACCGCCAACAAAGGGCAGGACAGCTCAGTTGGTAGAGCATCGGAATGGCAATCCGGAGGTCACTGGTTCATGCCCCACTCCATTCAATTTCTTTGTTCAATTTTGAAAAACAGTCTACAACTAGTCTAAGTCACATACGACAGTCAGTCAATCAGTCAGTCAGTTAGTCAGTGAGATAGAGACAAAGGGAACAAGTCAATGCCTGCTTGGACCAGCAAAAACATAGTATCTATGATAGAAATATCAAGAAGTTAGTTTCCAAGCATTGGGTTTTTTTCATTGGAACTCAAAAATAAAGGAAAAAGACAAACCATGAGAGAGTTGCCTTGGATACCTCTCCCTCCGTTTCCGATGGTTGCTTGTACTGCTCTCGGAATTCTTCCTCCAAGTCTGATCTGGATTTGTTCTGCTGATCATCCATCTTAGCCAGTGGCAGGCTGAAATCAATGCCTGTTGCAAAAATGGAATATACTGAAGATGAATTGTATACATCACTACGCTATCAAACCCTTTTTTTCTATATGTACATGTGCCTAATGTCAATGAGTGGCCAAAAAGTAAAACGTAATGTTACAATAATCACTTGATCCATAAATGGCTGCGTTTCGAGTAGCTCACCCAGATAGACTCGGGTAAAGGTAGACGGGTTAGCCACGACAGCCCGGCTAATCGACTGCTCAACCGTAGGCCATCACGATCCACATGTGATGTCAGTAGCCGTAACCATTCACGAAATGCCCTTTTCGGACTGAGTCTAACCATTCCTTCCTCCATGGCCTTACTTTGAGATTTACTGCTTTTCCATCTATCGCAAAAAGTAACAGTCAGGCCGGAATTAGCAGCCTCTAAAGTCACAAAGAGCTCGATAAATGATTATGTTTAGAATTCAAATAAAGTTGATTTTGAGGTCCAATTGATCTTTTCCGCTGTCCGGCTGCCATATTTGTTCGTTTCTTGGAATGAACAATGCATGCATGTGATGTATTTGCACCAATGACTCCGCTCAACGAGCAGGGTCTGTGGTGGCTGACCCCCCGAAAATGAACCCCGAGAATGACGTCAGAGCTAATCGAACGGCACGGGGCTAACCCGAGTCGACCCGGGTGAGCTAATGGAACGCACCCATTATTATTAGGTGTAGCCATACTTGTACTGATCAAAGGCATGTGTGGTACATAGCATGTTGGAAGCTAAATTGGAAAGGGATGTTCAGTACAGAGTCATTTGGGAAATAACAGTGTTTGAGGTAGTGGCATAGACCCTCTGCAGTTTATGCTAAAGAAGGACTTTACGTCAGCAAAAACTGTGAAAAAAATGTAGTGCATAAATCTTCATTGCACATTCAGGTTTTGATAGCTATCCATCAAAAATTCAATGCCACTTTATAGAAATTTGTTGAGTAAAAAATTTGACAACAAATTTACACAGCATATTTCTACTTCATACCTTCCTCTTTGAATGCATCGCGAAGCCCTTTTGTTGTTGGGTTAAACAGGGCGTGTATGTGTTTGACCCCGCCCACTCCTGCAGCCCTGAAGAGTACAGTGTACTGGTGGGCTAACAGGTAGAAGTAGGGGCAGTGGCCAGACCTCAGGAGGTAGAACACTGAGCGGAAACTTTCAGACCTGATCATATTCCCAAATGGAGGAAAAAGTTAGAAAGCATATGGAACAGATTAACGTTGCTTTCCATATGCTTTTCAACAAATTTGTTTCTTTCTCTCTTTGTAAATTTTCAACTTGTATGTTCTATTCCAACCAAAAGACCTTCTTTGTTAGTTTTTGGGTGTCTGCAACCGTCTGAAAAAAAAAAAGTTTCTTATTTTGGGCACAAACAGATCCGCCTTGCGAGCAGACTGGCTCCCGGTCCACACATTATCGATACTGATTGTGGGTCGGGAACCAGCCTACCCCGCGAGAATGGAATTATTGTCGAACTGTAAGTAATTCAAACTTCATAAAGTAATATTTCAATTACTAAACTTCAGCCGATATTTTCGGTCGATGTCTCATTCAAAAGTGAGTAACTTTTGTACCCTAAGAATGTAACAATTTAGAAAAGGAATCTAATTTTTGGGGATGAAACTCAAAAATATCACCGGGAAAGCAACTTTTGATAAAACAGCAAATAGAAAAGTTTTCATAAAAACTTAAATTTTTAAACTGAAAAGTTCAAAATGTACATCTTCATTATTCCAGATTTCCTAATTGCAAGATCTTCCGCAGGTACCGAGAAAAATTATATATTTTTCAAATGAAAATGGTTTCAAGAAAGGTGTCATACAAAAATTGAGAAGTTTGGATTAGTACTTACCAACTGGCCATAAGGTCCTTTTGTATCGATTCATCAAACGCAGCAAACGAGGTACTGAGAAATGACAAGAAAAGTTTTTCATTTTATACGGCAGTCTGATGAATTGTCAACAATTTCTTAGTGTAACAGATCGATCAAACATGAAGATATAAGAACAAAACCTCGCAGACTAGGAAATGATTCAAATTATAAACACAAATTTCATTCTGGTTAAAAAACAATTGTGCAGAAAAGCAGTATTCTTGACAGAATATTGCAAGGTTTTGAAGCTTGAGATGTACAATAAACTAAGTACAATGTATTGAAATAAATCAATAAAGATGAAAAAAGTAAGTTTTTACCCTAACTTTGAACCCATTTTGCAAGGAACCTTTCTAAATCATCAAAATCCACTAAAATATTCAAGGCTAAACAGGTCCCATGTAGCTGTACCTTCTATAATCTTACAACATCCTCCCAAAATCTTAAGAATCTGAGAAGATACTGGTTTGGAAACAGTTGTGCATTGCTTTTGGTTCATGGAAAGTTAGTCTACTATTCAGTTTATACCGACCTGGTTGCTTTGGATCGTAGCGTGAGTCGGGGATACAGCTTGACCCAGGGAAGATGAGGGTGACTCCACATCATGAGGGACTGTTGAAGTCTAGCTTTCCATTTGCTATGCACTGCTGAGACATTCTGCGTAAACAATTGAACATGATGAATAACATTGCGTATAATTAAATTTCAACGAAAAAAAAAATTGTCGGAATGATTATTTGAAAAGTAGAATTTAAAAGTGCACACAACTATGGGCGTTATGCACAAGTACCCCCTCATTGGCAAGAAAGGGAGAGTTGGGGGAGACATTCAAACGCATCGCAGATAGCGTCCAACGCTCACGCGGAGACGCTGTGGCTTTGTGCACATTCAGAATACAATAAGTCATGCGTACTTCACTCTGTACGTGTGCGAACAAGTACGCGCACACGGGTTATCAAATGGGTGTATGATGCTTATCAAATGGGTGTGTGAGGGTTATCAAATGGGTGTATGAGGCTTATCAAATGGGTGTGTGTAGGTTATCAAATGGGTGTGTGAGGGTTATCAAATGGGTGTGTGAGGGTTAACAAATGGGTGTGTGAGGGTTAACAAATGGGTGTGGGAGGGTTGTCAAATGCGTGTGTGAGGGTTAACAAATGGGTGTATGAGGGTTATCAAATGGGTGTGTGTGGGTTATCAAATGGGCGTATGAGGGTTATCAAATGGGTGTGTGAGGGTTATCAAATGGGTGTATGAGGCTTATCAAATGGGTGTGTGTGGGTAATCAAATGGGCATATGAGGGTTATCAAATGTGTCTGAGGGTTATCAAATGGGTGAGTTTGTTTCTGCATTCAATAGGGCACTTTGAACAATAGAGGACAATTGGGTCCCCAATTCCCAAAGGACCCCAATTTGGCGGTGTGTCCCGTCCAAGGGGCTCTTAAAAGCGGTAAAAAGTCGCCCTCTCTTGTTGGCGCACGGAGCCCAAATTTGAAAAGTAATGGTCCTCAATTAATCAAGCTGTATATCAAGTTGTTGGTCTTGATTCCAGTCTTGCATTTTTCTTCTTGAAAACATTTGCTGCAAACATGTTTTCACAATGTCCTTGGACCTGATATTCCACAGTAAATTACCATTAATTGGTATAAACTTTGTTACAGAGGCAGTTTGATGTTGACAACATTAGCTATAGAATCAAGGGCTTTATTCATTAACTCTTTAGTAATGGCGAGTCAAGAATGGCACCCATTCTAAACAACCAAAAAGTTCAAAATATGAACTGAATTCGCAATCTTCCTATCCGCTCCGTTTACAAGTACCCCCTCACCGGCAAAGAAAGTACAGTTGGGGGTGACCAAACGATGCCATCTAGCCTGACTGCAATATTTTGCCGCATAGCGCGGCGGCCACTGCGTACCCGCGTGTACATAGTACAAATCCCCTGGTGTAATTGCATCACACACAAGGAACGGTGGGCGCGTGTCAACCAGCGAAATGTATGTGTCCCGCTCATGGGACGTCTCTGGGTAAAAGGGTGCCCTCTTTTGTTGGCGCACGGAGCCCATAGGCCAATTCCAATGTTATGAAAGGAAATGAAATGTCCGTGACAGAGCCAATTAACCATGATATCTAATTAAAGATTCAGAGAAATGATCCAAACTCCTAGTGTGTAATCTCCTTGGCCATTGCTAGATGATGGATAAATAAGATTTCAAAAATACATTTTTAGGTTAAAAGGCTGGGCTCTTATCTGTAATGGACATTAAATTTTCTTCCATAACACTAGGGAATTGCCCATATCCAGATTATCTGGAGATTACAATACTTGTTGACTTCCAAAAAGGACAACTATGACAGTAAACCAAATATCTATCTCACGGAAGTAGTACCTCAGATGTTTTGTGCTGTGCTCTCGAGAGGTCTTCACACCTCACAAAGGAGCAAATCCCGCTGGCCTCCTCGGTAGTCTTGAGAGGGTGGCTCCAGCTGAAGGGATGCGGGGAGGTGAAGCGCACCCTGGATTTGATGCTCCAGTCCAGGGGAAGGAATTCACTGGTCTGCAGAGGAGGAAAAATAGGGCTGAATGTTGCGCAAAATTGAGACAAATGTCAAAATGCTTGCCAAAAAGTTTATCAAAATGACTGCATTATCGTTACTCCGATATTGGAATATCGCTGATCTAGAACAGCACATTGCTAGGGTGTTTGTTTCTTGTCCCACTCACTTGAAATTTTCGCTGGTTCCAGAGGGCCAGCCTCTTTGTATCTATCTCACTATTGTTTTTTTAAGGGAGTGACACACTTTTCCTTTCCCCAAGAATTGGGTTTTTTTTTTACCAATAATGGAAAAAATTCATTTGTGGCAGTGTGACATGTCAAGTTTGTCAAATTCGGTGTGCCTTACATTAAACATTCGCACCACAGAAAAGTTTACTTGGACGCAAAATCACAAGTGAGCAACAGAATGTCAATATATTTGTCACACTCAATAAATGTCTTTGTTTATTTCAAAGATAATGTATGGAAAGTGAACCACGGAAATCACCAATTTCTCAAGTTTTGCTTCTCCCTCTGTTTCCGTCTCCTCGTCCGGCCTTTCTGTCTTCCCTGAGCTACTGACACTCAGCGCTCGCTGGTACTCTGTCGCTGGTGCCCCTTTTCTCTCAGTCCCTTCAGTGAATACAGCCTATATAAAAAACGATTGCAACAGTCTTTGATTGAAATAGCGTACATCTATTCTTATTACACATTTTTGAAACAAGTTTATCGGCTGCTACTGTGCTACATAAGATTGAAATCAGCCCGCCAACCCTGACAAGTATGAAGCGCCATACAAGTTAGCAAGAGGTCATGGTTGGAGCAAGCGAGCTCTGTAGTTTGTGCATGGAATCCATACATTTTTTATTTGATAATGGTGCTTGAGCCTTTTGCAAAAGTCCATCAAATGTAATGAATAATTATTTCATTTGGATCTGAAAAGCCACTTGAAAAACAATTGATTACTTACATGTGACATTCCAGTGCATAACCAATCACTTGGAATCTGGGATTTTGGACTCATTGGAAAAGATTAAAGCTTTCCAATGATGCATAGAATATGGGAATCGGACAAAATCTGACGGAGTTATAGTTATTTTCAATTCCCAATTTTGTTAAACAACCCAAAATTAATTACCTCATCTTCCCCAGAGTCCAACGCCCGAAACAGACTGACTTCACTCCCACTGCCTACTTCTCCTCTGACTCCGCCCATTCCCTCTTCTTGCCCCATGGAGGGAGAGTCTTCTCTGTATTCGTCTGATCTCCTGTCTCCCCTCTCATCTTCTGCATCATTGTTCTGTGAGGCTCTCCGTCTGGCTGGGGGTGCACCGTCCTGACCAAAGGGGTTACGCCTCTTGCCCGGACGGTGGTTCACATCCCCTTCACCGCTTGAGAGTCGGTTTCGCCTCTCGGCTTTCGCTGCTAGCAACCGAGTGTTCCCGAGGCTGCTGGTTCGTCGTTTCTTCAGACGGACTTTCATGATGTCCGAGGGTTTCTTCCAGGTTGGGGACTGGGTGAGACTGTCCTGGTCTGCCATGGTGTCTTGCCTCACTGTTGACTAAATTAATATAAATGGAATTAATATTTGCTTTAACCCTCCTAGTCTTTTGTACTTCAAACCCTTCTGATTTTGCCTAAAAATGTTTGCCCGTTGAGTTGGCACTCACACTGAGCAAGGTATATCTTCTGTGGAATATGGATAAGTTAACAATTCAAATACCTGCACAATTCTTGTTGGCAATTGTGTAGTTACGGGCCCCTCTTTACTTTAGTTTTGGTTGAGTTAGACTTAGAGTCCACAGTGGGTTTTTTTTTCATCATTCTAAAATGACTTGTGCAACTAGGACCTAGGTGACTTCTCTTAATAAAGTTCTAATTCTAATGAAATTTAATGACAATTGTTGACACTATTTTTTTTGGTAATTTTGAACAGCAGGCGCCCTAGACCCACTAACTGGGGCGCTAGAACTCCTTTTTTGACATTTGGGATGTGGTTTGTCGAACTAGCGCGCGCCCCACAATGCATAAATCCTCATTTCGGAGAGTGTCACTTTTCTACTTCTAAATCTAGCAATATCAATTATCATGTCTAGAATTAGAAGGCTTCTCTCCGTCTGACGGAGAGAAGCCTTCTTTCAAAAGTTGCCAAAAATCACGCAAAATACTTGACAAAAAAACTTTCAAAGCACCTACTGCTTCTCCACATGTCAAAGATGAAGTAATGGCATGAATGGGGCGATACTCACGATTATGTATTTTGGGTTGAAAATCCGTGAAATTCAATTAGAATCTGGACAACAAAATTGGCGTCGTGGTAGCTGGAGTTACCCAGCCCTGAGTTTTATCATTGGGTTGTCTATTAGGGCTGGAGCGCATTTTTCTCAAAACTGGAACGGCAGTAACACTGCACTATGAATGCACGATAGCCGGCCAACTCGACGGTTGCCGTTCCAGTACCGCACTGTGATGCGAGTGAACCTCTTATTAATGCATGAAACAGTCATCGGGTATTACGCTTCCGCGTCACGTCATGCACCGACCGCAAAAACGCCTAGTACCAGCGAGCTGTACGTGCATGGTAATCGACCGCCATTCATTGTACACAATTTTTTGTGTGCACAAACCAATAGCGGTCCTGGCCAATCCAGCAAGGTTGTCAAGTTAGCGGTTATTCCTCCTGTTTTCACTGCAATTGGAGGCTGAATCTTCATCGTGGATCGTTTTTTACTTCAAGGACCTGTGTAATGGTTATTCCAGGCAAGTTTGGGGTGAGTTGCAGTTGCAATTAGTGTGTAATGGGGACAAAATTAAACATTTTTCAATTTTTTTTTGCAAATACTACAAGTTTTGAGAAAAATGCGCTCCAGCCCTAATAGACAACCCAATGATAAAACTCAGGGCTGGGTAACTCCAGCTAGCGTCGTGGACACTGAAGAGCAAAGAAACCCTTTTCAACTGTGTTTATGACAAATTAAAATGTCTTCTAAAATTGTGGCAAAACATAACTGGTATTTAATATGTGTCTTTCATACACTTCATTCTTACCATAAATTCTCATAAACGAAGTAATTTCAAGAGACACTTATTATCTAGTGTCATTGTCTTCTGACTTCAGTCAAATTTTCCCGGTTGAACAACCGCCTCTAGAGGGCGCTATGTAGTTTGCACGGCGTGCAGCGCGCTGCTAGCTAGCTGGCGCTGCACACAATGTACGTACGTACGTACGTAGGCCTATGGCAGCATCGCGAAATACGGGTCTACGCGAAATTAAATTCAATTGTCATCACATGGAAAAAAGTGACTTAAAGTTAAAACGGACTATGGAGCTTACCAAAAGGGGAGGGGTTTTAAGCCCACCCATCTTGGTTCGCAAAAAAATGGAAATCATACCGAAAAAAGTACTTGTCTCTGTTACCCCCCCCCCCCCCCCCGCCAGCTAACACCCACCCCCTTGAAAAATCTGGATACGCACCTCAATTCTAGTACTCAAAAGGTAAAAAAAAAAAAAAACACCCGGAATTATTCTTGAACTTGGGGATGCAATAACGGGGGACCTAATATTTCTTTCAATAAAAACAAACCCCAAAAACCGTCAAGTCAGCTAGAGGCGCGGCCCAATCCAACTCTGTTGCTGTGCGTATAGGCCTTTAATAGAGCCTTATAGGCCCTAGTATTTTCCTGAAATTCTCCTCCGATCCAATTTCATTTAGGTCTCTATAATAACCGGACCAACGTTCCATCAGACAAAAAGGACGTTTCTGAAAATTCTCTTTCCTCAAAGGACACTTTTTTATTTTCCCAGTGGCAGTGGCGTTGCCAAGGGGGACCTGGGGTGGGGGGGGGGGGGGGGGGGGGGGGGGCACCACACACACACAAGTGTGTATTTGCCTGCAATTGGGGACCCCTATTGTCCCTCTTTTGTTTGTACTATAACTTGTTAGGACTGACATCCCATATGTTTATGTTTTGTACACCTCGCTAAATTGGAGACCTCTCGGGAATTGGGGACACTATATTGTTCTCTATTGTTCAACGCCCCTTATTGAATGCAGAAACAAACTCACCATACAAATTGCCAGTGCCCCAAGGTTCCCCCCCCCCCCCCCAAAAAAAAAATTCTGAAAAGAAAATTCGCTGAAAAAAATCCTGGCTATGCCACTTAACTGCACAGTGAAACCCCTACCTCAATTTGTAAGGAAACAAAATCAGCTGAGACTGTATAAAGACCATTGACAGAATCTAGATCAGCATTTATACATGTAGATAAGGGGGTACTCTTGTCTGCCAGCGACCTGGTGCCTGCAACTTTTTCACTTTTACTCTGCATGAAAAGATTGTTGCGGGTATGGTACGTGACGAAAGCAGAAAGTTGACCAACAAACTTTAATTCTTCGTGTCCCCGCCCCGGTCCCCGTTTCGGTTCCCCAACCCACCCAATGGATTTAGACACCGGGTCGAGAACCATAGGGTGCGACCTTTGAGCCCAATATACATAACTTACTTTATAGTCAGAGCTTAAACATTGCACAATACATAGTTTTACACCCGATTATGTTTAACCATGGGCCATTTACAAATATGTCCCTTGTTTACCGATGTAAACGACAAAACACGTCATCAGAGAAGTTGTCTTTCGCCGGTCACATACTATCAGTAAAGCAGCTTTCGATCCATATTTTGGTCGGATAAAAATGGCCGAAAAGTCTCCAAGCACCGACGCCCGTCGGAGGCGAACTCATAACGTGGAGCCGCCGGACGGCGGGTGGGCCTGGGTGGTGTTGGCCGGTACGTTCTCGTCACAAGTCCTGTCGTTTGGTTTCTACGGTGCTGCGGCCGTCTATGTCCCTGTGTGGATGGATTTCTTCGACAGCTCAGCGACTGATACGAGCCTGGTTGTTTCACTTTCGTCATTCTTTATGGGCTTTTGGAGTACGTATCCCAAGTTAGTTGCATTTAATCTGCAAAAGCGCTTAATTGTAGGCCTACAAGTCATGATACCCATAAATTATTTTGAAGAGTTCACAATTGGGTTGATAACAAACACACCCCTTCCGTCTGAGTGATCAGTGCAGTATAATTCTGAGAAAACATGAAATAAACACTTGTACTGCAAAATATCGGTCTATTGCATGATTCAGGCCTTTGATTTTGTTATGTGTTGACAATAGTCACGCCATCCACTAGAAGAAAAAAGAGTCATGGATATCCGCCGCGCGCCACGGCGGGAATCCGTTTGCTAGGTCAAAGTCCACGGTGTTCACGCACGTATCATCGGCCAACAATCCAGCACGTACCACCAATATTCTGAAATTGTACCCCCTTGCGATTTTCGAACCTTGTGTATGTACTGTGCGGAACACAGAACATGGAATTGAGCGCGGAAAGTTCCAAGCAGCAGTCTTTATATAAACCTTTCAGTGCACGTAAAGGAACTTTTGATCGACCGGATTGATAATTATCATTTGGAAAGATCGTTAACAAGTATAGACTGCAATAATTTGTAAACGTCACACATTCAGCTACACCTTAGTTTAGGCTGTTTAGGTTTATATTGCGCGAAATAATTTCGTGGTCCTCAACTGAATTCGGGCGCTCATATTCGTCATTTCAGTCAAACCTTTCCTTTAAAAAGGTTTTTCACAAGTATAGATGCGACGCTACTTGACGTTGACAACCGTTCATCACATGGCATTATTGGCTTCTGGAAATACGTAAGGCGCAGGCAAGGGGAAAATAGCTGTCACCGCTGCCGCCGCTGAGTGCCGCGGCAAAGCGGCGGCAGGTGTTAAAGGGAATATACAACATTTTCAAACATCGAAAAATAAAACTACCAAGTTTTTACGAAATACCTTACTAGGATGTTGTTAAATGACCGTCTCAAGCATCTTGTAAAATTATGGCACCTGGTGTGAAGTCATTTTCAAGAAAATGATATTTTTGTAAACATTTCCAACGCTGGTCGGCCGACCAGCGTTGGAAAAACCAAACTATTTTTCAACTACTGCTTCAAATTTACCATTTTTTCAGTCCAAATTATGTTTGCTATTGGTTACATGTTCATGAACGGATGCAGGCCAGCTAGACTGGTTCCCTTGCCTTACAATTTTCCATCATCTATAAATTGATCCATTTTATCTTTTGTGGAGTCAGGGAACCAGACTACTTGAACATTTTTTGTTTTTCTTGGTTTTTCCAACCTTTTCGAACACAAAACTTCAAAAATGTCAGTGTAACAATATTTGATCTATTATATTAACCTCTCAAATAGTTCATTTCTGAAAATTACAGCAAAAGCCAATGATGTACAAACAGGGCTTTCTTGAGATTTTTTTTTGGAAAAAAATGTAAGGCACGGTCGAATGTCACCTTTAGTTTATTACATCTCCTTGGTCATTGTTAGGCGTGGTTGCTGGTGTCTTGATCACCCGGTTCAGCGTGAGGTCTGTTTGGATCGCTGGGGGCGTGCTGTCATCATCAGGACTGCTGATATCTGCATTTGCCACCAGTACACTCTACTTGACCTTGAGCATGAGTTTGGTAACAGGTAATAAGAACCGAGACGTCTTCTTCGAACTATACTTGAAAATTAAATAAACAAATTAAAATGGCCTGATACGTCAGCCTTCACAAGGCCTTCTTCGGAGGAGCCTTCACAAGGCCTTCTTCGGAGGAGCCTTCACAAGGCCTTCTTCGGAGGAGCCTTCACAAGGCCTTCTTCGGAGGAAATTTAGTAAAATCTTACTGTTAGTTTGTAAAAAGGTAATTAACTGGAGGACGATTTGAACCTGCGCTTTCTTGAACACTCTAATGGTCCCAAACTTGGATATCCTGCCTTGTGATGAAAATCGCAGAGTATATTTTTCATCGCTTCATTTGTTCATGGACACTGGTCAAAAGCCATCTATCCATATGTAGGCCTATCACGAGCCAATCTACTTATAGAATTTAATTAATCTTTTTTTTTTTAATCTGGAAACAGCTCTCGGTTTCAGCATGTGTGTCAACAGCGGTTTGGTAGTTCTGAGCATTTACTTCAAGAAGCGCCTAACTCTGGCATTCGGCATCGCCTCGTCGGGTTTTGCAGCGGGTCAGGTAGCCCTCACCCCTCTTCTAGACTACCTGATAATCGAGTACGGATGGAAAGGGTCTATGGTCATATTAGGCGGCATCATGTTGAATATGATCGCCGCTGGTGCCCTCATGCGTCCGCTGTCACCCAAGGTGCGCAGGCCGAGGTTGAAATCGAAGCAGGAGTCCGAGTCCAAGACAAATCCTGCGAGCGATGATTCCATGAAGAACAGTGAGACTGCTCAAAAATCCAGAGAGGAGGGTTTTATTGATCGGGCACAGGCGAGAACTAGCGGTGACTCTACCTTTTGCTCGGACTCACCCATCGACGACGATTCCGTCAGAGTGTGTTTTGACGACAAGGAGATCTTGTGGCGGAAAACAGACGATGACGAGGAAGCGATGCAGCCGAAAGCAGAAACGCCGGCTGACGTCGGAGACAGATCCCCCGTGGGAGACAGCAAACCTCGTGATCTCTGCTCTCTTACGGACTCAGTAGCAACAAACTCTCCCGAAATGAGCAATCCACCATCAAACGCATCGCAGTGCGATTCTAGTCAATCGTTAGCCGGACGTTGCAGACGACACCTGTCCCACTTCCAGTCCTTTATGTTGCACCAGTACGGCCTCTCGGGCTTGTTCCGCAACCCAAGTTTCGTCCTGACCATACCCATCGGGATAGCTCACGGCTTCGGTTGGGCCTCGGTTGTGTTTCATCTCGACGCCCGTGCTGAGTCTGTCGGCTTGCGGGCCAGCGAGGGGGCTACATTGCTCACTCTCATGGGCGTAGGAGCCTTTGTTACTTCAATCAGTCACGGATGGTTCGTCGATAAGGGGTATATCTCCCCAATAATCGCCTACACCTTGGCCATCCTCTGCAATCTACTAGGCTCCTTCATTCTGCCGCCTCTCGTAACTTTTGGCCCCATGGTCGCGGCCTGTGTGCTCTTCGGTGCGGCCACCGGTGTGGCGGAACCGATGATCTTCGTGATTCTTCAGGCTCTGGTGCAACCGTCTGAGGTGGCTGGGGCAACCAGTATTGTCCTTGTTTGCTGGGGTGTTGGAGAAATAATAGGAGGTACTTTAGCAGGTACGGAATCGCTTTGCAGTTTCTTCGGCGGGGCCTATCACAAACTCACCGAGAGTGCCTTTTTGTTACTGTACCTTTATAAGTTGAACCATTGCTCTGTGGTTGGACTTTGTCCAGCTCTGGGTTAATTTCTTGCACAAATTAAGAAAGTAGAGGTCCACCCAGAAGTGGTAAGTTACATCAAGGAAAATAACCTTTCGTTTCTTTTTTATTTTGTTTGAAACAGGTCGGATCTATGACACCCTCGCAAGCTACAACAACGCGTACTTCATGGCGGGATCCGTGTTTGCCATTGTAGCTATCCTAGCTACCATTATGTTCTTCTTAGAAAAAAGAAAGACTAAGGGAGACAAGAAGCTAGTGAGCAAAACCAACGAAGCAGGCACCGGTGAAGCACAGCAAAGGCCTAGTACTGCCGAAGACATACATGGAAAACGTCTTGATGAAAACATTGAGAATGGAGTTGTGAATCCCATGTACTCTGGTGCTAGTAACAACGAGGTTCAACAGGAGATACACACTGTAGAACAGCAAGATGAGGAAATGGCTGAAATCAGCCCGGGAAACAAGGACGAGTCTTCCTGTTAAATTTTTAGACACTATAATAATGGTTATTCGTGCCAAGGAATCGTCAATCAGACAACCACCGAATAAATACAATGATAACAACATGATTCAGGGACATACACAACTTGCATGCAATTCTAAAATGTGGTGGATGTTTCACATACAAGGTTGACGACCGGGCCTTTGCTTCATACCGGAGTGTCTTGATTAATTTGAAATATTCTTAATCCTGAACGTCCAGAAAGAGAGAAAATTAAAAGTGTGTGGTATATGGTTTGACAAGTTGTGCGAATTGAAAATGGTTGAAATTTGAGTAAAAGAAGAACTAATTAAGGTATCAAACTCTTTTTGCCATATATTTTTCTTAAGCTGGAATTAAGAAGTTTACAATTTCTGGTATTATGCAAAGTATTAACAACTTTTAAAGGCATCACGTTTATTTTGACATTTTTTGTAAAGGTCGGTAATAAATTCATTTTTGGCTGAATACCACACAATAGGGTCATCCATGTAACTTCTTATTTAACCTTCAAAATCTTAGAACGAGGCTCTTGATGAAATGAAGTAACATAATATATGAAAGTTAACATGTCGATTTCTAAATAATAAAGACTACCTACAGAGGGTAAAATTAATAACTGTTCGAGAGCGCCCTCTAAGCTAGACAACTTCACAATTGACAATGAAATGTAAGATATGTTTAGTTTGGAAGCAGTGGCTACCAGTTTGCGTTTTACTTCTCGATATTTCTACATGAAAAACGCCCCTGTTGGTGGCTGCATGAGTCAGGTAAAGTTCGCGATCTCACGATGGGATCTGAAGTTTGGGATTTTTAAAATTTAAAATGTCTTGGGATATCCTGGCTTACAATAAGGCTTTGTATCCTCGTCAAACAGTATTGTTGGAGGAAACTGGTTCCTTATTGGGGACCAGTAAAATAGGCCCGAAATTGCCTATACGCCGGCCAAATCACGTTTTACATGCCCTCAAATTCTCCGGTATTGGAGTATTTTGAGGGCCGTGAACTTAAGTATTTGTAAAAAAAAAAAAAAAAAAAAGGAAGGATGGAAGCTGTGCAGAGGACTGCGAGCTCGACTTTAGTGTGAAATGTTGATGAAATCATGCCCTAAACTGGTGCTATTTTGCAATGGAGCATGGGGGTCCGTTTTCAAAATGGCGATGGGATTCAGGTCTGCTTTTAGGGATGATCATCTGTGGATGGAATTTTTCTCCCAAAAATCATCAGATAACCGCCAAAAATTGAACGGAAAATAAAAGATGATGGCAAAATTTTATATTCGATTTGTGTCTAAAATACCTCAGAGAGTTTTGAGTATTTTTAATAATCCCTGGAAGTCTATTTGCTCGCCTGAACCCTTAATGCACACATGTAAATAGGCCTAAATTCATCCGCTGAGCTCATGAACAAAAGTTATACCCTCAAAATATTTCATATTAGAGAGTTCTGAGAGCCATAAAATTGGGGAATTGAAAAGATATGACGATGAACCTTTGGCCCGGACTTGGGGCTTCCATTTCCGGGCATTTTGGATGCAATTGGGCTCGAAAGTGGCGCTATTTTGCCATGTTGTGGAGGGATCGTTTTTTCGAGATGGCTACCTTCCCGCGTTGGGGAAAATGGCGGTCGTGTTCTTTGGGTGAGAATTTCTCGAAAAGTCAATGGTCAACCCACCAAGAAATGAAAAGAAAATGAAAGATGACATGTTGACATCATTTTTCTGTGCAGCTTAAATACCTGTGAGAGTTCTGAGTATTTTAAAAAGAATTTGGTATGGGCATTTAGCACTCGTGTCTATGGGGATTTTAATTCAAGGGTTCATCCTTAAGGTCTATAATGCACAGTCTAGCGCCACCTAGCGTCAAGATCTGGAAACGTTACTAGCTCTCCAATCCTCAGAAGTACAGGGTGTATTAAAAAGAAGGGAAAAAAAGGAAACCCAAATGTAAATGTAAATTATAAAATATCTAATAAATATTTTCTAATAAAATAATAATCATGTGAAATGCCAATGTGTCCTCTTTCCAATGATACCTTGATTGTGTGTCTGTGGCCACGGATGACTGAGCATTCGTTGCTATTAATTATGTCAAGGGTCAAAACCTGCACTGGGCCAAGTTTGTGCAAAAGGGTAGCATGTGCACGTGGAACGGCTTAATTCAATGACAGAAGACACCTCATGGCCTAATGCCTTCAATGGGACCACCACCTCTTTTCACACAAAGCTCTGCACGAAGTCTAGTCCATTTCAACCTTTGCATAACAAACCAGCCAGCAATCTTAGCCAGGTATTAATTAAATTTGGCCCAGTACAGGTTTTGACCCTTGACAGAATAACAACGATTGCTCAGTCATCCTTGGGCCCAGACACACTAATATCAAGGTATCATTCGAAAAAGGATACTTTGGCGTTGAAAATATTTATTAGATTTTTAATAATTTACATTTACATTTACATCTGGGTTTTGTTTGTTTTTATATAGTAGCGTAAAGCCTAGCCAGGATTTTTTTTCAGTTTGGGGGCGGGGCACCAGCATTTTATTGGGGTGGGGGGAGGAAAGGGCACCAAGGTCAGATGCCCAACAAAATTGACCTAAATTTTTAGGGGGCCAACAGGCCAGCCAGTTGCCGAAGGGGGGCCGGGGGGGGGGGCTGCACCTCATTCCACGCTAGAGGGCGCTCTTTTTTCATATCACAACACTTAGCCTAATAGCTCCATGCTGTATCTAATGGCTGCTTTGGACTTTGCAACTTCGATAAATAATCCTTTTCACTGATTCTTCATGTCAGTAAATCGGAATGTTTATTTCAAAAATGGCGGTTTGAGCAATATATGACACGAATGCTGCAAGAAAGCATGCATAGAATAACCAGCTGAGCACGACAATAATTATTAACATAAGATAAGCTACGTACGGTGGTACGAAAAAGATGATTATTATGATATGATCTAATAAATTATAGAACTGCCGCAATGACGTTAATTATTACACAATCGATGATAAACTAGACTATAAATAAACTTAAGTGTTGACAGAAAATAGAGTACACACGATTTACACAGCGTTCGCTTTTGAAGCTCTAAATGAAATATAATGTATAGGCCTACTCAAAAAACCTATGCTAGAATACTGAATATATTTTACATTTTGACAGGTTCCAAAATGCATGAAAAGTTCAGTATACAGAAATAAGCTTAATTTTTACAATTGTATTACATACACGTACTCCTTGACCTTTCCATAATGAATAACATGCAGCGTTTTAAGCACCTCTATCTACCAAACTAATCTAGTATCTGGTTGTGGAAAACGTTTTGAAACCTGATAAAATACACGTTACTCAAAATTGTTTGACCGTACCATACTGCTCAAGTATATTTGATAATACAACTTTGAATACTGCACCGTCTGTTGGTAAAATCAACATCTTTGAACATCAGCCAAACCGCTATTTACATTTTAAAGTCCGCATAGATAAAGACCCTAGTTTTGCATTGAATTATATACTCAATTTGCTTGGCAATGCGTCACACACAAATTTAGAACAGAGCACGGCAAGTGATATTTATAATACATTTGATGTGAATAAAAGAGATATATAGATAGCGTGACTGACTACACTGGTGTCCATTATATTACACTCGAGTATGTTAGAAGTAAGTATACCAGCTATATGCGCATCGTCCTAATGTATATACATCACACAAACACACACGATAATGGATAATGGTCAAAATAACTCCTATTAAAAACATGATTTGAACTTTATGTACACAATGCTTATCAAAGGAAAAAAAAGCTTGTTTTTTTTGACATTTGAATTTGAAGTTCGATAAAGCATAAAATAAGGACTGGTATTACACCCCCAAAACAAACGCAATGTAATTCTCGACAAGAAAGTTCTTATGTCCCCACATCCACTCTCATCCACTCTCAGAATGGCCAAGTATAACTTCTCACAAGAACAGCTCTTCAGTTACAATATACCGCTTCTTCCCACCACGTGAATCTTTAGCGACCCTTTCCACACGTTCACTTTTGGGGACCATGTCCTCCAGCCCATCCAAACTACCCTCCACAACCTCTGGTTCACCGCTACGTCCATCCTTGACTGAAGTGCTTGAGATGTAACAGGGATTGAAAAATCCACGGTCACTTGTTTGTATCTTCTCGCTAGGTTGGTCATTGCAATGTTCGTCTTCATCATAATTTTCACTACCCCTCCCTTGGTTTTGATTGTCCGCGGAGTCTTGGGTGATTTGGGACCGATGGGTGGTCTGTGACACTCCTATCTCACTCCCTGTATACTTACCGGTACTGTCTGTTACACCATCCCAACACTCACTGCTCACAGACTCTGGATCGTACGGGCAACTCTTGCTCTCGCTAGTCTCAGCAAAATATAGTTGATTTTCAAAGCCACTATCTTCCTGATCACTGATGCTTTCCAACACAATATCGCTCTTTTCTACACCACAAGAAAACTCGTGTTCAACCGTTCGTGACTCTAGGATCCTACTAACATAAGATCTACCTTCATTCCAAGGGTTTTCAAAACCCAACACAACTTCGTCATCACTTTCGGATGTACTATCGGAATCGTTTGTGCTTAGATTTTCTGTAATTTGTGGACTTGGACCAGTAACACTGCTCGGTGTCTCACTTTCATCTATTTCTTGTTCGTGCACTTCTGCATGTGTGTCACTATGGGATGACAGTGTGTTATTTGCATGGTCCTCATCCGAGTCATTCTCATTTATTGGGTTTTCAATTCCTAGAGATTCTCCAACATCATTACAACCCTCTCCCACAGATCCCCCTACAGTTTGTCCTGTTTGGCTCAATTCACTCCGCTCCCGATTGCAGGCTGCGTTACTCTGACAAGATTGGCTTGCCAGCTGAACGGCATCTACCTCACTCACTGGTACACTCTCACTCACTAGAGATTCTCCAACATCATTACAACCCTCTCCCAAAGATCCCCCTACCATTTGTCCCTTCAGACTCCATTCACTCCCCTCCAGATCGACATCTGTCTCACACACTGACACACTCTCACCCATTATCTCACCCTCGCACTGATCTATCCGTGTCTCAAACCCCTGCCTCATGAAAAATACCGGATTGACCCTTCCCAAGTCATCATGCTTCGATCCGGCTTGCTCCGGATCTAACTGGTTTGAACTGGGCTGGACCGCTCCTGCTTGTTCCCCGAAGCTTTTTGTGTGAAGCCCTTGACGTCGTCGTTTAGCTCGCTGGATAAAGTAGATGATGAGCATCAGTGCGGAGCCAGCTGTCATCACGGAGCCCGCAGCGTAGAAGGAATAGTCGTAGCTTTCGAGCGCATCGTAAAACCAACCTGGAATTTCAAATAAAAGAAAGAAATTACTTTGCATCGCAAACATCAAACTAACCGGAACATTTAGCGATCTGTTTTCAAAGAGACGCATTGCGAGAGTGTACTGTCAACAGAGTTCAACTGCCAAAATTAAGTGCCAAAGTTGGTTGTGATTATTAAGATGCCATTGTACAATCACGATTAAATGTATGACTTTCAGACCAAACTCATTCCTGCATAGAGGATCTAGAATCCTCTCAGACACATGTAATTTAATGGTACCAATCAAATTGCTAGATTTTGATTGCGTGTACCTTGCTTCATCCCAAACCACCATTTTTACACTTGCATATTACCGATCCACAAATTTGTGAAATGATGTAACTACTTTTTCTACTTTCTATGCTTCCTTGGTCTTACATTCTACTAATCGTTTCTTACCGGCTAAAGCTCCTCCAGATATTTCACCAATGCCCCAGGCAAGGAAGAAATACGCCATGGAAGTACTGACCAGCCATGGCTTGACGACAAGTCGAGGAATCATGATAACAGCGACAGTCGCAGCACCGCTAGATGCGCCGTGTACCAGCGCCACGGCCACCAACACCTTGAACTCCGTGATGAGAGGAGTTATGAAGGTTGCCAATGCACAGACACCGAAGGTCAAGGTGTAGTAGAGCTCTGGACGCATCCAGTTCCTGTCCACAATCCATCCTATGGAGAGTCTACCGATGAGACTACCGGCGCCCATCAGGGTTAGAAGCAATGCAGCGTTGTCTGGCTCGATGTTAATTGATTCAGCTCTTGATACCAAGTGGTAGGTAGTGGACGCCCAACCGAAGCCGTGTGCAACGCCTACAGCCATCAAGACCAGGAAGCTTGGATTGCGCAGAAGACGGATTAAATCAGAGGATTTTTTGACCAGGGTCTGACTGAGCATGGATGCAGTGCGAGGTCTGCGTCCGGGAATGAAGGAATTCCTCCCCCTTTCCTTTGGAAAGTTCCCCAGTGTGGTTATGGCGACTGGTACCCAGACGTTGTTGTTCATGGCGGTCATGTCTCCTTCCGAGGTCGAAGACAGACTCCAAGAATCAGAGTCGGCATATTCGATCCTGTCCTCATCCTCGGCCTCATCGATTGTCATGGCAACGTCGGGCTCTCCTTGGAATATTGAGCCTTCTCCCAGAGTTGTGTCACCTTGGGAGCAGACGAAATCTTCGCCGCCAAAAATGGACGGGTTGAGAAACGACAGGCCGTTGCTGCCGACCTCTGTCGATTGGCAGCTCTTGCTGGTTGTTGCATCAGAGGTTTTATCCTCAAGTTCGCTCCTTTTGGATTTTTTAGATGACCTCTTTTGCTTTTTGGGTACCAGTGGCCTCATGAGGGCGCCAGCAGCAACTACGTTAAACACCAGTGCAGATGTTATCATCAGAGAGCCCCTCCATCCGTATTGGTCAATCAAGTACTGGAAGAGAGGCGGGAGCGCCAGTTGTCCGAGACTGGTTCCGGCCGTTGCCAAGCCCATGGCCAGAGCCAGACGTTTCTTGAAGTACATGCCCAAGGCTGTAAAGCCAGCATTGATGTTCATGCTCATTCCAAAGGCTATGGGAGAAAGGAAAAAGGAAACAAATCACAAATCTGACATGACCAGTACAGCCACTTTTACAGTTAATGTCAACAAAATGTCTGTAACCGAAAGCATAGCCCATTTTATTTGCCCACAGGCGTTGGCAAAGTTACGACTTATTGCCAAAAATGATGGTTACTAGCAAACAAGAGCAATAACAAGGCATCACTTGTGGATATCTCTCTCCACGGAGAAATGGAAGTTTCCACTTTAGGCCAAAAAAAAAAAGTCTCCGGTTTCTGGTATGGAGCTTGCCCCAAAAGTGGTGCGGCGACGCGGCTTTTTTTTTTCTACCTGTTTTTTTTTTTATGGCTTCAAATGTCGGCTGATGACTGCAAATGGTGCCCGACTAAACTTAGTGCAAATATATGGGAGTTCAGAGAGGCCACATAAATCTTATTCTCGATCATAACTCCTCCTAAAAACACGTTAAAATTGTGCAGCAGCAGAATTCCAGTCAAACCAGTGAGTTTGGCGGTTTTGAAACATCATCTTGTATTGAAAAAAAAACTTTTTCATTTTGCCGACGCGCATGGCTACGGCGACGCGCGCGCATACCAGAAACCGGAGACTTTTTTTTTTTGGCCTTAGTAATGCATGTGTCAATTTAAGGTATTTTGTGTTCTACAATTCAGGTCCAAGTTTTCGTCAACCTTATTTGCCAAAGCACTAGACAAATGAAAGTTAAAGAGAAAGACATAATCTTTGTTGACCCTCACCTGTGAAAAATCCAAGACTGATAATAAGGAATATTATACCAGTAGACTGGGAGGAGACTACCAAACCAACAAACGTCATCATACCTCCCGCCATAACCGTCACACGGGGTCCAAAGCGCTTACATATCGATCCTGAAATCGGACCTAAACAAGGGTAACCAAAAAATTAGAATTTTCATTTTCAGAAGCTGCTATATATCTGAATGATGGAAGTGATTTCCCCCCATTGTATACTCACTGTTGCTGAGAACGAGATTTTTTGTTGACAAACTAGGTCGAGAAACACTATCCACAGAAGGGCTAACTTGTTTGGGCACGATATAGGACATTTGGTAAACTATCTGCAAACCTACGGCTTGGGTACAAGATCCTCTAAAGTCTATAAAACCCCGCCCATCCATGCAACGACCAAAAAATAAAACCTGTGAAATAAACTGTTAGTTGACTAACAAATAGATTCATTTTAGTTAATGTAATAAGGTACATATATAATCCAGATGAGGATATGTTCAAACTTTTCATATTTTCAATACAAAGGGCGCCCTCGTTTATATGAAGTAGAGCTAAAGAAATAGCAAAAAAAAAGGGGCTAGAGCGATTGTCTAGGTCTTCGCCCATTACATTACTATAGGAACAAGCTGACAATAGACGTAGCCGTAGCTCTGGAAGCCCGTTTCGGACACGACCTATCATTGATAGGTGACTGATGTCCTCTCTGAGTAGTGACCTTTTGACCACAATGAAAACTGGTACCCGGCGGCAGGTCAGACATCTTGGCCGCTCGCAATCTTTTCAACTCACATTCCGGCTTCCTTTATGTACTTGTTCAATCAAATGTGTTTCCCGCTGCAAAAAGAGAACAAACTTTCAAGTACATGCTTTTTTTCCCGTGGGTACACTTATATTAAAACAGTGGGCATAGGCGGTGGAACCTGGGCCCTGGGAAAGGGGAATTTATGGGCAATTTGTTTTGGTTGCAAACTTTCGAGCTGCGCGCCCTTTGCTGTACAATTTGCGCCTCACCATTCTAAAACATTCCACCACTGCCGCCATTGTTTTAAAATAATATGCCTACCGCACGGTATTTCGCAACATTGCAGTTTTGGAGTGTTTTTTGTGTGTAATGAATACGTTTATTGCATTTCGTTTATTTTGTCATGCATTTTCGCTTTTAGAAGTCCAAAAAGCAGTGGAACGCTCTCCCTTGACCATTGGGGTCTATATTATCCTCTATCATGGTACATTTATTTCATTTTCAAATAGAAAAACAAGCCAGCATATAGAGGTGCATGGCTAAATAGAATAGGAAATATGATATCGTTAATAAATGCCGAATGAAATGCCAAAAGAATTGGGGAAAAATCAATAGTATAACACTTTCTTTTCGTTAGAGTAGAATTATACAAAATAAACAGAATATGTTTTGTGAAAGAAAATCTCTATACAACAGGTTCTTGCACTCCACACTCGTCGGCTCGAAGGAGAAAGATTAAATTATTCGTGAGATGAAATGACATTATTTAAAGTTCAAAACAAAAACAAAATGCGTACAATACACACAACATCATTGTATTGCAAACGATTGTTACTTGTTTCCCTATTTTTTATTCTTTTCTTCTTGTATGTACATTACTTAGATTTTGGGGTTTTTTTCCTCTCATACAGAAAAAGGAGCAGTTTGCATTCAATCTGTCTTGCTCGTTGCATTCATTGGTCAATTAATGTGAGCATTTCTAGAATAAACGTTTATAGTATGATTTTATGCATTGTATACAATGCCGTGTACTTACTCAATACTCCCATCATGAAGGAACAAAGCGAAATAACCAGACTGGTTTCCGCCGCGCTTCCATTGAAGAAAGCTATCCACACGTACACGTAGACGGACACCGAGGCAAGGAAACCAACGGTCATGAACTGAGTGACGAAAACACTGCACAGGACCACCCAAGCCCAACCCGAATCTGGCGGCTCTGGCTCCAATTCCATGGCCGCATTTTCTTTCCTTTTGCGACCCATTTTCCGGCTGGATTTTCTCCCAAGTTCAGAACGTTGGACAAAATCGAAGTTACAATATCAAATATGTTTACGTTTTGTTTGATATCGTATTTAAGAAAGATTTACATCCATTCGTATGGGAGTACAAAAGCAGTATGGGCCAAGTTCTTTTGCAAGTCACTATTTCAGAGCTGTGTTTCTGTTGATGACGACATGTTCCGGATCCAGATTTTACCAGTTCGCCTGTTTACATTAATTCCATTCAACAATTAAGCGGTGGTTAACCTCGGCGTTGTTGTAAACTTTTTTTGTAAATTATACTACTTGTGTTTGGATAGGATGTCATTATACAGGGTTATGCTGCGTCAGTCCGTACTTTGCTCCCAGATATTGCGAGTCACATGTGAAAGAAACCGGTTTGCTCCAGTTCGCACCAGATCCAGGAGCTAATATTCTTCTTCTGTTTTTAACTGGTAGTTGTTTTCAATTCTTGCACAACATGTTGTTATATACTGCCAGGCATATTGCATTGTTTGAACAAGTCTTCCGAAATGCCGAATATGTAGACTTTGTAACCCTTTCGATCCAAAATAGGCTACAGAGTGGCAGCCATGTGGTAAACACTACAATTCTAGGCTCTAACGACAACGTACGAAGTAGACTAGGACTTACATGTACATCAGCAACCTATCTAAGTATTAACTGAATAAAATATGAGAAAAAAGGTCAAGTTCACACTGCTTGGAATAAAAAAACTTAAAAGGGAGATAGAAGAAGGTTGATTTGGCACGATGAAAGTTGAACGTTGGCAATTTTGACGCATGGTATTTATTTGTGTATTTAGCAATGATGCATACATGCACGGTCCGTACCGTACCCTCGCGCTCGACTCTCTTTGTAGGCCCCGATAGTGGCCTAAGTTTTCGTTTCGACACAAATTTATTATCTTTTTAATGATTTTTTTTTTACTTTTTCCTTAATTTTCGAACTTTCTTTGAAATGTTCTTTAGACTTTGGAGTTCATTGAAAAAGTTCCTTAAATTTTTCATTTCCTTAGAAGTTTCCTTAGGGCGTTAAAATTTCCTTAAAATAAGGAAATGTTGTTAAAAGTGGAGCGTAGGGCTCTTTCAAACACGTGGTGGCGCTCTTTCGAAATGGCGGCTTCCGTGGCGGGGTGTTCTTCAGGGACTTTGATCTTCAGTCATGTGATGTGAGTTTCTCACGAATGACAACGATTAGGGTCGGGGCCCGAATAGTTCGCCACGCGCGTGCAAAATCATAGCAGGGTACCAACGAAATCAAAGAAAAGTTCTTGTTCTGAAGTACATGTAGGATGCAAAGTGTTGATTGTTTTCAACGGCACCATGGTTTAAGATGTTTTGTATGCTCCAACTTTTGTGCGAATGACAAAAATTTCCATCTTCTTTTTTACTAGAACCATGGAGCTATAGCACCATGCTAGAACAAAAGTGCAAAATGTGGATTCGATTACCACGTCCCCCATAGACTTGTGTGCATTTATCTGCTTTGTTTATTTTCCGACACTAAATCGTTGAATTTGATGTGCGCACACGCAGTAGTACATTTTTGCAACTCCGAAGTAGCTTATAAGCTGCATGGACCGTCGTTGCTCGTTGCCATAGCGATGATGGATTGAAACCATCTGATATCGAAGTTATATTCTGTGGAAAACAATTAGATGATGAATTGAGACAGGTAGCATGTTGCTTTCTGACATTTTGGTCACCACTGGTCACTAGGCCTACTTGTAATCATGGTAAAGTTAGCTTATGACAATGAACAGACGGAACGATGAAAACATGAAAAACAAAAAATTGAAATGTAGACCTGTGAATGTACCATGGGGTAGGAATGTGAGCCCCATTCTGGGTAGCCCGACTGCCTCTGGCCGTACATACTATCACAAGTTGTATATCACAAGCTCTGTAGTACGGCCAGATGGGCGATGCTCCCCTAAACGCTGAAAAGTGATGTAACGACTTTGCTACAGATTTTGATCGAGATAATCTTCTCATCCAGGACAGAAATTTCCAAAGTTAGGATACTTAGACGTAGTTCTGTTCAAAAACACGTTCCTTTATCTAGAAATCTTCGTCCATCTGGCCAAAAAACGACAATCAGTCATCAGCTCCCACAAATATCGTCCCGAAAACGTGTCTCAGAGACTGAATGACTTGTGGTGGACTTGTGTTTGACTAGTGAGGACTTGTGATGGACTTTTTATTGACTTGTGATGGACTTGTGATGGACTTGTGATTGAATTGTAACAGACTTAATTGTGATTGACTTGTGATAGACTTGTGACAGAGTTGTGATGGACTTGTTTTTGACTTAGAATTGACTTGTGGTGGACTTGTGATGGACTCGTGATAGACTTGTGAAAGACTTGTGAGGACTTGTGGGGACGTATGAGGCCGGTCGACTTGTGAGAACTTGTGATGGACTTAACGTGATGGAATTGTGATGGACTTTAGAGTGCTTGTTAGGACTTGTGATGGACTTGCAATTGGCTTGTGAAGACTTGTAATTGACTTGTGAGGACTTGTGATTGACTTGTGAGGACTTGTGATTGACTTGTGAGGACTTGTGGGGACGTATGAGGCCGGTCGACTTGTGAGAACTTGTGATGGACTTAACGTGATGGAATTGTGATGGACTTTAGAGTGCTTGTTAGGACTTGTGATGGACTTGCAATTGGCTTGTGAAGACTTGTAATTGACTTGTGAGGACTTGTGATTGACTTGTGAGGACTTGTGATTGACTTGTGAGGACTTGTGTTTGACTTCAGAGGATTGAATGCGCTTCATGCTGTATTATTTAACAGCACTTCCACGTTTCTTACCAGTGTTTCAGCTGGGAAGTTGAGGCCCCAGATCTAGTACTGCAAGTCCCCATGTCACTCGATTCAGCCAGGAAAACTCAGAGTGTGTTGCAGAACTTGCAAAGGGAGGACGTTCGTTGTCCATCAAGCAAGAAATGCCAACTTCATGTGCAGAAACTTTCTGTTGTGGAAATTGAGTTGATATTTCTTTCATTACTTTTAGATGATGTTTCTTTTCACGATAAAAGTAACCTGTCTTAATTCTTTGTTTGTCTAGGATCCATCTCGTTGGGAGGATGTCTTGACGCCGTTCAGGATCTCTGGAGTTTGTCAATCTGATTGATGTTCGGGGAACAATTGCTGTACGTTTGTCTGTCAAAATTTTAACCCATTTTTTTCCAAGGAGACCAAAGAGAGTTTTTATCGGTTTTTCTTTTTTCGTGAAATACTTTAAACAATTTGTTTTTGTTGGAGTTTTACTTCAAGTGCGAAGTTTTACTTCGCTATGACGTTCATTAGAGTACACACGATTTACACAGCGTTCTATTTTGAAGATCTGAATGTAAATGAAATGTATAGGCCTACTCGAAAAACCTGTGTTGAAATAGGAATATATTTTACATTTTGACAGGCTCCAAATAGATGAAAAGTCCAGTATACAAAAATTAGTTTAGTTTTTACAATAATGTAAGATACGCATTCCTGGCCCTTTCCATAATGAATAACATGCAGCGTTTAAAGTTTTTCTACCAAACTAATCTAGTAACATTTGAAGAAAAACATTTGAAGAAAACTATTTGAAACTTGATAAAATACATGTTTACTTGAAATTGTTGACGGTACCATATTGCTCAGACAAGTACAGTTGAGTAAAAAAAAAACCCAACAAAAACCAAATGTCGGGACCATTGTTGTAGAGAAGTTATGCATGTAGCACTTACAAAATCTAGGATATAAAAGCCCAATTTATAAGCTTTCTATTAGTACAAGCATCATTTAAATCATCAGGCTCATGTACTTTTTAAGTTACGGAGTTTTAAACACAACCACCGTTAAGGTTCTGTCCACGGATCACAAAAAAGTTCAGTGTTCTTTCAGCAAATCGAAAACAAATCACATAAGGATGTGTGTGAATTGTTTTTGTTTTGCTGAAAGAACACACACCTTTTTGAGATCTGTGGACAGAGCTTTAAAACGGTGGTTGTGTTTCAAACTCCGTAGCTTGAAAATAACATGAGTGATTTGAATGATTCCCGACATTTTGGTTTCGTTCTTTTTGTAATCACCCTGTATTACTTTTAATACTGCACGCTAGCTGTTGGTAAAATCAACATCTTTGAACATAAGCCAAACCATTACAGTCCGCATAGATAAAGCACACAAATATATACTTCATTATTTTGCTTAGGCAATGCGTCACACACATTTAGAATAGAGAACGGCAAGTGATATATATTGTAACGGATTTCCATTTTAACAGACAAATGAAGGAAACGAGGGAGCCAAATGAAACTACGCATAGAGAAACTTAAGTAAACGTACAACATTGGACATGTTCTTCACCAGCCACAGCAGTGCAGGCCTACTGATACACATGACTACTAAAAACAGCAAGAACTGAAATGGCCAACGCCCAGTCACAGAATCCACACTGGATGAAGGCACACCAGGTTTTTATAGGAAAGTGTTGAACAAAGAAATTCCTAAAATAAATGGCCAAGTATAAAGAATAGATCCCAACCCAGTGTAGGGAGGGAGGGCTTCAATGCACTATTGAGGTCTGAGGCTATAGTTCACTATAGCCTACTGACTCTTAATCTGTTTAATGTATGCAACAATGTTAATCCATGCATGGTCCCAACCAGGGGCCCTTCTGGGTGAGGTCATACAAGGGACTTAAAGGAACTTAGAAAAATGCCAAACACTGCTGTAGGACACCACCTGGCGCAAATACTTAAATTGTTACAATATATAATACATTTAATATTAACAAAGGAGGTATATAGTAAATGACGTGAATACACTGTTGTCCATTATATTACACTCGAGTATACATGTTAGAAGTAAGGAAAGCAGCTATATGCGCATCATATTGTCTTAATGTGTATATACAACACAAAGACGCACAAGATAATGGATGCTTCGTTAAAGTAACTCCACTTAAAAACATGCTTTCAACTTATGTAAAATAATTTATTTTGGAATATTATCAAGAACAAAAACTGGTAGTTTTTGGAAGTTTTTGCAAATTTGAATTTAAAGGTGGATATAGCACGAAATTCGGACTGGCATTACAACCCCCCAAACAAATGCAAAATAATTCTCGGAAGAAGGTTCTATCCCCATCTACTCTAAGACTTGTCATCCACTCGATCTCAACCACTCTCATTCCCTCTCGGAATGGCCAAGTAACTGCTCACAAGAACATTTCTTCAGTAACAATACATTGCTTCTTCCCACCACGTGAATCTTTAGCAACCCTCACACACGTTCACTTTTGGGGACCATGTCCTCCAGCCCATCCAAACTACCCTCCACAGCCTCCGGTCCATCGCCAGGTCTGTCATCGACTGAAATGCCTGAGATGTAACAGGGATTGAAAAACCCACGCTCACCTTTTTATCTTCTCGCTAGATTGGTCATTGTAATGTTCGTCTTCCTCACAATGTTCATTACCCCTGACTTGGTTTTGATTGTCCACTGAGTCCTGGGTGATTTGAGACCGATGGTGGGCCTGTGACACTTCTATCTCACTCCCTGTATACTTACCGGTACTGTCTGTTGCACCATCCCAACACTCACTGCTCACAGACTCTGGATCGTACGGGCAACTCTCGCTCCCGCTAGTCTCAGCGAAATATAGTTGATATTCGATGCCACTATCTTCCTGATCACTTATGCTTTCAAGCATGATATTGATCCTTTCTACAGGTCCAGAAACCTCGTGCTCCACCTTTCGTGACTCTGATGGGATCCTACTGACGTAAGACCTACCTTTATACCAAGAGTTTTCAAAACCCATCACACCTTCGTTATCACTTTCGGATGTAACTATCGGAATCTTTTGTGCTTAGATTTTCTGACTTGGACCAGTAACACTGCCCGGTGTCTCATTTTCATCTAGGCCTATTTCTTTTTTGTGCACTTCTGCATGTGTGTCACTTTGGGATGACAGTGTGTAATTTGCATGGTCCTCATCCGAGTCATTCTCATTTATTGGGTTTTCAATTCCTAGAGATTCTCCAACATCATTACAACCCTCTCCCACAGATCCCCCTACAGTTTGTCCTGTTTGGCTCAATTCACTCCGCTCCCGATTGCAGGCTGCGTTACTCTGACAAGATTGGCTTGCCAGCTGAACGGCATCTACCTCACTCACTGGTACACTCTTACACACTAGAGATTCTCCAACATCATTACAACCCTCTCCCAAAGATCCCCCTACCATTTGTCCCTTCAGACTCCATTCACTCCCCTCCAGATCGACATCTGCCTCACACACTGACACACTCTCACCCATTATCTCACCCTCGCACAGATCTATACAAGTCTCAAACCCCTTCCTCGTGGAAAATACCGGATTGACCCTTCCCAAGTCATCATGCATCGATCCGGCTAGCTCCGGATCTAACTGGTTTGAACCGGGCTGGACCGATCCTGCTTGTTCACCGAAGCTTTTTGCGTGATGCCCTTGACGTCGTCGTTTAGCTCGCTGGAGAAAGTAGATGATGAGCATCAGTGCAGACGCAGATGTCATCACGGAGCCCGCAGCGTAAAAGGAATAGTCGTAGCTTTTGAGCGCATCATAAAACCAACCTGGAATTTGAAGACAGAAATTTACATCACAGTACATAAAAATGTTACAAAACAATAACCGGAACATTTAGCGATCTGTTATCAAAGAGACGCATTGAGAGAGTGTACTGACAACAGGAGTTTAACAGCCTATATAAATTAAGCGCCAAAGTGTGTTGTGAATTAGATGCCCTTGCACAATCACGATTAAATGTATGATTTTTATACCACTTTAATTCATTCATGAACAGAGGGTCTTGAATCAGCCCAGACACATGTAATTAAATGGTACCAATCAAATTCCTGGTAGATTTTGATTGCGTGACACTCGTTCTATCCCAAAGTTTAGTTCACCATCTTTACACCTGATCATTACCGATCCGGAAATTTGTGAAATTGTGAAATCGCTTCTCACCGGCTAAAGCTCCTCCAGATATTTCACCAACGCCCCAGGCAAGGAGGAAATACGCCATGGAAGTACTGGCCAGCCATGGCTTGACGACAAGTCGAGGGGTCATCATAACAACGACAGTCGCTGCACCGCTAGATGCGCCGTGTACCAGCGCCACGGCTACCAACACCTTGAATTCCGTGATGAGAGGAGTTATGAAGGTTGCCAATGCACAGACACCGAAGGTCAAGGTGTAGCAGAGCTCTGGACGCATCCAATTCCTGTCCACGATCCAGCCTATGGAGAGTCTACCGATGAGACTACCGGCGCCCATCAGGGTTAAAAGCAATGCAGCGTTGTCTGGCTCGATGTTAATTGATTCAGCTCTTGATACCAAGTGGTAGGTAGTGGACGCCCGACCGAAGCCGTTCCCAATGCTTACAGCCATCAAGACGAGGAAACTTGGATTGCGCAGAAGACGGATTAAATCAGAGGATTTTTTGACCAGGGTCTGACTGACCATGGATGCAGAGCGAGGTCTGCGTCTGAAATAACTCCTCCTCCTCTCCTTTGGTAGGTTCCCCAGGGTGGTTATGGCGACTGGTACCCAGACATTGTTGTTCATGGCGGTCATGTCTCCTTCCGAGGTCGAAGACAGACTCCAAGAATCAGAGTCGGTATATTCGATCCTGTCCTCATCCTCGGTCTCATCGATTGTCATGGCAACGTCGGGTTTCCCTTGGAATATTGAGCCTTCTCCCAGAGTTGTGTCGCCGGCACCTGGGGAGCAGACAAAATCTTCGCCTCCAAAAATGGACGGGCTGAGAAACGACAGTCCGGTGCTGCCGACCTCTGTTGATTGGCAGTTCTTGTTGGGTGTTGCGTCAGAGGTTTTATCCTCTAGTTCGCTCCTTTTGGATCTTTTAGATGACCTCTTTTGCTTTTTGGGTACCAGTGGCCTCATGAGGGCGCCAGCAGCAACTACGTGAAACGCCAGTGCAGATGTTATCATCAGAGAGCCCCTCCATCCATATTGGTCGATCAAGTACTGGAAGAGAGGCGGGAGCGCCAGTTGTCCGATACTGGTTCCGGCCGTTGCCAAGCCTATGGCCATAGCCAGACGTTTCTTGAAGTACATGCCCAAGACTGTAAAGCCAGCATTAAAGGTCATGCTTATTCCAAAGGCTATGGAAAGAAGGACATTCCACTGATCAACGGTAAAACCAAACAAATGTCAAGGCTGATCTGAAGCCAGTCACACACCGACTTCGTCATAGTCACAGTCGATGTCATTACATAACTGCAACCGACATTATGACCCATTTGTGGCGTTATTATGCACCAACACCCGGCCTTGGCAAATAAAGATTTTAACATGCCAAATGCCAACGAAACAGTAACAAAAGCATAGGTTTTGGCTAAATGCTTTCCTCATATTTGTCAAGTTAAGGTATCTTGTGTTCTACAACATGTCAATTTAAGTCTAATATTCTGTCCACCTCATACCAAAGCAAGAAAAGAAAGAAAAGAAATAAAGGAAGATAGTTGATCCTCACCTGTGAAAAGTCCAAGACTGATAATAAGGAATATTATACCAGTCGCCTGGGAGGAGAATACCAAACCAACGCACGTCATCGTACCTCCCGCCATAACCGTCACACGGGGTCCAAAGCGCTTACATATCGATCCTGCAATCGGACCTAAACAAGGGTAACCACAAAATTAAAAGTTTCATTTTCAGAAGCTGCTATATATCTGAATGATGGAAGTGATTTCCCCCCTTTCTATACTCACTGTATTTTGTGCTGACAAACTACCGAGAAACACTATCCACAGAAGGGCTAACTTCAATTAATGTTTGGGAACGATTTAGGACATTTGGTAAACTATCTGCAAACCTATGGCTTCGGTGCTACATAGGAAGATCCTCTGTCCTAGTAGATAGTCTATAAACCCCAGCCCATGCATGCACCGACACACACAAATAAAACCTGGATGTGAAATAAACCGTTAGTTGACTAGCTATATAATATAGTCAATGTATAATATAAGAAGGTTACAACTTTTTTGGACAAACTCTCTGCAGCTTATTATTTTGTGAAACAATTTACTCTTTTGTTTAATACCGATTATCAAAGGGCGCCCTCCCTTATGAAGTGGTCTATTATTATTACCCCCTTAGAAATACCAAAAATAATAGCCACATCCGAATCAGATGTCTAGGGCATTGTTGTCACTAGGTCTTCGCTCATAATATTACTATAGGAACAAGTTGACACTGGTCGTTGCCCGTAGCTCTGGAAGCCCGTTCCAGACACGACCAATTATTCCTAGGTGAGTCACGTCCTCTGAGTAGTGTCCTTTGACTACAATGAATACTGGTACCCGGCGGCGACGGTTCCGACATCTTGGCCGCTCGCAATCTTTTCAAGTGACATTCCGGCTTCCTTATGTACTTGTTCTATCAATAAGTTTCCCGCTGCAAAAAGAGAACAAACTTTCAAGTACATGCATTCCTTCGTGGATGTTCTTATATTAAACCAGTGGGCATATAGGCGGTGGAACCTGGGTGAAGGAACAATTTTTTGGGATTTTTTAGGTAGTAAACTTTCGAGCTGGGCACCCATTGCTATATTGAATCAACATATTCCGACCAGCGGTGTTTGGCAACATTGCATTTACAAAACAACATTTTGTTATGCATAAGTTAATTTTATTTTCGTTATTTCCTCGTTTTTCAACATTGAAACGCTCTTAGAGTAGTGTTTGTATTCTGTGGGCCTACTCTCCAACATTATCTTCCTAAACAAAGGGTACATTTTTATTTGCCTTCATTTACAAGCCGATATATTATAAAGAGGTGGCTAAACATAATGTCATTAATAAATGCCAAATGAAAATGCCAAAATAACTGAGCAAAATATCAATAGTATAACACTTTCCTTTTGTTATATTATAATTATACAAAATAAAGAGAATATGGTTTTGAGAAAAGAAAACCTCGATCTTTACAACAAGTTCCTGCATTCCATACTCATCGGCCCGAAGGAAAAAGATTACATTTTCGTGAGATGAAAAGATATTAATTAAAGTCAAAACAAAAACACAATGTACACAATACACACAACATAACTGTATGGCTAATGATTGTATACTTGTTTTTCCTATTTTCATTCTTTTCTTCGTGTACAGTTACTTCGATTTTGTGTTTCTCTCTCACACCCGAAATACAGGGTGAGTCAAAAAAGGAAACCCAAATGGCAGGACCGATTATTTAATGAAGTTCTGCATGTAGCACTTACTAAATCTAGGATATGAAAGCCCAGTTAATAAGCTTTCTTTTAGTGCAAGAATCATTCACATCACTTATGTGCTTCAGTTCAAGTTACGGAATTTGAAACACAACCACTGTTTTAAAGATTTGTCCACGGATCACAAAAAAGTGTATGTTCTTTAAGCAAATTCAAAACAATTCACACACATCCCTATGTGAATTGTTTTCGTTTTGCTGAAAGAACATGCACTTACCTTTTTTGTGATCCGTGGACATAACTTTTAAATGGTAGTTGTGTTTAAAATTCCGTAACTTAAAAAGTACATGTGTGATTTGAATTATTCTTGTACTAAAAGAAACCTTATCAATTGGGGCTCCATATCCTAGATTTTTAAAGTGCTGCATGCAGACCTCTGTTAAAAAAAAGGGTCCTGCCATTTGGTTTTTTTTTTTTTTTACTCACCCTGTAGAGGAGCAGTTTGCATTCAATCTGTCTTGGTGGCTACATTCATCGGTCAATTAATATGCACCGGATTCATGACCAGATTTAGAATAAATGTGAATAGTATATGATGAGTTATGCTTTGTATAAAATTCCGTGTACTTACTCAAGACTCCCATCATGAAGGTACAAAGCGAAATAACCAGACTGGTTTCCGCCGCGCTTCCATTGAAGAAAGCTATCCACACGTACACGTAGACGGACACCGAGGCAAGGAAGCCAATGACCAGGAACTGGCCGACGAAAACACTGCACAGAACCACCCAAGCCCAACCCGAATCTGGCGGCTCTGGCTCCAAATCCATGGCCGCATTTTCTTTCCTTTTGCGACCCATTTTTCGGCTGGATTTTCTCCCAAGTTCAGAACGTTGGACAACACAGTAGATATAATATCAAATATGTTTACGTTTTGTTTTATATCGTATTATTTTGTATGGAAGCCTTAGATTTAGCCATTCGCATGGGTCCCAAAGCAGGATTATGGGCCAAGTTCTTTTGCGAGTCACTATTTCAAAGCTGTGTTTCTGTTCATGACGACATGTTCCAGATCCAGAGTTTACCAGTTCACCTGTTTAAATTAATTCCATTCAACAATTAAGCGGTGGTTAACCCGCTGGCGTTGTAGTAGGCCTACTTGTGTTTGGATAGGATGTCATTATACAGGGTTATGCTGCGTCAGTCCTTTACTTTGCTCCCAGATATTATTACGAGTCACACGGGGAAGAAACCGGTTTGCTCCAGTTTGCAACGTCCAGAAGCTAATATTCTTCTTCTTTTTTAACTGATGGGTATTTCCAGTTCTTGCACAACATGTTGTTATGATCGACTTCCGGGCCATATTGCATTGTTTAAACAAGACTGCCGAAATGCCCAATATAATATACTGTATATAATTTGTAACCTTTTCGATCTACGAATATAGGCTACGGAACGGAAGCCATGTGATAAACACTGCAGTTCTAGACTCGATTAACAACAAAAAAAAGCCAGGACCTATAGATCAGCTATACCTATAAGTATTAACTGAATAAGATATGGAAAAGGTCAATTTCACACTACCTGGAAAAAAAGAAGAAGAAGAAACTCATAGATAAGGTCGATTTGCACTGTTTATTTAGGTGTTATAATGTGTGCATGTGCAGTCGTTCAACCTAATCCATGGGTGAGGTGACGGGAACTGTACTTTGAATGTACTTTGATACATGGTATCGATATATGTTTTAGCAATGACGTATATTATACCGTGCTAATGTCATTAGGCCAGAAAGATATAAAGGCCTAGACCTTATCATCGTTGAGTGAAGCTGCCGCCGCCTCATCAACCATCGTAATCGAACAACGCCATCAATTAAATTTTTTTTTTTATATCATGGCCAGCCATCTAAATCTTCTGAAATCACAACTGAATTTCACTAATAAGGTGCCAAGCCGGTGAGTGGGGTGGGTTGGGGGTGGGGGTGTTAAACCTCCCTTCCTCGTTTGGCCTCCAAACGAAACACACACAGTCATACATTCTCTAAATATGCCGCGAACACAGGAAGAAGCAGCTAAATTATCTGTATGAGCATGCCCCTGCCACCCCCCCCCCCTCCTGCGTGAACATGCGCGGACAAGTGAAACTGGCTACACTGGTGTCCACTGTGCGACTGACTACACTGGTGTCCATTATATTACACTCGAGTATGTTAGAAGTAAGGATACCAGCTATATATGCACATTGTCTTAATGTATGTACAATTATACATCACAGAAACACAAACGATAAAGGGAAATGGTTAAAAGAACTCCTTTTAAAACATGCCTTCAAATTTAATTATGTACACAATACTTATTTGGCAACATTTTCAAGCAAAAAAGCTTGTTTTGACATTTGAATTCGAAGTTCGATATAGCGCTAAATTAGGACTGGCATTGCACCCCCCAAAACAAATGCAATTTAATTCTCGAAAGACGGTTCTTATGTCCTCATCTCCCTACGATCTCTCGTAACTGCTCACAAAAAACATTTCTTCAGTTGTAATACACTGCTTCTTCCAGCCTCGTGAATCTTTAGCAACCCTTGCTACACGTTCACTGTTAGGGACCACACCTCCAGCCCGTGACCCTCCAAAATGGTTCACCGCTAACTTGTTTTTATATTCTCGCTAGTTTGGTCATTGTCATGTTCGTCTTCCTCAGAATGTCCACTACCCTTTCCTTGGTTTTGATCGTCCACGGAGTTTTGGGTGATTTGGGACCGATGGTGGGCCTGTGACACTCCCATCTCACTCCCTGTATACTTACCGGTACTGTCTGTTACACCATCCCAACGCTCACTGCTCGCAGACTCTGGATCGTACGGGAAACTCTTGCTCCCACTTGTCTCATCGAAATATATTTGATTTTGAATGCCACAATCTTCCTGATCACTGATGCTTTCAAGCGTGACATTACTCCTTTCTACAAGTGCAGAAACTTCGTGCTCAACCTTTCGTGACTCTGGGATCCTAGTGGCATAATGCCTATCTCTATACCAAGAGTTTTCAAAACCCACCACATCTTCGTTATCACTTTCGGATGTATCATTGGAATCTTCCGTTTTAATATTTTTTTATAATTTGTGGACTTGGACCAGTAACACTGCTCGGTGTGTCATCTTCATCTATTTCTTGTTCGTGCACTTCTGCATGTGTGTCACTTTGGGATGACAGTGTACAATTTGCATGGTCCTCATCTGAGTCATTCTCATTTATTGGGTTTTCAATTCCTAGAACTTCTCCAACATCATAACAACCCTTTCCCAAAGTTCCCCCTACAATTTGTCCTGTTTGGCTCAACTCACTCCGCTCCCGATTGCAGGCTGCGTTACTCTGACAAGATTGGCTTGCCAGCTGATCGACATCTACCTCACTCACTCACACACTCTCGCACACTATCTCACCCTCAGACGGATCTATCCGTGTCTCAAACCCTTCCCTCATGAAAAATACCGGATTGACCCTTCCCAAGTCATCATGCTTCGATCTGGCTATATAGCTCCGGATCTAACTTGTTTGAACCGGGCTGGACCGGTGCTGCTTGTTCCTCGAAGGTCTTTGTGTGATGCCCTTGACGTCGTCGTTTAGCTCGCTGTAGAAAGTAGACGATGAGCATCAGTGCGGAGCCAGCTGTCATCACGGAGCCCGCAGTGTAGAAAGAGAAGTCGTAGCTATTGAGCGCATCGTAAAACCAACCTGAAGTTTGGAAGATTGTTTTTGTTTACATCACTATAGTCCATAAAGATGTTACAAAACAATTATGATCCGGAACATTGATCGATCTGTTGATATCAAAGAGACGCATTGAGAGAGTGTACCGTCAACAAGAGTTCAACAGCCAAAATTATGCATCCTATGCCATTGCACAATCACGATTGAATGTATGAGTTTCGTACCACCTTCATTCCTGCGCAGAGGGCCTAGAATCAGCCCATGCAGACACATGTATGTTAATCTACCAATCAAATTGGTAGATTTTGATTGCGTGACACTCGCTCCATCCCAAACTATAGTTCACTATCTTTACACCTGCTCATTACCGATCCGCAAATTGGTGAAATGATGTCTTACTTCCTACTAATCGCTTCTCACCGGCTAAAGCTCCTCCAGATATTTCACCAATGCCCAGGCAAGGAAGAAATACGCCATGGAAGTACTGGCAAGCGATGGCTTAACGACAAGTCGAGGGGTCATGGTAATAACGACAGATGCTACACCGTTAGATATGCCGTGTACCAGTGCCACGGCCACCAACACCTTGAATTCCGTGATGAGAGGAGTTATGAAGGTTGCCAATGCACAGACACCGAAGGACAAGGTGTAGTAGAGCTCTGGACGCATCCAATTCCTGTCCACAATCCATCCTATGGAGAGTCTACCGATGAGACTACCGGCGCCCATCAGGGTTAGAAGCAACGCAGCGTTGTCTGGCTCGATGTTAATTGATTCAGCTCTTGATACCAAGTGGTAGGTAGTGGACGCCCAACCGAAGCCGTGCGCAATGCTTACAGCCATCAAGACCAGGAAGCTTGGATTGCGCAGAAGACGGATTAAATCAGAGGATTTTTGACCAGGGTCTGACTGAGCATGGATGCAGAGCGAGGTCTGCGTCCGGTGAAGGAATTCCTCCCCCTTTCCTTTGGTAGGTTCCCCAGGGTGGTTATGGCGAACGGGTTTGTGGTCATGGCCAGCCATCTAAATCTCTATACCACAACTGAATTGCACTTAGGTGCTTATAGCCGTGGAGTGGGGGAGGGGGGGGGGGGGGTGTTAAACATTCTTCCATTTGGCCTCCAAACAAAGCACAACAAAACAACACATTCTCTAAACTATGCCAAGAATATAGGAGGAAGCAGCTAGATTTCAAACTTATCTGAATGAGCATGCCCCTCCAATCGAAAATATTCTACGTTTTCATTTTGCCAAATGATTTCAAAATGTTCTTCAGATTTTGGGAGTTAATTTAAAAAGTCCTTAAATCTTACATTCACTTAAAAATGTCCTTTAGTTTTAACGTATCGGAAATTTCGTTAAATGTGGAGCTTAGGGCTTTTTAAAACACTTGGTGGCGCTCTTTGAAAATGGCAGCCTCCATGGTATCAGGTCAACTCGGACCCAAACCAAGTCGGACCCATGCCAAGTCGGACCCATGCCAACTCGGACCCACGCCAACTCGGACCCACTACCAACTCGGACCCACTACCAACTCGGACCCACGACCAACTCGGACCCACTACTAACTCGGACCCACGACCAACTCGGACCCACTACCAACTCGGACCCAAGCACGACCAACTCGGACCCAACAATGACTCAATCATTAGTTTCAGAGATTATATTTATAGGTGATCTTAATGTTAGTGCTTTTATAGTGAAGATATTCTGTAATTACATTGGGCAGAATGGGGCTTTTAGTTTTGTTGTTTTCTTGTATTGCCGCTGTTTGGAGCGCTATTTTATAATGCGTACAGTAAATACTGTTGCTAAACGCTTATCGTTTTGAACGTCATGAAACTAAACGTGCTTAGCTTTTTGAAACCGTGACCTGTGAAACTAAACCAAGAGGTATTAATAGCGTATAGTACGGTAAGGCATATCGTATGTCATTTGTACAACTTGATATATACGTGCTTTTTCAAAATCTCGATTATAATTTTCAGTAAAAATTAAATTACTTGTTTGTTTTTGCAGGCCTTTGTGTCGTGTAACAAGTGGTTTTAAGTGGCACATTTTGTTTCAGTGAGGAAGTTATTAATTTGAAATAACTATTTAGGCCTTTCATTTCATGTAATTGTTTGATTTTTTAAAATTCACATCTGGCTTTGAATTTTGTGGGATTTTTTTATGAATCTGTTTAACTTTTAATAATTTTTTGATTTAACTTTTTTCCCCTGTGGAACATCATGGTGGAACATACAGGCAGCCACCTGTAAGGCCTTGAAGGATAATCTTCCCAGAGCTCCAATACTCCTTTTTACCCCTCAGCCGAGAGGCTCGAGGGGTATTGTCATCGCCTAGGGCGTCCGTCCGTCCGGATGTGTGTGCGTCCGTCCGTCCGTCCGGGCAGCTTAGTTTCCGGATGATAACTTGAGTTAGAAATGTTGTTTGGGGTTGTAACTTTGGTAGAGGGTTGCCCTTGGGAGTAGGCAAGTTGGGATTGGTTTTGGGGTCAAAAGGTCAACGGTCAAGGTCACCATTGTGAGTTAAAGGTTAATGGTTTCCGGATGATAACTTGACTCTGGCTGAGGGGTTTCAACAGCAACGCTGTTATTTTTGATGATTGACATTGCATCTATTTGTAGGGTCTTAAACTTGATTAATTTTTTAATTCACATGCTGGCTTTGAATTTTGTGGGGTTTTTTTTACGAATCCGATTAACTTTTTATACTTTTTTGATTCAACTTTTTTGTTTAATATGGAACCTTCGTTTTTCTTGCAGTGTATGCAATGGTGTTTATGTGGGTTTTTTTAAAATAGAGATTAGAATAGACTTCGTTTTTATATCTAATTTATTTTATTTATTGACTTATAATGTTTACTTATATTTATTGAGTTAATAATGTTATGTTTGAAAGTGTTTATGTTTTAATGCCATACTTTCCAATTTTATTTTTTTTATGAAAATCTGTTCTTAATTTGTATACCCGTTTAATACGTTGAAGTTTGGATTAAAAACGAAATAAATGCTGTTCAATTTAGCAAGATGGTGTGAACGATGTCAATTAATATGTTTTAATGAAAGTAAATAGTTGGTTAAACTTTTACAGCGTAATATGTTTTAATGGAAACAATTAAAAATAATAAATAATTAATTACACTTTTAAAGCGCATTTCAATGCGCTTTACAACGCGAATGTTATACTGCTGCAATACAGATATGAGATTATTTACCTTACAATTACAATGAACATTTATACTAAACAGCATCACTGTAATAACAGATGAGAAGTGGACAAACTTTATGAAATGAATGATTGAAAACGATGTCGAATGATTGAAAACGATGGGTCCGAGTTGGTCATGCATGGGTCCGAGTTGGTAGTGGGTCCGAGTTGGCATGGGTCCGAGTTGGTAGTGGGTCCGAGTTGGCATGGGTCCGTGTTGGCTTGGGTCCGAGTTGGTTTGGGTCCGAGTTGGATCGAAACCGCCTCCATGGCGTATGGCGGGGTCTTGTTATGACGGGGTCTTGTTATGACTTTTGGACCTTCGATCTTCAGTCGCATTGTGAGTTTCTCATGATGTCAGTCAGCTAAGTGAGGTATATTCTCCTATCCTGAGTTTAAAGAAGCGGAGGGATGCTTCCCGGAGAAATGTTTGAACTTCTTGTCAAGTTTGACGGGCAGTGTTGCAGTGTGGCGGTGGAAGCTGCATGGACCGTCGGGCGTCTGAAAAGTGAATTTGCTCATTGCCACAGCGATGATGGATTGAAACCATCTGATATCGAAGTTATATTCTGTGGAAAAAAATTAGCTGACGAATTGATATTGCAGGTATATTGTTGCTTTCAGACACGTTTGTTACTGCTTGCACAAATGTTAGCTCTTGAAAATGAACAGAGAACAATTAATGAAAACATGAGAGAAAAAAAGAAGAAATTTTGAAATGTATTGCAATTGAAAATTGTAATGTTTGTGAATGTATTCCATTAAACCAATTCTGGGGCCAAGATACAGGACTTTGCGACAGAATGGGGCTTCGGTAAAGGTTGCGAAATGGCTCTTAATGTTATTTTGGAATGGAAATGAAAATGTTTGTTTGAAAACGGTGTTGCAGAACAGAATATCTATGTGCATTACATGTCTAAGCCCAGCTTTTCATAGCAATAGTTATTTCACACTAAAAATGAAATACAAGATAGAATTTCAGTAGCTCTCTTTAATACTGTTCGTTGCTTTGTGTCCATTAGCTCAGCTGAAGTTGAATACCTTGATGTGTCTATGGATGTATTCATGATGACTGTACTGGTCAAATGTTGATAAACCAATCCACTTTTTACCAACTATATTGCTTAACCAGGATTGTGAACTGCAAGAGACCAGCACTGTGTTCGCAACGAGAAAACGATCTCCAAGAAGATGTGATGACGATGCGTCGAGCATGCCAGGGATGGACAGGCCACCCGAGGGGAGACCGGAGGGGTACAGGTCCCTGGGTGCTGACATGGCAGATCTGGAGCCGCAGGTTATTCAAGGAATCATGAGTGAGGAAGCTGGAAGTCACGAGCAAGAACCATCAACACTACATAGTATGGTCTTGGTTGAAGACTGTTTTTTTTTCTTCATAGTCAATTGGTCAAAATGGTGTGTGTAGTGTATGCAGACTACAGTAATCTATTTATAGCGCAACCAGTGTATGACGTCATTTGTTGATCGTCTGTACATTCTAGTACGTGTGTACTCTAGTGTGTTATGGCATGACATGGAACGTGAATACAATACGAAGCAACCAGAAAAGTATCCCTAATCTCTGTCTCTCCTTAATCGGGTATTATTAACGTACGAACACAACAGTGTGGTGGCTAGAGGATGCTAGCAACGTCAACAAGATGAATCAAATCCAGTGTTGGGAATATGGGCACTCGAGAAATTCCAAGCATACCTCATGGGTGTGCGCATAATTAGTTTGAATATGACACACCTGAGAATAGTCTGAAAATTTGATATGCGCATCAGCTTGAATATAGCTGGAGTTACCCAGCCTTAAATTAGCTAGCTTGAATATAGTACACATGAGGTTAGTCTGTAAATTTGGGGCTCTCAATACTGTGTATGAGAGTCCCAAAACTTTAAGTTAGTAAAAACATGCAAAACCAGAAAATAGACGAACATGAAACAACCAGTCCAACACTTTAGTACTGCATCAATCAACTGTGTCAAAAGAAACATCTGGTACCCAGTCTCTATTTCTACACATTTCCGTAGTCATGCCACCAGACTACTGAAGGGTCAATCTTCTCAAAAAGTTGGACATGTACCAGTCTAGTCCTAAGCTTCATATTGAAATCACTAGGCTTCACTCTGAGATGCAAAATGTTAAACAAAAGTCTCCTTTAAAAATTGACTTGAAACCTTAAACTTGGCTGGTGAAAAACTGAGGACCTTGTCTTTGCCTCATGAAATGTTTTGGAGATTTCTGTTGGCTAAAGAGTTAGTAAAGTTGGCCTGATTTTGTTTTGCATGTTTTTCTGCACTCAATGTCCCAGTCTGGCCTCATGCATGCACATAAGCTTTAGTATAGTTTATGCCCAGAATTCCTCGGGGTCCAAGTACCAAACTTTCCAAGACCAATAATGGATTTGATTCATCTGGTTGATGGTGCCCTCTACCGCCACAGCGGCTTGATCTTGCTTGATGAGAACCAGCTGCATTAGGTGAAAACAATCCAGATCCAGTCTGGACCAAAACTGTGAAGGGTTCAGAGGCTCGTGGGTCACAAGGCCATCACAAGTCTGGTACCAAGTAAATCACAAGTTCAGTCACATGTAAAAGGGGATGACCGCTGACAGAGGGGTGCCTTTTTCGAAGTTGATCTGAATAGCTTGTGACTTTTCTTGAGACTGAATGACTTTTAATGGACCTGTTACGGACTTGTGATGGACTTGTAATGGGCTTCAAGTAAGCCTTGGACGACATCAATTTTAGGAATCTAATTAGGTTTTGCCCTTCACCGACGTATAAACACTGTATACTCAGTGTGTTACCTCCCGAGTGAAAGTTGGAAAAAATCATTTGGGTTGGACTCGAACCCACGACCTCCTGCTTTCTAGTGCAGATGACATACCACTCGACCACCGAGCTAACGGGATCAGTTGGCTGGTTCAAATACGTCGGTGAAGGGCAAAACCTAATTTGATTTACATCACCCCGACGCAAAATTCCATCTTATGAATAGTTAGGAATCAAATTAGCCGTGCCAACTTCAGAATCTAAGCTCACATGCCACATTTGACCACTGTACCGAGATGGTCCAACAAGGCGTTGTGTACAGTATACGAGCAGAAACAGAAACTTGTGATGGACTTGTGGACTCGTGATGGACTTGTAAGGACTTGTGATTGACTTGCGAGGACTTGGGAGGACTTGTGATTGACTTGTTAGGACGCGTGATTGACTCCAAACTACAACACTGGAGATGTGTGCATGTGTAGTTAATGCTGTAATTTAACAGTACTTGCAGGTTTCTTACCATGCATATTTCTGTCTCTCGTTGGTATGTTTCAGCTGGGAAAATGAAGCCTCAGATCTATGTATACTGCAAGTCCCAATGTCACTCGATTCAGCCAGGAAAACTCAGAGTGTGTTGCAGAACTTGCAAGGGAGGAACGTTTGTCGTCCATCAAGTAAGAAATGCCAACTTCATAAGCAGCAACTTTCTGTTGTGGAAATTGAGTTGATAATTCTTTCATTTCTTTTGAGTTGATGTTTCTTTTCACAATAAAAGTAACCTGTCTTAATTCTTCCTTTGTCTAGGATCCATCTTGTTGGGAGGATGTCTTGACGCCGTTCAGTATCTCTGGAGTCTGTCAATCTGATGGATGTTCGGGAACAATTGCTGTACGTTTGCCTGACAAAATTTTAACCCATTTTTTTAAAAAGAGAGCACAGAGAGTTTTCACTGTTTGTTTTTGTGTTAAATACTTTAAATAATTTGTTTGTTTTTTTGTAGGAGTTTTACTTCAAGTGCGGCCGTCACCCTACTTCTGACGACTACAGGGCCGTGGCCCTGGACCTCATCAAGTGTAACACGAGGAATGTCATCTGCTTAACTTGTGAAGATGTTCGGTGAGGGAAAAGTTCAAAACGAGTTGGAATCAGGAATTGTTGCAACTTCATTTGATGAAAGAGTAGATCATTCAATCTTCCTCTAACATCACACTTGTGTTTACCTCACATTTAAGTTTTTATCAGTACTGCTGTAAAAAGCTAGATTTGTGATGCACTAATAGATGCATTTTAATGTCAATATGTGGTAAAATTTTAAAATTTAAAATTTCAATCATTAAGCTGTTTGTGTTTTCAGTGGCGCACCAAAGGGGGCGGGGGATCGGGGGGCTTGAGTCCCCCCCCCCCCCCCAAGAGGTTGTCAATTTTTTTTGGGGGGGGGGGAAGTAATCTTTTTTTTAATCCCATGATTTTACCTTGGTGATATGTATGTGGCCTATTTTCGAGTAGTATAATAGGGGTGTAAGTGGCGCCACCAACGTCAAAAATGTCCTCCCCCCGGCCCCCCCCCCAAAAAAAATAAAAAAATAAAAATTCTGCGGCCAAAATTTTTTCGGCAAAATATTTTGGAAAAATTTTAACTTGGACAAAAAAAAAAAATTGGACAAAAAAAAAAAACATTTGGAGAGTCCCATGGCTCACTGGGAACCAGTCTAGGTCTCCCCCAACTCTCATCTGGCTGTTAAAGAAGTATTTGTGCACGAAGCCCATACGTCCTTTTTATACATGTATGCTCTGTACTTGTTGCATGTTCAGTGCACCATTGTGATGCTTATTTGTGTTGCTCGTACTAGGGAATGGCTTGGTGTGATGACTGGCCAGTGTATTGTAAATTGGCTCCTGAGATGCCAAAACAACATAAGAATTGGCCATGGAAAGCCCTAATTTTGTGCCAGAAAAGTCAGAGAATTTCATTTTAAGATTTCTGTGGTAACCCTATTACAAAATGTATTGAGCATGTCCTGTTGATTTGCATTTGTTGTTATTTCATTTGCTTCAGTGATCGTGTGCTAGTCTTCCCCTGCCCAGCCCGTCATACAATCTGCTTAGATTGCTTTGCTGAATATTGTCAGGTGCAACTCAATGAGAGAAGGTTCACAGCTGATGGAGAGCTTGGCTACACCCTGCCATGCCCAGGTATGGTCAGGGTCTGGAAGTCTGCTATCCAGAAAATATTGCATAGCATATTTACTTGCTTAGCAAATTTCATGGCTCTGCTTACCACAGAAAGTCTGTCTGCCCTTACGGCCACCACTCTGTGCATACCGCCATTGCAAAGAAGTTCTTTGATAACCATGTAAGCACCAGAACCCATAGTTATGGGACGTACCGATGCTCGCAGGCCAAAATTCCTCGCTAATCTGTGAATTACACTAAATGTAAGAATGGAATTTTCTGCCAAGGAAGGCAGAGATTTTGTGCTAGTACAGGAAATAAAGTATGTCACAGCCAATGTGACCCATCAGGCCGGCGTTTAACTCTGGTTTCAGTAGCATAAAACGATGGAGAATATTTCTGTTCCCCCTGGATGGGATGCTAGTCCATCGCAGGTTACTCCCAGCTAATGCTGGTATCCATTTATACTCCTGGGTGTAGCGAGGCAAGTGGGGGTGAAGTGGCTTGCCCAAGAACACGACATATGACCAGCAGCTGGATTCGAACCCCTGACCCTCTGACCATGAGTCATGAACCCTAACCACTAGGCAACCTTCCATGTGCTTTTGGTAAATAAACAGGGCCATGAAATGGGGCACTAGTCACAAACCTTGTATTTCTCTCGTCTCTAACTCTCGTCTCAATCTACTTTGCTCCATCTTGAAAAGTTTGACCATTTTTCTCCTTGTTTATTTTTCAAGTAAGATGTCCAGGGTCACTGATCAAGGAAACTCATCATTTTCGGATACTGGGCGATGAGCAGGTAAGATCGATTCAAAGCATTTCTAGGGTGTTTAGGCCCCAGCCAGACCCCAAAAACATTTCATCAGATTGCCCCCACCCCAGCTTCCCCCCTGCCATGCCCCCTTCTGCCCCCCACCTCCCCCCAATTTAGCATATATTATTTAGCATATAATGCACCACAAGTACCTGAAATTGCCAAAGTGCCTGAAATTGTCATTAAAAAATTAGGTCATCAAAAACAAATTTCAGTTCAGAACAAATCTGGTGCAATTCCAAAAAAAAGGCAAACAATGTGAAAATAATGATGTAACAGTTTCGTCATCGATGTAACACTTTGGCTTGTTTTTAAAACTAATACCTTAATGGTCCTCATGACCTTGGGCAAGACTTCACTGATCTCGAGCTGCTGCAGAAAACTGATCGCATGGCCTGATAAACAGGGGTACTAATTGTGAATCACTTTGAGACTAAAATGCTATACAAGCACCATATTATTATTATTTTTATGAAGAAATGCTTTGCGAATGATTCATTCAGTATGCCAGGTATCAGCGGTTCGGCGCCGAGGAGTGTTTGCTTCAAGGTGGCGGAGTGCTGTGCCCCGCACCGGGGTGTGGAGCTGGTCTGGTGCCGGACCCTGGATCACGGAGAGTAGAGTGTGTCCAACAGGCTGGTCACGGGTGTGGGGTAAGCAGAGAACTCGGGCTCCTGTCAGGGGCTGTAAATTGGAAATGTACCCACCGATTTAATGCGAAAAACCTTGCTCAAAGTGAAGATAGTGCTGGTTCCAAATACACTGTGAAATTATTCCCCAAGAAATGATTTCAATCGGAAAAAACCCTAATAATTGAAACTAGTGCTTTTGCTATGGACTCCAGTTATGAGACTCAATAATGGTTTGTTCTCAAACTGTATAGTTTTCACCGAGCTAAAATGTCAACAGGTCACTTAAGTACCCTGCTAAAGATTTTGAGCAATTTTGTTGCTTCAAACAAAAACAGATGCACAAAGAAAAAAATGATCCCAATTGTACTTATAGGTGGGGTACAAAAACAAAATTAGCCAACAAGATAGTAATAAATATGGTATATTGGTAATGCATGGCAATCAGAGAATAGGGCTTGCTCAATGACGGCCCTCTCTGTAGGAGAACTGCAACTGCGTATTTTACGCAATCAAGCACGGATTGCGCAGTGTTGAAAATGCTCCAAACATGTGTGCTTGTTGCTCGAAATGTGTTTGAAATACGACGCAGCCGATGCGCGTTGTGCAAGTTCACGCTCAAAATGCCAAGGTACGTGGCTGGTCTGTAGGAAATTACGTCATTTGAATGGGACCTATTTGATTTTTCGTCGCCTAGACTTTTTAATTTGTACAGTGTTTCCATAAACTAAATTTGCCCACTTCTCCAAATCTCTCTGGATCTTTCACCAAGTTGGTCTTCTGTCGTGAGTGTCGTAACGCATACCACCCAGGGGACTGTGACACAACGGTGGCACAACCTGTCACAGACGGGGGTGGGGATGCCTACACCGTGAGTACTGAGCGAGCAGCTCAGGCACAGTGGGAGTTGAGTCGAAGCCGAGAGACCATCCGACAAACCACCAAGCCATGCCCGAAATGCAAGGCACCCGTCGAAAAAAGTGGTGAGCATTTTGCAAAGGTTTTCCAGTATTTTTGGATCCTAAGGGCCAGCCTGTTGTTCTCGGAGTCACCAAGTGAGTCACTGAGTGAGTCACCGAGTGAGTCACTGAGTGAGTCACTGACTGACTGAGTCACTTAATATGAATAATCTGCTTGATTCGCATGCACGTATGTGCATTGGGGTGAACCCTAGCTTTTGTAAGCTTTTCATCCACATCTCGTCACTCACCCTCCCGAGGACGAGTGAGTCACTGAGTGAGTCACTGACTGACTGAGTCACTTAATATGAATAATCTGCTTGATTCGCATGCACGTATGAGCATTGGATACACGTTTTACATGTATGCACATTGTTGTTTATGAGACACTCGATAAAAGAAAAATATGCGGGCTAGTGAAAATGCCCGCAGGCTAGTTAAGAGTCTGTTTCAGTAGCCCGGCTGGCTAGTGAAAAAAAAGTTAAGGTCGAACCCTGAAAGTAGTAGCTCATGCTAAGGAAATCAAGGATTCCTGAAAGCATTCATGACACTTCAGCAGCATGGCCACTGCCTGGAATTTAGACCTTGGGATTTTTTGCATATTGAGTACACACGCAAGTATTGATTGCACATGCACATAATGTTGATCGCAGCACTTTGTGAGCTGCTGCTTTTCTGATACATAATCCTGAAATCTTGGGAAATCTTGGGATTTTTTCTTGGGATTCGAAGAGTAGCCATGCTACACTGTAGCTTGCAAGCCCAAAGAAACCTGGTTAGCAGCAATGAAATGTTCAGTGTTAGAGCTGAGGAACCCCTGGTAAATTTTCTGGGGGAAAAAAAACCGGAGTCAGGCAGGGATTGTAAACCCAATCCACATGTCAGCCTGGGTGGGATTCGAACCTGGTCACAAGGAAAGTTCCACTGTAAATTGTAAAATGAGTTTTGAAGTTTGGATATGTATTGATATGACATGGGGACTACCATCTTGTGCAGCCATGTGGTGTCCAAATTTAAGAATCAATTGCTACAGGTCTTTCCATCCACATGAACATGTTGATATACATATTTAATTCTACTTCTACCGACTCTGGCTGAAACTTCAAGGGTTAAATACAAATAGGGTAGGTGGGGTTGGAATTTGTGCGGTGGTGGTTATGGCATGCCAAATTTGGATTGGTTAATACATTTCTTTCTGGTCTTTTCACAGGTGGTTGTATGCACATGGTGTGTACTGTACAGCAATGCAAGTTTGAATGGTGCTGGGTATGCAGCATCGAGTGGAACCATCAGTGTATGGCAGACCACTGGTTTGATGTCAACGGATGACCCCCCCTCCCCCCCCCCCTTTCATGTTTGGATGTGGTTAGAGGGAAGTGTGGCCTTGTGGTTAAATAAATGAATAAATTTAGTAGGCTAATAGTCCCTACTCGCAGCAGAAGCTGAATTGTGAAGGATGCAGCTACATGGTCGAGCCGAAGGCATGTAAAGGCGCCTTAGGCTGCCGCCATTCGACCTATGTCTGACCACAGAGCACAGCCAGATCAAAAATGTTGATTTTAAGGGTTCGTGACTCATGATCAGAGGGTCAGGGGTTCGAATCCAGCTGCTGGTCATATGTTATGTCCTTGGGCAAGCCACTTCATCCCCACTTGCCTCTCTCCACCCAGGAATATAAATGGGTTCCGGTATTAGCTGGGGAGTATTCTTCGATGGACTGGCATCCCATTCAGAGGGAGTAGATTATCGGTATTCTCAGTCGTTTCATGCCAAGGTGACTAGAGTTAAATGCCGGCCTGATGGGCCATATTGGCTTGTGACAGACTTTCACTTTTTAGTACATGTAGATAATTATAGTCTACAGTGGTATTAGAAACTTTTCCTTTTACATGCTTAAGTTGAATTCTAAAAGGGTCAATGCATTAACCCTAACTCCCCAGCATAATTTACTAGGAACCGCACCCATTCAGGCAAATTCCAACACCCACATGGGAAATTGTACACACTATTGGAATTAGTTTCTGGAGGTATGCCAAACCCAATGTAAAAGACCATCTGTTTAGGGGTGCTGTACCTATCCCAACAGATTTAAACAAAACCTGCTGTTGAACTTTGATGGGTTGTGTTCGGTTAGGGTTAATCAATAGCAATAAAATAGGTATATTTAGAAAATATATTTGCAGTAACTTCCAAAACAAATTTTTAATAAAGAAAAACGATTTATTTAAACAAATATGCTACACATGTACATCGACTATGAAATCTTATTGTTGTATTTGAGTACTTGGCTCTATTTTAATTTTTTTTTCAAAAATGAAAATCTTTATTTTAAAAACCACATATATATGTTTCAAATAAAACAGAAGTGAAGGTTTTGTAGTTCTTTGATGTTTGAACCAAATGAAAAGGCTCAAAATTTTAGCTGAATATCATGTGGTCCAGTAGAAGACAATGGCCATACTGAGCCTATGTCTCCAAATAATTAAGACTTGAAATCATGAAACTGTAGCCCAACGCTGACGATGAAACTGCCAGAGTGTTCAATAATAGCAGTTGAAATGTTTCTGGCAGTGTATACAGACCTATAGCATGGTAACAGTCAATAAAGAACTATCGTCTTTATCCAAAGCTTCGAGAGATAGTTCTCAAATGTAGTAAAGTGCAGATGACTTAACATCTTTGAACCAATGAAGAACACCGCCAAATAAAACTCTTATGCCTTAGTATATACAGTGCTTCATGTATTTCCAATTTTTTTTTCTCAAACAAATTGAGACTATCATACATAGAACCATTTCTGTTATACTGTTTGTGTTTTTATACATGTTATATATACAGATATATAAAATATTCAGCAAATATATAAAAGAAAATCAAACACAAATGCCCAGAATTGTACATTACTACATAAACAAAACAAAAATTAACACTGGCTAAATATATATATATAAGTTTTTAATTAGGACCGTTTTAAAACAGAATTGTAAAAACCTTTTAAGATACTTCTTACTCCTATTCTTAATTTTTTTTTAATGTGTTTTAAAAAGCAAAAGAAATATGTAAAATTTATTCCAAATGGGGGAAATATCCCAGTTTCTACATGAAGTGATATAAACAAAATATGTTGTTCAATATCTATTTACATAATGCAGCAAAATATTACAAAAGTAATTTATACAACTTTTTTTGTGGTTGATAATTTAAAGATAAAACAAAACATAAGGAAGTCTGTAACTGCCAAAACAAAAACGAGCAAACAAAATAGCCATGCTGCATAAACAGAAAAAGGACATTACATTTGGAAACATCAAAAACCAAAACTTCCAAAATATTAGAAATACCTTATTACTGGACTGTTAGTAAATGAAAGTTCTGTTAAAACATAGCGCTAAGTGTGCTGTCAATTTCAAGAATGTGGTATTTCTGAATCAATTTCCAACGCTGGTCGGCTGACCAGCAATCCCCTGAGGTCTATAAATTGCTCCGTTTCATCATAAGTGGGGTCAGGGAACCAGACTTCAAGAACATGATTGTTTTTCTTGTTTTTTTCCAGCATCTATGAACAGAAAACTTTAAACAAGTCAGTGTAGCAACATTTGCTTTAAAATACTAAAATGTTGTATATGCTCTTTAATTTATGACATGAAATAAAATAAGTGCCATGAAATCACAATTCTCAACTTTTAAGCGATTAGTCCCTGTAATGGTTTCCTCAGGGAATACATACAATATAGTACAATTAAGTGCCAATGGATTAAAATGTCATATACTTGAAGGGAAGATACAACATTTGCAAACATCAAGCAACGAAATGATCAAATTATCACAAAATATCTTACTGGATTGTTAGGGAATGAAAGTCTAAAGCATCCTGTAAAGTTGTGGCTCCTGGTGTGCTGACATTTTCAAAAAAAATGTATTTTTCCTACGCTGGTCGGCCGACCAGCGTTAGAGAAAACTTGCTGTTTTTCAAAAAGTGCTCCTAATTTTTCAAATTTAGTTCGTCTGCATTTTCTTTGCAATTGATTTACACACCTGTGAAGACTACAAGCCCGCTAGACTAATTCTCTGATCTTACAATTCCCCAAAGTCTATAAATTTCTCTGTTTCATCGTAAGTGGGGTCAGGGAACCAGACTACAAGAATATGATTGGTTTTCTTGTTTTTTTTTTCCAGCATCTACGAACCCAAAACGTGAAACAAGTCAGTGTAACAATATTTGCTATACCATACTAATACACCAAATCCATTTATTTCTGAAACTTGCAGCAAAAGCAAATGTTCATTCCCCTTAATTTCTTTTTATACTTCTGTGTAAACACACAACACGTTTATGACAAACAATTCCAAGTAAAGCAGGCAGTACGTATACTAATTCATCAAGTGCATCAACACGATCCTTGCCCACTGTTTGGCAAATTTATTTGACTTACATGTATGTACAAACCTGTAAATGAGTTGTTTAAAAGTTAAATACAAAAAATACAAAAATACAGGCAGCTATCGTCTGAATGCTGTAAATGCTTGTAAGTTTACTCTGTGGTCTATCATACATTTTTAATTTAATTACACAGTAGACTCTCATACAAACAAACAAAATAGCAAAAGAAATAATATGCACTTCACACAATGTCATAATGTAAGTAATATTGAACCATTAGGCCTAGTTTTTACAATTAATTAATAAACCTTAATTCAACTAATGTATATTTACTTACGTACTTCAAATCTTGGTTGGTTGTAACAGAATTTTTCTCGGATAGATATACACATCTGGCAGTAGCACTTTCAGTTTAACAAGCTTGGAACTTTTTTCTACAAGGGCCACGGCAATTTGTTTTGTGGCACATCTGGTAGAAAGTCGAATTGTTTATGATAATATTCAAGGAGAACAACACTGGAGACCTCAGACCTGCACCTGATTTCACAAAGTGCGGCAATGCGTCGCTGCGACTGCAGCTCAAGTTGCAATGTGTAACACATCGTAACTTGCAACACGTCGTATGATCCATTTCACAAAACTTACGACGCATTTAACACATCACAAGTTCCTTGACAACGACTTAAAACAAGTGCAAGTTACGATGTGTCTTTTGGTCAATGCAAAATAAGATGCGTCTTTTCTTGGCCAGTTTCTGCCATAAAAATCAAATAAACTACTCTATAATACCGAGACAATGTGTGTGTGTGAAGTTGTAAATGAAATATATGCATCATAGTCAATATGAATAAAACCTTGAATATTACAGTTGAGGTTTCAAAGAAGCTGACAGTCCACTGCGAGTTTGTTTTCCGTGAAAAACTGCATCATACGTCCGCTATTTTGTTTTACGTTTTAAAAACTTTCGATGGGAGAAGACTCTTTGCCGACTATCAGATGACTATTTACTGTGCCTAGAATACACACAAACATACATGTATGTGTGTGACCGTGTTGTGCTATAAATATACCTACCAAGCTTCAAAGTTACGACGTTGTTTGTGAAATGAATCGCAGGACGTGTTGCAGCTGCGATGCATCGTAAGGATACAATGCTGTGATGCATCGTAAGTTACGATGAGTTTCATGAAACCACGTGCTGGAGTCAATTATGAGATGTTAAGCACAGAAAATCTGTACTTAGCAAAAACAGGATACCAGACAAAAAGCTGTGCACTTCACATTTAACCTGTGACCGGTTCCAAGCTGTCTTTTGCTTACCAAATAAATTCGCTAAGTTACCCATAAAAAAAGACTACGATCCCACTGCAATTGCCTCCAGAAGGTTCCAGGGCAATTCATTTTTCTCTCGACTTTTATCAACGAACCAACAAAACCTTCTCATAAGCTGGTTTCGGACCCCTGGCTCCCGATGCTCTTCCTGAATTCGTCATGCGACGACCTTGCCATCCCACTGACCTCTGACTCGGCTGTAGAGGGCGCCATCTCTGATGATTCTCCCAACTGGCCGCTGGCTGAAGCGCTAGGCTTCTCCTTATCCAAGTTCTCGACACTGCGGCAATCTTCAGTTGTAACATCCGAGTCTCTACCAGCAACAACTTGAGTTCCGTCTGGCGTTGCACATACTGTGTCTCTGTTTCCGTTTGCATCTTCACTAACGTCATCATTGGCACCCGCTGATTCTCCATCCAGATTTCCATTCACGACTTTGTCCAAGTTTTTGTCTTCGTCCATGTCCGAGTCCGAGTCGCTGGGACTGTCTGGTTTCGGCCCCTTCAGGATGTGATCCAGGAGGTCCTTGTGGGACTTCCTCCACTCTTGAAGGTTGGTTGAGGAGACGGACGCCTCTGATAGCAGAGAATTTAGTTGCTGAAGTTCCTCTTCCTTGGCCTATGAATAGAAATAACATCACATATCATACAGGGCGAGTAAAAAAAACAAAACCCAAATGTGGGGACTATTGTTGTGGTGACGTTCTGCATGTAGCACTTTGAAAATCTAGGATATGAAAGCTTTTCTTTTGGTACAAGAATCATTCAAATCACTCGCGTACTTTTCAAGTTACAGAATTCTCAACACAACCATCGTTTTAAAGTTCTGTCCATGAATCACAAAAACCGTGTGCGTTCTTTCAGCAAAATGAAACAAATTCACACATCCCTGTGTGATTTGTTTATCAGTCCCAGATTCATGTCTCATCATTTTTGCAATGACTGACCATCATTGAGATGATATATGAAGAAAACAGTTGGCGTCAGGTTGCAACGTTCTTTCCCAGAAGAGATGTTAATCTATGGGACAGAGAGTGTACCTTTAAGGTTCTCTGGAGTGCGCGTCTCTGTAACGCCTTCTTGTTTTTCTCCGGGTTCTTATCAAGTACTGTGTGGATTCGCTTCAGCCCTGGCCCTTTCGCCTTGAATCTCTTGCTAGTTCTTGCTTCCATGGTTCTCTCCAAGCCGCTGACGCCACCTGTGTCCTCCACTAAGGTCATGTAATGGTTGAGGAGGTCGTCGTTGTTGTGCACTGTGGCGCCCTCTATTGGTCTGCCATTGGTGGCGTCCGGGGAGGTTGGGGAAGAGTGGGTAAAGGTTGGGGTTTCGTCGGTTTGTACTTGGCCGAAAGCTTCATCTGTTGACATAAGGATAGGTATACTGCGTTGCAGTTAAATGGACTGGCATTTTCTGGAAATTGTTTAACTCTAAGTGGAGTGCTGTGGCCTCGTGCTTAAGGGCATTGGATTCATGGTCTGCACGTTGTGGGTTTGAGTCCAGCCTGGGGTCATGGTGCGTGTGCCCTTGGGCAAGGCACTTTGTCACTCATTGCTTCTCTCCACCCAGGAGTAAATTGGGTACCTTTGAGGGCAGAGATGGTTATTGTGGTTGATTTAGCTGCTTTGCACTAAAATGGCAGCATCGAGCTATACTCTCTAGGGAGCTGAGATGGTATTTGGAATGTTTCATTGGCCCAATGAGCAGGGGTAATAATGTTGTTGCGCCTTGAGCACCAGTCCTGGTGGATACGTGCGCTTTATAAATACCAACTGTTATTACTACATGTATTATTATAATTAGAGTCGAGCCACTTTTACATAAAATGGGTCTTGGAGATTTTGTTAAGAGTAGGTACAAAGTACAAACGCAAGATTTCTGAAACAAATGTACAATAAATAAACTTAGCATTCTGAAACAAATGTAAATCAATAACCAATATAGGAACAACTCGTAAGTAAATGAAACCTCAGAAAATGTAACAAAATAATGTAAATAAGGGAAAAAAATAATTGAATGACAAACAGAATATCAAAATAATGATCGAGTTGATTGTTAAATATCAAGTGGATTCTTTTCAAAAAAGAAAAAAAGAAAAAAAAAGAAGGCATGCATAACTTCTCCAACACTCGATTCGATGGCAAGTTGTAACAAGCTGAGTCTTTTGTCTTGCCTCGACACTCGACAGGCTTCCACTTCACCATATTTTTATTAATCCAGTTTCTAAACACCGCAATAAAAAAGAAAGTGAACACTCATTGGAGGGGGTCATAATTTTAAATCTGATCGTCTTATGATGACGTCATTTATATAGACCTTTGGGGAATGTTGTTAGCTACATTTTGATACCCTGTTTCTACCAAAGACTGTAACTTGTCCAACATTGACAATGGTTTACGAAAAAAGATGCAGTTTGAAAAGCTGCAAATTTAAAGAGTACGCAAGTGGAAATTGCTGTGTGACAATGTTATACTACCCGAAACAAACGGCAGGGAATATCAATTGCCCAGTGCTTGTATGCATGGGATCATGTGAAATTGAATTATCCACGTTTTGTACGGGCACTGTGCAGTCGATAGGGGCCAATTACAGGCATGTGTGTTTGCACATTAAAACTTTAAATTTGCAACTTTTCAAACTGCATCATTTCCTATAAACTGTTCAATGTTGGACGATTTACAGTCTTTGGTAGCAAACTGGGTATCAACATGTAGCTAACAACATTCCCCAAAGGTCTATATAAACGACGTCATCATAAGAGGATCACATTCAAAATTATGACCCCTCTAATGAGTGTTGACTTCTTTTGTTTTTTGCCGTGTTTATTTGAAAATTTGTTTCCTCATAATAAGGTCAATTTGGTTAATCCGTGGCCCCTTCTGACCTATCAAAATTCAGCCTAGCTATCGCAACTGTCTTACTGACACACATCCAATGCTGTTTCAATTTTTCAAACACGTGTTCATAATTCCAGAATATTTCATTTAAGGGTAGGGCAACATACCTGATGGCTGGTCTACATGGGAAATAAGCACTATGGGGAAAAAAGTTCAAAAATATATTAATTTATTTTTTTCCCCGGTTGTCTGCAAGAGGTGACTTTCGGGGAATGGAGTCTACACAAAGAAGCACTCTAAATTTCTGGACTTTTCAATTCAATTCAAGTATTTCAGTGAAGACTTTTCTTTTCAGAAGATTAATTTGAATCAAAACTTGAGGATTAGGCCTTCAAGTTTACCACATTTCATTCCAATTTCGTCCTTTGCTCAGTTGATTCAAACATAGTTCCTATCTTCATTTTAAATCTCAAAGTTCCATTTATCGTTTTAAATCCACATAATTTTTTTTTTCTGTAAACTCTTTTACTTTTTGGTTTAGAAATGAATTGGTCTGTAATTGGTCTGTCACTGTAAAGTAACAACTTTGTTCATACAGAAATCAAAATTCTTGTAAATTATTGGCGTCTTCTTTGTGTAGCGCATCATTGCATTTGAGGACAATTCCATGGACCAAAAAGACGGGTGCACTGTGGTGGGAAGTTAAACAAAACATGAATATTTAACAATACGGGCGTTTCACAATGCAGTGCGCCACCAAGAATTTGCCACGGTGAGTTCGTTTTTCCCAGTGTATTGTGGGATATGGTTGACAAACTACAGCGCGGGACATTTGAAATTGTTCCTTTTTTCCAGTAAGTAGTTTCGCAAGCGTATGATTCGAGTATCTGTTTGCCCTTTTCTTTTCTTGTTATCAATATGGTGTTTTTTGTAAGGCGGCAGAATGCTATGCCCAAATCTATAACAAATTAGCTCAAGTTATCTACTGACACTCATTCAGTGGGCCATGTTTTGTCGACCGTACAGTTGAAAAATGGACTCTGCATGGCAAACTCTTGGTGGCGCACTGCATTGTGAATCGTCCGAATTAAGACATTCATTGTGTTGGGTGTTTCACATTTTTTGTATGCAGGTAACATGAACATGCTAGTGTTGTGCATGAAGGGATGGGGTGGGAGTGGGACTAGAAGGGAAGGGTGTGAGCCTAAGTTGAAGGTCAAATAAACGTTCATAATAACTATTGTACCTGAATTAAATGTGCTTCTTTCATTGGTCGACAGTGGCGTAGCCCCCCCCCCCCCAGTCGCCCCCCCCACTGAGATTTTGAGTTTCTAAAAAAATTATCATTGATCTACATGACGCCCCCCCATGAAATGTTCCAGCCCCCCCAGCGCCCCCCCCCCCCCCCCCCAACTGAAAAATTCCTGGCTACGCCACTGTTGGTCGATTTCCCAAAGAATCAAGGAATTAAAAGAAGCTACCATTATTGCCATTGGTCAGGCACTGTTGTAGACTGAAAATGTTGGGGGAATTTCTTGGAACTTGATTTTCATGGAACTTCATTTTCAGAACTTTTCAGGCAATGCTTCAAATTTTGGATAAAATTTCAATGAACTGTTGGCAAGTGTAGTTCACTGACAAAAAAAGGCTAGACAGAGTTTTGGCAGTAGAAATTTCCCTGCGAGCGACATTCTGCAAGCCATAAACAAACAAAAATAATTTAAAAAAAATAAAGGTTTAACTAAGATAAACGACCAAAACCTGTTTTACTTTAAAACTATTAACTTTAACACAAGTTAACTAGAGTTAACACAAGTTAACTCGCACAAGTGTGTATTTGCCTGCAATCGGGGACCCCCTATTGTCCCTCTTTTGTTTGTACTTGTTAGGAAGACCTCCCATATGTTTTGTACATGATCGCCAAATTGGGGACCTTCGGAAATTGGGGACCCTATTGTCCTCTATTGTTCAATGTCCCCTATTGAATGCATAAACAAACACAAGTTAATTATTGATTAGATTTAGAAGGATATTACTGAAGATTAGCAGGTCACAGTCTGGGTGAGGTAAATTTTGAAACTGTTTGAAAATTAAATCTTTGGGTTATAACAAAAACTTGTGAGCAGGTTAACAGATGTGTAAATACATATGGTGATAGCTGGAGGACACTGATACAACACTGCCATAGACCATTATCATGTTGCGGCCATCTTGATTTTTTTCCCATTCAAATCAATGTAACCAAAGCGAGGCTGGAAGGAAAAAAGTCTGGTTCCTTTTTGCACAAAAAACCCAGTATCATTCAGTATTGTTATTGGATACAGGGGACATGACTGAAATGGTGGCAACATGATAAAGGTCTTTATATAACTGACATACAGATCCTAGTCATTTAATTGGTGGAACTCACATCACGTGACATTCGTTATTGCTCCCATTCACGCCGCGGCTCAAAAAGTACTATCTGCTCATGGGGAATGGGAAATACTATTCAACAGTTAGGATCATGACGCGGTATTTGTGTGCAACTGCATGCTGGTGAGCGCGTTCAGCGTTGCGCGTAGCGCGTATTGTTCCAAAGAGCCAGCGCTACAGCGTTGGGTTCAAACATTTTCGTGAAGGGGTGGTTTGGAAGAGAGAAATACATTTTCCTCCAGTTTTGTATTGAAAAAAAAAGTTCAAATATATCAAATGACAAGGATCTATATGTCAGTTATATAAAACAAATATTGAGTGGCTTTAAATTGTGAAATGGGAGGAATATTATCGCTCGGTAAAATCTGGACTTTTCCAGTTCACTCGGCTTCGCCTCGTGAAATGGAAAAGTCCAGATTTTACCTTGCGATAATATTCCTCCCATTCCACGCTGAGCCACTCAATATTGTATAATAGGAACACTTCACATGCATACACACCGGGGATGACAGACACGGTGATACACTGGTGAAAAACTGGGGGACACAGGTCGAACACAAAACCTAAATGAACTCATTGCATGCATGGACTGGATGACAGACACGGTCATACATATGATGATAATCGAAAAGAAATCGGTACGACACTAAATTCAGAATAACATATGTGGTAGTCATGTTGACATGCATGTGCAGGGCGGTTCATGCTTGGTGCAAAAGCAAATACGAGTTTATGACGTCATGGCAAGTATTCTCGCTGTGAATTCAAACAAATTGTAATTTCGCACAGAATGTTCCCGACTTTACATTCGCGGCGCAGTCACATTCGTGAACTGGCCTTAAAATGGAAGAGTTGTTTTCAAGTACATGTACATCATACTTTATACCGACACGTTCATATTATTGTTAAAATCAGTAAAGAACTTAGTAATTGTGCTGTACGTGCAGAAAACTGTTGGTCCATGTTTGAATTGGACATGGGATATGGCAACTGGCTTCGTAGTTTTAGCCAATTCCTGTCAATTTCTGGTTGTCTTCGATAAACGTAATGCCAACACAAAACCAGTTACCATATCCACATAAAACAGGGTTTGCTTCCTAAAGTTGAGAAAGATCCATTTGAAAATTATCACCAATTAACCCTAATCCTCCAAATTCCTCGTGCCAGTTTTGGATTATTTTAGAGGATTGAGGACGAATGGCAAAGATGTATCGCTTTTTTGGGGAGGATGCATTACGTCAAGCAAGTAGGCCATATCCTGCATTGGTCATTATCAGCCATGCATAAATCAGCCCCGTGTTTTTCTCATATTTCATCTGCACTGCTTCTAAACGCCGTTCACATTGCCTCGAACCATAGCAGTAAGCAGAGGATTTTGGAGGATTGAGGCAGTGGTCACCCACCACAGACTGAATTCAAGAAATAACGGACGATTTTGGAGGATTGAGGCTAAATCCAATTTTTTTCTTGGTGGCAATTGGAGGATTTTGCAGAATTGAGGTTGCATCCTAGCCAGAGGGCCTAGGGTTAAGTGTAACTCTGACGAGATTGTACTTTAGAATTTTAATAAGCATTTAACTTTGACATTAAGTTGTGGTACATCTGTAAAATGTCCACAAACAATATTAAGGCAAAAATATCAATTTCTGAAAAACAGCACCAAAGTGGAAATCGCAAATGGATCAAGCTCTCAACTTTTAAAAACTCAAACCCTGTTTTGTGTCGGTCCGATATTAAGCCACCTCTTACCAAATGGGGATGAATTCCGACGTGTGGCGAATTTCCCTTGCAAGCCAGCCAACTCTGACGGTTGGATATTCAGATTCCCGCGGCTGTGTCGACGGATCGTCTGCAGCACGCGCTGCATGATTTTCGGGCTGCCCTTCGGCGAGTTCGGACTGGCGATGCCAGACTCTTTCTTGTTTTTCAAGTAGGATTTGGGTATAGGAGTTGGGCTACCTGACCCACCGCTGAGCAGATCGGGAGCAGTCTGCGTTCGTCTGTACTTGTGTTTGTGTTGCGGTGAACCGCTGGAGCTTTCGTCTGATTTGTCGCTGGAGGTTGGGGAGACGGGACTGGATTTGTCGCTTTTGTCTTCATCGTCACTTTCGCTATGGTAACCATCTACACCTGGACAAGGAGAAAAATTCACAATACGATGACTGCTCTAGTAAGCAGAAGGTTGTGGGTTCGAGTCCCACCCGTGCAAATTTCTTTTGCTGGTTGAAGAGGGTGAGTCTAGTGTTCTCTCTGTACCTATCTCTCTGACTAACTGAATACTGACTGACTGTCACTTGTGGCTTGGACTGGTTGTGAAATAGTGAAAAGAGCTGGGCAGTTCTATCGTATAGGATTCCCTCAAAATGCCAATGAATGGACAAAATCAGGCTCATTGTGTAGACATTGCTATGGACTTGCGATAGACTCGTGACTGGATTGTGATCGATTTCTAATTGACTTGCTGTAGACTTGTGATTGACTTGTGATTCCTTGTGATTTCTTGTGATTGACAAGTTATTGACTTGTGATTGTCCTGGGATTGACTTGCCATGGACTTGTGATTGACTTTCGATTGACTTGTGATGCCTTGTAATTGACAAATAAATGAATTGCGATTGACTTGTAATGTTCCTTTGATTGGCTTGCTATGGACTTGTGATTGACTTTGATGACTTGTGATGCCTTGTGATTGACAAGTAATTGAATTGTGATTGTCTTAAGATTGACTTGCCATGGACTTGTGATTGACTTTCGATTGACTTGTGATGCCTTGTGATTGGCAAATAAATGAATTGTGATTGACTTGTGATTTTCTTTTGAATTGCTTGCTTTAGACTTGCGATTGATTTTGATGGCTTGTGATGCCTTGTGATGTCTTGAGAAGCCTTGTGATTGACAAGTAATTGAATTGTGATTGACTTGTGATTGTCTTGTGATTGACTTGCCATGGACTTGTGATTGACTTTCAATTGACTTGTGATGCCTTGTGATTGGCAAATAAATGAATTGTGATTGACTTGTGATTTTCCTTTGACTTGCTTGCTATAGACTTGCGATTGATTTTGATGGCTTGTGATGCCTTGTGATGTCTTGTGAAGCCTTGTGATTGACAAGTGATTGACTTGTTATTGAGATGTGACTGCCTTGTGACTGACTTTCATTTCAATTGTGATTAACTTGTAATTGTCTTGCGATTGACTTGTGACGCCTTGTGATGACTTGATAACAACTGGGCCATATTCTCCAGCTTACTTTGCATCATAGCGCTGACGTTTAACGACGGTTCTGATTCAAAGATCACAGACTGTCTCATCCTCTTCTCATCCGCATACATGATGGCAGCCAGGCCTAGCTTCCGAATCCATTTCTCCATGTCCTGACGCCGATGGGCAGCGAAGTAGATCGGCTTGGTGCCCTTGTGGGAAGCCTTGAAAGCACTGATCAAAAAAAAAAAAAAAAGGATAAAAGCATCATGATACAGGTATACAGTACTATAGGAACTAGGCCCAATATACCTTTATCATCCAGCCACCATTTCAGTCATGTTCCCTGTATCCAATAATGGTACTGAATGATGTTTTTTTTGTGCAAAAAAGAACCAGACTATTTTTCCTTCCTGCCTCGCTTTGGTTACGTTGATTTGAATGGCCACAACATGATCCAATCTATTGCGTCTCGCCCTATGGCGTAAATTGTACAACAATAAAATAGGCCGTGCACAACGGCCAATTCAAGATCAACACACGGTCCACCTCCACAGACTTCACGGACTTTGTGTGTGTGTACAAAAGACACGAGGGATATGCATTTATAGGCAATCTTGACGTTTTAATCTGTCAGTGGTGCCTGTGTACAGAAACAGCCAGTACGTTTTATCCTCCAACACAAACTGGTTAAAAGAAGACAATTCTTCGTAGAGTGGGATGGGAATTAATACAACTTTTGTTTTTTTATCATCAGTACAAAAGTTTTCAAGATGGATAAAGTGTCTCCAGGAAACATATATGCAAAACTAAAAGAAAGCCTATTATAAAGTCAAAGATGTTAGAATATTATTGTAATTGAGAGTTTTTGTGATGCTTATGTCAAGTATATACCAAAGCTATTCAGTTTAAAGAAATAATGGGAATCTTTACTTACTTTTCCCTCTTTGACTCTGAAGCTTCTGAGACGAGATAGCCTGGCAGACAGAGCACTCCTTTGGCCTTTGTATCCTGGAAACCAAGTTGCAATTTAAAAATTTAATCTTCCTTGTTTTTTGGGGGGCATCCCCTCCGCACCCCCTGGATCCGCCACTGCACATATATGTGTAGGATCGGTAAAATTGTCACATTATGGGATGGCAGTCCCTTGTTGACAGTTGAAATACTTGAAATACGTAAAGACTGGGCCAAAAGCTGCTGCAGCATCAGATGAGAGCAAATGTGGTTTTCATTATTTTCTCAGTAAAATGCAAGGCATTCTGTGGATTTTCTGTGACCCACACCGTTGAAAGAAGGTAAGTAAGCAATGTAAAAACATGAAATTTTCAAAAAATTTCCCCAAATCTGGCCAAATATGCACCTATCTGCTCCGTTCACAAGTACACCCTCACCGGCAAAGAAAGTACAGTTGGGGGTGACCGACCGATGCCATCTTGCCTGACTGCAATGCACTGCCGCGATGTGCGGCCACTGCGTGTACAAAGTACAAATCCCCTGGTGTACGTGCGTCACACACAAGGAACGGTGCACGTCAACCAGCAAAATGTCCTGCCCATGGGACGTCGTTGCTAGGTAAAAGGGCGCCCTCTTTCATTAGCGCACGGAGACCGTAACACCTCCTGATCACCATTATCAATATTTAATTTGTTGATTTCATCGACATTAACAAATTAAAAGTTGAACTGTGCACCACTTACAGTTTTGTTTTTATAGTAGTACAGCACAAAGTCCTTGAGAACGAACCACATCTCCACCCAGTTGGATCGGAACGTCTGCTTGGTTTCGTTCTTCTTGTGAAGCCATCCTTGGCACTCCCCCGGGCCGAGGTCCACGCAGGACACGCCCCGGGATACCTTGTACTTCCGCTTGGTTTTCTTGGGGCGGAGTCTCACACCACTCTGCATAGGGGACAGGGAATCACACAGCAAAGTGAGTGACATTACCTTCAACAATTACCAAACACTTCTTTTAAGTTTGGCAATCAAAATGTTCCAAAACAAAAATGCCATTTTGTTATCTTTTAGAATCCTACTCAGTCAGTTTCGATGGCTATTATTATTATTATTAGTGTAAAGGTACCACTAAGGAGACAAGTTATCGTAATTTCTTCGCACGATGGGAGACATCGGTCATTACTCCCTAATGTCACAGCCCCCCTTTAGAGGCACAATGTTATTGTTGCAATTAGGTTATATTTGTTGCTCGTGGTCTAATTAGTAAACATACCGAAGTTCGTGGAAAAAGAACAAGGGAATATTGGGTTAGGGCACATTGAAGTTTGAACAATTTTGTGCACAAGTTTATGGGGATGTCTCCCAAATGTCCAATCCAGGGTAATAATTATTATTATTATTTTTTTTGTTGTCATTTCTGGTAATGAAACTAAGGATTCCTCAAGAGCGCCCTAGGCACTGTAGCTCGCAAGCCTGAAGAAACCCTGTAGAGAGGAGACAATGAGAAGAAGTTACAGTTTTAGAGGTGGGAGGAAAAGCCCAGAAGAAAATTCTGGGGGAAAACCCACGGAATCAGGCAAGAGACTGAAAACCCAATCCACATATTGGCCCAGGCGGGATTCGAACCCGGGTCACAGCGGTGGAAGGCGAGGAAAGTACCGCTACGCCAACCTGACTCCCAACTCCCAACCTGACTCCCACCTATTACATAGTTAAAGACAATTTTACAATACTATAAAGCAAAAACAGAAGTTATTGGGGTTTTTTTCCTTCAAAGTTTCATAACAGTCCAAATTTTTCACTTCTTTTAAATATATATTTTTCCCAGGTTTGCAGCATTGCTAAGGCCAAAAAAAAAAAGTCTCCGGTTTCTGGTATGCGCGCGCGTCGCCGTAGCCATGCGCGTCGGCAAAATGAAAAAGTTTTTTTTTCAATACAAGATGATGTTTTAAAACCGCCAAACTCACTGGTTTGACTGGAATTCTGCTGCTGCACAATTTTAACGTGTTTTTAGATGGGGTTATGATCGAGAATAAGATTTATGTGGCCTCTCTGGACTCCCATATATTTGCACTAAGTTTAGTCGGGCACCATTTGCAGTCATCAGCCGACATTTGAAGCCCCCCAAAAAAAAAAAAGCCGCGTCGCCGCACCACTTTTGGGGCAAGCTCCATACCAGAAACCGGAGACTTTTTTTTTTTGGCCTAATGTTGCTAGCCATCGTGACTTTGGGCAAAAGGATTTGAAATTTGAATGACCTTTTTGGCTACTTACAGAAGTCACAGATAATTCCGATGCATTGGACTGAGACCGTTCAAAGAAACTGGAAAAAAGAAAAGAAAAACAAGGCTTCAAATTCAAAGCACCACAAATCAATTATTTTCGCCACTGGAAATGTCATTCAGATGTGTCAAGTGACACACTTTTGGAAATTTCCGTGAATCTGCCCCCATGCATTTTTATTTGTAGTTGGTTTGCAATTGGGCAAATCCTTGAATGGGCTACAACCGACTGAATGAGAATCACGTCCCGGATGCCGATTTCAGGATTGAGTCACGAGAGGGCGCAATTTAAAATAAGACTCAGCTACTTTGAAATTGAACTCGAGATCCAGTTTTTTCTCGGAATAAACAGCATTCACTGAGTTAAAATTTCATCAGGTTAGTTATTAAGCATCCATCTTTAGATTTTGAGCACTGTTGTTGCTTAAAAAAAAAAAAAATGCACAAATTACAAAAGGTCTACTCTACCTAAAGACAAAGACATTGATTATCGTAATGCCTGTTTCAATTAGCTGCTATGAAGAAAATATTACCTAGCAATTATGGTTTTGCTATTTTCGCGTCGGGATTCTTTTTGCCGAAATTTCAATTTTCGCAAAAGGCAACATTTTCCAGCCAACTTCTGATATTTCAACAGTACAGTATTTGTACAATACTTCTTGCCAAAACCTCATATGTTTCAATACTCCGGGGTGTGCACTGGAGCGTAAATTGTACAATAGGCCTTGCACAACGGCCAATACAAGATCAACACACGGTCCGCCTCCACAGACTTCACGGACTTTGTGTGTGTGTACTAAAGGCACAAGGGATTAGCATGTTTAGACATCACCCGGAAGCGAGTCGAGGCAATCTTGACGTTTCAACCCGTCAGCCGTGCCTGTGTATAAAAACAGCCAGTGCGTGTTATCACGTCCTCCAACGCAAACTGGTTAAAATGCAATTTTTGTAACAGCCTTTTCCTTAAAGTTAACACAGAGTCATACTAAACTAATAGGCAAAACCCAACATGCAGAAATACACCAAACAACATATCATAAAAGCAAAGCTCAACCTACAGCTCTACATACCTCACCGATTTAGATGGTGACAGGGGACTCTTGTTTTCCACCAAGACATAATCATCTATGTCCGAGGTTGCGACCCCTGACACTTCATTCGTGACCTCTTGCTGATTTCCTGCCATGGAGGCATCCACGTTGTTATTTGTGTTCTTGGCTGTGGATTCAGGCTCAGTGTCAGGGGTAGTTACAGGCGTTTTTTCAGGATCTTTTGGACTTTTTTGATCGGCTTCTGAGGATCTTTCGGTTTCATCTAGGACAGCGGGGTCTTGGGAATTTTCATCTTCGGTCGGTTTGCTAATTTCAAACTCCGGTCTGACAAGAATCGAGGGTGAATCCAAGGCATCTGTCCTGGATGGACTTGAGCCGTCCGTTGTGGAGATTGAAACTTTCTTGAGGGAGGGTTTGGCGGGGACGGGTGGGGCATCTTTAGGATTTGTGGTCCGGTTTGGGGTTTTATCGCCCCCGAGTAAGGGGGAGGTCTGGGTGCTTGCGGTGGCTGGGCTAGACGGGCTGCCCGCGATGGGAGAAAAATCAGGCCGGGCAGAAATAGACGGGGCTGTCCACTTAGCCACTGAAAGACAATTGGGAGAATGATAAGTCAAATAAGTGTTCAAACTAAGATATATTAAAAAATTAGAGTTTTACATGTATACTCCTGGGAGGAGAGGCAAGTGGGGGTGAAGTGGCTTGCCCAAGGACACAACATACGGCCAGCAGCTGGATTCTAACCCCCAACCTCTGATGTGAAAAGAGGCAAGTGGTGGTAAAGTGGCTTGCCCAAGGACACAACATACGGCCAGCAGCTGGATTCTAACCCCTGACCCTCTGATGTGAAGTGGTAAGAGGCAAGTGGTGGTAAAATGGCTTACCCAAGGACACAACAAACGACCAGCAGCTGGATTCTAACCCCTGACCCTCTGATGTGGAGAGAGGCAAATGGTGGTAAAGTGGCTTGCCCAAGGACACAACATACCGCCAGCAGCTGGATTCTAACCCCTGACCCACTGATGTGGAGAGAGGCAAGTGGTGGTAAAGTGGCTTGCCCAAGGACACAACATACGGCAAGCAGCTGGATTCTAACCCCTGACCCTCTGATGTGGAGAGAGGCAAGTGGTGGTAAAGTGGCTTGCCCAAAAACACAACATACCGCCAGCAGCTGGATTCTAACCCCTGACCCTCTGATGTGGAGAGAGGCAAATGGTGGTAAAAGTGGCTTGCCCAAGGACTCAACATACCACCAGCAGCTGGATTCTAACCCCTGACCCTCTGATGTGAAGAGAGGCAAATGGCGGTAAATTGGCTTGCCCAAGGACACAACATATGGCCAGCAGCTGGATTCTAACCCCTGACCCACTGATGTGGAGAGAGGCAAGTGGTGGTAAAGTGGCTTGCCCAAGGACACAACATACGACCAGCAGCTGGATTTTAACCCCTGACCCTCTAATCATGAGTCACGAACCCTAACCACTTGGCCACATTCACCCCAAAGTGGTTATGAAACCCATCTAATATACATGCATAGAGTCCACTAGAGAAAAACAGCAAATAGACCCTACCCTCTGCCACCAGTTCTTCTGTGTTGATTGGCAGCGATCTCGGCCGGCCCTCCGGTGTCTGACCCTTACTGCCTTTCCTCTGCAAGCCTTCGCCCATCGTGCCTCGTCGTTGACGTTTGATTCTCTCCGCTTCTTGGACCAGAGACTCTGAGTCGGAGTGAGTCTCGTGGGCCTCTTTTTGGGTCTCAGGATCACTGTTACTGGGTTTCAAAAAAAAAGGTGCACTCGGATGAGGAACAAAAAATAACCAGAAAACATATTCATGCATTTGCAAACATCTTACACACTCGGGATGACTGAGTATTCAGGCATATCAATAGCTTGTCGCTTACTTCAGCCAGGATGACTTGTAACTGTTTTGTGATTGAACATGTGATTTACTTCTGATGACTTATGATTGAATTGCGATTTGAATTATCAGACTTGTGATTAATTTGTGATTGAATTGTGACTGGCTTACAATTTATCTGTGATTCGACCTGTGATGACTTGTGATTGACTTGTGATACGAGTTGAGATGACTTGTGATGACTCACGTTGACTTTTGATGACTTGTGATTTGAATTATTAGACTTGTCATTGATTTGTGATTGAATTATGACTGGCTTACAATTTAGTCCAGCGGATATGTGACAAAATATCGGTGAATTGTGCACTTTTGCATAAAAGTGTGAAACTTGGCACAGATGTTTATATTCATGCGAAAAATGTTTTAGATGTGGAGCCCTAGCAAATTTACCCTTTTAGGGGCTCGGCATCCATTTAAAAAAGGAGGGGCGGGACTTGTTGTGCCCGCAGTGAAAACGGTTATTCCCACTTGTTACAAAAGCAGGAAACTTCACAAAGACATAATTATATAGATTATTAGTGTTTTCCAGATTCGGAGCCACCACAAAAGTACCTTTTTGGGGGCGTGGCAGCCATTAAAAGAAAGGGGGGTTTCATTATGAATATGAATATAAACATCTGTGCCAAGTTTCACGCTTTTATGCAAAAGTGCACAATTTTTTCACATATCCGCTGGACTAATTTATCTGTTATTCGACTTGTGATGACTTGTGATTGACTTGTGATGATTTCAAAGTGACTTGTGATGACTTTTAATGGAGTTGTGATTGACTTATGATTGATCTGTGAATGACTTGTGATGACTTGCGATGACTTTATGACAAGTCTGTAAGTACCTTCTCTGTTTCGTGATCAGCACATCGTGGGGCGACATCGGCATCAGGAATTCTCCCGTCGTAATCGGCGACCTCATGGAAGGGAAACTGTCCTTACTGTCCTTGCGCATGAGCTGGGGCGTGCCTCCATGCCGTATGGTATATGGGGAATTCCCCGGCCGGATGACCTGGCCTGGGGAGCCTAGGTTACAGGGGCGTTTACGGAGGGTCAGACAGACGCCCATGGGGTCATGCTTGAGGGCTGTGACCACCTTACTGTGCTCCCAACTGACCTGTGAGGGGCGACAAGGCAAGGCAAGGCTAGTGAAGCTGGCCCCAGGATGCACACAATTCTATTCAATTTTGGCGATTCACAATGCGATGCGCCTCCAAGAGTTTGCCATGGAGAGTCCATTTCTCTCGGTATATAAAACATGGACCATTTGAATGAGTGTCAGTATACAACTTGAGATAGTTTGTTATAGATTTGGGCATAGCGTTCTGACGCCTTACAAAAAACACCATTATTGACAAAAAGAAAAGAAAATGGCAAACAGATACTGGAATCATAAGCTTACAAAACTACCGACCAGAAAATGAAAAATTTCAAATGTCCCGCGCTGCAAATTTGTCAACCATCTCCCACAATGCACTGGGTACATATGAACACTCCGTAGCAAACTCTTGGTGGCGCACTGCATTGTAAATCGCCTGAATTGATTCAAAATGGCTATTCACTGCAAGTCTTTTCATGCATCTTGTTTACACAATGGACCGGATTGGGCCCATTCATTGGCGTTACATGGTTATCCTATACAATAGCACTGCCCGGCTCACTAGCGTCAGTCAGTCAGTCAGTGTGCAAGGTGCAAAGAGGATACTATGCTGGCCCTTTAGGATCAGCAAAAAGTTCGGGGAAATTTCATTGAAATGAGAGTCAACATTGATCAATGCTAAAAACTAACATCACTGTACTGAACATCTGGTTTCAATGCTCCAAATTTTGTATGTGCTCTACGTGCCAATCACAAAAAATGACCACTTTATATTTTTTTTTTGTGGTTTCATGATTTTGCAGCATTCCTTGAAGTCAGTGATATATTCAGTTAGTCTAAAATGAAAACGTAGAACTTTCCAAGTAAATATCTCAAAATTAAGCCTTTTAAATGAATAAGCTTTAACTGAAATAAAACTGTCAGAGTGACGTCACTGAGTTTAACTGAGACTTGTTAATTTTTCCTATGCATATTTGCTTACCACTGTTTGTTCATTCACTCTTAGCAGCTCATCTCCTGGGCCCACTTTTCTGCTTAAGCTTGCCGCAGACTGAAACAGTAGTGCAAGATACATACATGTATATGCAAATGACAAGTATTACTGTTAAAGTGACAAATTTAGCTGGTAAAGAAGCTTACTTTATGAATTAATGTTATACAGCATGATTAACATTAGTAATGACTGTAATAAAATTTATAGGATCCTTGTATCATAAAAATTGTTAAATTTATCAAGTTATAAATTTGTGCCAAATTGACCTTCGTACATGACTTGTGTTGGACTTGGTCTAAACAGGATTTCTAACTTTGTCTCAGTCCCAACAATGCAGACTACAAGTCAGCGACTGTTTCATGTATGTTCAATATTTGCATATAATCAGCAAAGAGTCACTGGATGTTCTCTCAAACGGTTTAATCTCTTTCATTAAAGAAAAAAATTATCATGTTTTAGTTTTGTCCGGGAAAATCGAAGCTGAATTAAATTTGAACTTTTCCATTGAGCACACAATACTGACCTGATCTTTGGTGCCAGTTATATAATGGATTCCGTCAATGGTTGATGTTTTGATAAAGAGACCCTACAGGAAAGAGGAAATGTTGAACAAACGTTGGTAAAATAACAAGGAAATGAGAGACCTTTGAGGCAAACTATTCTATGATTCTACACCGGCTTTTAAAGGGAATATACAACATTTGCAAACAATTATTGTGAAATACCTTACTGGACTGTAACAGAATGACACTCTGAAGCATCCTGTAAAATCGTGGTACCTGGTGTGCTGACATTTTCAAGAAAAGGGCTATTTTTGTATCAACTTCCAACGCTGGTCAGCCGACCAACGTTGGAAAAAAACTGGCTTTTTCAAATACTGCTCCCAATTTATCGTGTTTAGTTAGTTCGCATTCTCTTTGCAAGCGATTACACACCTGTAAACGGGTATAAGCCAGCTAGACTGGTTCCCCGACCTACAATTCCCCGACATCTATAAATTGCTCCGTTTCATCTAAAGTGAGGTCAGGGAACCAGACTACAAGAACATGATTGTTTTTTTCTTGGTTTTTCCAGCATCTATGAACCCAAAACGTCAAACAAGTCAGTGTAACAATATTTGGCATAAAATACTAACCCCCAAAATCCGTCCATTTCTGAAAATTACAGCAAAAGCAAATGTGATGCGATCAAGCTAAATGAGTCATTTTTCGACCGTGGTCCATTTTTTTTTACAGATTTGAAAAGAGCACACTCTCAGCATTACTGCTGTGAAAACTGCATGCTGATACCATCTTTAGTTCAAAAATTATGGAAGTCGGAACACCAAGAGATGTGATGAAGTGATGTGATGAATTGGCCCTATTTTGGCTTAAATCTCAAAATGAAAGTTCCCGTCAAACGAATTATTTCGCTTGATTGCATCACCAATGTTGTGTATTCCCTCTATGCTGACTAATGTTCTACATTTGATGAGGGATTTTCCTGTTTCTCAACAAATTTTATTTTTGAAGTGAAACTCAGCTCACTGCAACTTACAAGGAAATTAACCAAGTACTCGTTGGCCTGAGCACATTTCAAGGACTTAATGTAGCTAAAATCTAGCGGAGCCAATTTTGAATCTGTGGTAAAAGCTAGCCCATTACAAATTAATATTACAAGAAAATTCTAGCTTGACATAAGTGCCATTTTCTATCAGCAAGTTTCAAGGACTAAGTGTACAAATTTGCGAGCAAAATCTGGTTTCAACTAAATTATTCTCATTTAATAATTGCAACTTTGTATTAAATATGGCATCAGGTCTTAAAACCTCCACTTTTTATTTTACAATGATTTCTGATTTATGGCATGATTGCACAACACAAACATGTAAAGACATTTATTGGCTCTGCGTAGGAACGGTAGAGGGCGCTCTCTGGCTTATTTATGGTACACATACACACTGACAGATGTAAGTGTGCATGGATTGAGCTCATTTCCTTAAAATCAGCTTGTCATTGCTATACTTCAACAAGAAACAATGTATCACCATAAATTGTTAAGTTTGTCACATCTTTACGAAGTTGGATGAAATAAAACCAAATTCTAAACCCAGGACATTGACAAAGTAAAGGCATTAAAACTCACCAGTTCCTCCTCTGGTCTGCTCTTCTTGATTCTCACCTCCTCGACCGTTGTGGGTTGAATCACGAGGGGATCTGTTGATTGCTTGATCAGATTGTCCGCAATCGCTGCAAACTCTTTTGCCTTAAACAAATCAAGAGGAAAAACAAAACTTCTGTGAGGCTTGACAAGGACCAAGCAGTTCCATAATCATGCAAGGCGGCAATAACAGAAATCACAAAAGACAAGTGCAATACTTGAAATCACAGTTTGTTTCCAAACAATCATAAGTCAATCACAAGTACAATGACAAGTGTCACAACTGAAATCACAAGTAGCAGGAGGTGAACTATAATTGTCACTATAATTGTTTATTGTCACTTGACTTCAGGTTTGATGGCCTGTGAATAACTTGTGATGATTTGCGATTGAATTTGTGATGACTTGTGATTGCCTTGAGATGACTTGTGATTGACTTGTGATTGACTTGTGATTGACTTGTGATTGACTTGTGATTGACTTGCAATTGGCATGTGATTGAATTGTGATTGAATTGTGATTGACTTGTGATTGACTTGTGATTGAATTGTGATTGACTTGTGATTGCCTTGTGATTGCCTAGTGGTTGACTTGTGATTGACTTGTGATTGCCTAGTGGTTGACTTGTGATTGACTTGTGATTGACTTGTGATTGACTTGTGATAACTTGTGGTTGACTTGCGATTGACTTGTGATGAATTGTGATTGACTTGTGATTGACTTGTGATTGACTCGTGATTGCCTTGTGATTGACTTGTGATTGCCTTGTGATTGACTTGTGATTGACTTGTGATTGACTTGTGATTGACTTGTGGTTGACTTGTGGTTGACTTGCGATTGACTTGTGAGGACTTGGGATTGATTTGTGATGATTTGTGACTGACATGTGACTGACTTGTGATGACTTGTGATGACTTGCAATGTCTTGTAATTGATTTGTGATTAATTTATGAGGCATTGTGATTGCTTTGTGATGTCTGGATTACACCTCTACTTAAAAGTTTGCGTAAAAATTCCTTTAAGCTTACGATGGCTCTGATTTCCGGCAGTGCTTCAGCCAAGTTGTGATGTAGTTGCACGGCTTGGGTCATCTCAAGTGCATAGTGCAAGATGTCTTTACTGAACTCCTGAAAATCTTTCTCTGGCCCAGTGGAAAATGGCGGTCTGGGAAATTAAAAAAAAAACCACAAAACACAAAACACAATATAACTGATATTTGTCTAATTAAAGATCATTACGGTACTAAACACCCCTGTGAAATTATTCCGTCTGGCTTGCTGCCATTTAAAAGATATCAAGAAATGTAGGTGATTTCCAACGATCAGTCAATTGACTGACATTTGGAAATAAAGAGTGCTATAGACGAAATCATGTTTTGTGATCAAAAGGTTGTGCATGGTATTTCACTGTTTTCTCGAAAAGTGTAATATCCACTGAGCTGAAGCTTCAAAGGGCTAGGTTTTGAACATTCTTCTTTGGATTTTGAGTGGCATCATTAATAAAAACAAATGGATTTCAAGGAGCAAGAAATGACCATGGAGTACATGTTAGTGCTAAGCTCCTACAGTTTAACTTTGCCCCTTAAAGCTACAGTCCATCATTTGCAGCTCTCCAAAAAGTAACTGACGTAATAATTGTTGAAAAGCATACTTGGTGTTAAAGATAGTTATGGGACTAATCTCCCTGTGAAATTATTCTTTCTGGCAAGCTGTCATTTTGAAGAAAATAATGAAAGAAAGCCATTTCCAATGAAGCATCTAAAGACGCATTCTTGGAAATTTGTTAGTTTTGTTCGCTTTTAGTTCGTCGAAGCGCGCGAAAGTGTTGACACGATGCACACGTGCGTGCAGTTGCTATAATTTCGTCGATTCAGTATGCGACATCACGTAGCTGCAATCGGCTCAGTGAGAACGTGTCCCAGACACTGAATTCAGGCCCAATTCAAAACATGACTCAGCAACTTTTGATTTGAAATCGATATCCTAGAATATTATTTTCTCAGAATATACAGTATTCACTGAGCTGAAACTTCATCAGGTTAGTTGTTCGGCACCTTTCTTTAGACTTGAGCACTTTTGTTGTTTCAAATGAACATAATGCCCAAATTACAAATGATGGACTGTACCTTTAAGAAACTCAGTGCCTTGTAAATGCAACTTTGACAGCTTACCTGTCAAGCCATGAGATCAGTGTCTTGGCAGCGGATATCGTCTCGGATACTTTGAGTAGGATGGTAGAAGGCGCGCTGTACAGTCGGTCTTGGGGATGGTTCCCTGACTGCAATCTCTGCTTCAACAGGCTAGCCAGGTTACTGGCCTTGGTGTTCAGATTCAGGGCCACTGTCTGTAAGGTCTCCGTCGGGTGTGCATAATGCTGATGGAATTAAGCGGGGAAAAATGGATAGAAATACCCTTAACAATATAATAGTCACCATGTACAACAAATTTAACTGCCAGAAAATATCTTACCAAATTCCAGGTCTGGACCTATTTTGAAATGTGCAATTCTCGATTGACTTACCACCATCAAGAGGAGATCAATGGCCTCCAACATGAGTTCTTGATGACCCATCTTAGTAATCTTCATGTCTTCAAGTTCCTGTATCGTCATCTTCAGGAGACGGTCGCCGGTTACTGAGTGGGCGAGGAAGTTTGGAATGTACTGCTCCAAGGAACTATCTAGTCCTGGCAGGATAGGTGGGGAAAAATTTAATTAAAATGTTTTGAAACCAAACATATTTTGGAATCTATTCTGATTCTGTCCAGGAAGACATGATTGCATTCAGAATGGATTTCCAAATTTACCCATAAAAAATATCATTGTTGTTGGGGTGCTGTGGTCCAATCGTTACGGTGTTCGACTCGTGTGCCGTGGTACATGGGTTTGAATCCTGACCGTAGGAACATGGTGCTTGTGCTCTTGAGCAAGGCACTTTACCATTATTGTTTCATCCTTCGGATGGGATGTAAAGCCAAAGGTCCCGTGTGTTGTGTAATGCACGTTTAAGAACCCAGTTGCACTTATTGCTAAGAAAAGGGGTTTGCCCCGGTGTTTCTGGCAGTAGCTGCAATATTCACTGCAGCACCTTGTAAACCCTTACAAGGTGCCACATAATGGGTCTTATAATTTCTCATAAATTTCATTTACCTGTCTTGAATTTCCAGCGCCTTGAGTGCCTAATTGTTGGTAGATAGGTGCGCTATATAAGACTCCGGTATTATTACTGTTATTGTTATAGCAAAAAACCTCCATAATATCATGAACTACAGTATGGAATCACTAAATTTTACGTCAATAAGAGGCCTAATCCTTCTATTACACATGAACATGTACAACAGAAACTATGTTTGGAAGTGAATGGAATTTATTCCTTAGGCCAAAAAATTATGCGCTTTTTAGGTGAGGCTCTTCAAATCATCTGGTCAGGTTGATAAATTGTTTTTTGTAACTTTTTGTTTTTCGGTCAGTCTTTGACATATATTACTTTGTTTGCTTTAGCTAATAAAATTTACAGGGAAAAAAATAGCAATCCACCCACCCTTTTTTTTTCTTCAACGTTATAGGAAACAATTTTCTATTTCTTGGCCTCAACATTGCAATGTAACAAAACTGCACACTAGTGTTTTCATGTTATGCAGAATTTGTACTTGGCATCGATGTCAAAATGCAGTTTTTTTCCTTGTCCCAAAATGTTATTTCCTTCCTTCTGTAGCAAGAAAGGAATGCCTTTAAAGGGAATGTACATCATTGGCTTTTGCTGTTATTTTCAGAAATGAACTATTTGAGGGGTTAGTATAATAGATCAAATATTGTTACACTGACATGTTTGAAGTTTTGTGTTCGAAAATGCTGGAAAAACCAAGAAAAACAAAAATGCTCAAGTAGTCTGATTCCCTGACTCCAGTAAAGATAAAATGGATAAATTTATAGATGCCGGAAAATTGTAAGGTAAGGGAACCAGTCTAGCTGGCCTGTACCCGTTCATGAACATGTAACCAATAGCAAACAACATTTTGACAGAAAAAAACATTGTAAATTTGGAGCAGTAGTTGAAAAATAGTTAGGTTTTTCCAACGGTGGTCAGCCGACCACCGTTAAAAATGTATACAAAATGCCATTTTCTTGAAAATGACTTCACACCAGGTGCCATAATTTTACAGGATGCTTTAGACTGTCATTTACCAACATCCTAGTAAGGTATTTCGTAAAACCTTGGTAGTTTTGTTTTTCGATGTTTGCAAATGTTGTATATTCCCTTTAACAACAGTATGCACACAAGGAACTCAGTCCAATGTGTGCATAGCACAGAAAGGGTAAACACAACTCTTAATACACTAACAAAACCGCCGTTTACATTACATTAAAACATCAACAGGTAGTCTTCAATGATTTATGTGACTATCGCTGTTTGATCGCCAGGGCAAAGTAAAACACATCACAATTATATACTGATTGCCTACATCATAAATGAGCGCACAGTCCTACTGGGGTTTGGTATTTTCAGGAAGTACTAATCTAAAATCTACAGGTGCTTCCTTCTAAAATTCCCGCACACTGAATCCTTCCTATACACAATGGAGGTCATATAAGTCATACAAGGTTCCTGGCGTTCTTTATGAAAATTTATATTGTGTACAGTTGAAGGTCGATTTGGAAAAATACACAAAGCCGCAACAACTACAGCAAAAACTAGGTTGTGCAAGATACAGTGTATGGCATGTCTATAATTTTGTTATGAAGTAAAATACGATCAAGGTGCTTGCACTATGAACATGATGAATTTTCCAAACTTCAAGACTTTCAAAAGCCATCATAATGTCATGGTGTAAAACCTCAAAAGAGAACGCCCGTTCTGGACTAACTGTCAATTTTTAAAAAGGGTTCCGATTGAGTGAAAGCTTTATGTGGCCTCTCTGTGGGCTCCAATACATTTTGCACGCGGGCACCATTTGCAGACAGTGTTGTAATTTTGTCATGCACGATGTCCCTGCATGGTCTGACGTTACCGTTTTCTCTGATTTTTGTCTTGACTATCCAAATTTTCTGAAGAATTTTCGTGTCTGTCAAGATCATGAGTAGGTGCAGAATTCTCAAGCATTATGGCCTTAATACTGAGGTCACTTCAAGCTCCACTACGAAGGAAATTTTTGAGAGTTTTAAGGGATCGAAGTGTCATCTGCTACATCAGCCAACATTTGAAGAAAAAAAATAGGGGGAAAAAACACCCGCATGGCCACACCACTTTTGGGACAAGCTCCATACCAGACACGGGAGACTTTTTTGGGGGTCTTAGTACATGTCATAGTATTTTTACATTATGCCCAATGCAGAAATCATTCATGTGTATCAATGTGGTAAACAAGTAGAGAACTTGACTTTGAACGGTCCAATTCACTCCACAACAATATAGGTACTGTGGATGACCTTTCAGACAATAGGTTTTTCCTTTGAATTCCATGCGGTTTGATGACTTATTATTTAGCTATGTGTATTTTGTGGGGAAAACATATTTTAGAATAAAAATTTACCAGTGCAAAATGAACCATGAAATGAAATGTAACAATGGATATTGATCACAAAAAGGCCACACAAAGATTGACATTTTAAAAGAATTTTACTTTTAGAAGTTTTGGACGGATTTCTTTAATATTTATACATATTAAGTATGTAACAGTTCTATTTTGTACATGTGTATAGGGCCTATTAACCTGTTTTTGTAATTACTTTCTGTACATGTTGTAAGTTCTAAATTACATAAAACAAGAATGACTTCTAATATTGATAACATCTGTAGTACATGTTTGTCTACAAATGTGGTACATCTAGGATCATTTGCTTTGTGTGTGTTTTTTGTCATTTGAAGAAAAAAAAATTGCTAAAAGCTTAAGAAGGGTGCATACAATGTAACAACTAACTTATTGAAGTTTGACCTCAGTGGATACTGTACAGGGTGAATAAAAAAAAATGAAACCCAAATGTTGGGACCATTGTTTTTGAAATCATACATTGAAATCATACATGTACTTTTCAAGTTACGGAATTTTAAACACAACCACCGTTTTAAAGTTCTGTCCACAGATCACACCAAGGTCAGTGTTCTTTCAGCAAAACGAAAACAAATTACACAGGGATGTGTGTGAATTGTTTTCGTTTTGCTGAAAGAACACAACACCTTTTTGTGATCCGTGGACAGAACTTTAAAACGGTGGTTGTGTTTAAAATTCTGTAACTTGAAAAGTACATGTATGATTTCAATGATTCTTGTACTAAAAGAAAGCTTAAGGAATTGGGCTTTCATATCCTAGATTTTGAAAGTGCTACTTGCAGAACTTCACTAAAACAATGCGCCCGACATTTGGGTTTCGTTTTTTTTTACTCACCCTGTACAGTTTGTGAAAACAGAAGCAAACGTACAAGTATGCACAATTTTTGAGGTCTTGTAACTGAATTCCGTTACTAACGCATGTAAAAACTATGTCAACGTGCACACTTTTTAACCACCTTCAACGATTGTTTTCTTCCCAATGATACAATTTCTGGAGGAATAATTTCAAAGAGTATTTGGTCATTCCTATCTTCACTTTGAGCAAGGATTTTCTCATTAAATTGGTAGATTCCAGATAATTTGTGCCTGAAATAATCAAAACCCAACAGCATGTAATGTTGGAATATAGATCTGGATGGGTTCAGTACCCCTAAACTGACAGTCTTTTACATAGGGTTGGCACACCTCCAGAAACAAAGTCAGAAATACAGGCTTGTGTGTGCAGTTTCCCATGGTGTTGAAATTTGCCAGGATGGGTATGGTTCCTAGTAAATCATGCTAGGGACTTAGGGTTTTACTAAGAAGATAAACGACTAGATTATTACATAAATGTACTTCAGATCAAGTTACAAAAATAAACTCTTCCCAAGTCATGAGATCACTGTAGGAAATGGCAGGACGTGCGCATTTCAAGTCATGTTGTTTGAAGGCCTTGGCACAGCCGTGTACCACTTATCTTTTATTGGAACTTCAGGAAATCAGACAAACTGTGACGCGGGGACAGGTGACAGAGGAAATGATTTGATACGCTGGATTATGTCTGAATATTGACGTCCTTTGCTTTTCATTTGTAATTGCTGATGACTCGTCAGTAATTTACCATTATGCCATGTGACTAAGACAGAGAAAATACAATTGTCATCCCTTTTTATAATGATTGAGAAAACAGGTGCTCAAAGTTTAATTTGTAAAATTTCTCATGTATTTTGAAAGACTGTGTGCAAACTATAGGCCTAAAGCCTACATTTTTATACAGAGCAACATGGCAAGATTTTGAAAGGAGCATCATTGGGAAAGAATGTTGCAACCTGACGCTACTTCAGCAGTTGTGTACAAAGTCTATGGAGAGTCAAGAACAAGTATTCCTAATACAATTGGAAATGTTTCTCAGTCCCAGATTCATGTCTTATCATCATTTTTGCAATGACTGACCTTCACTGAGAAGGCAGCGTCAGGTTGCAACATTCTTTCCCGTCATTGTTTGCACATCACTTGACGGAAACCCCTTATCTTTAGGCCTATGTATTTTGAATAAATTTTGAATTTTTTAGGGTGGTGGAAAGGGTTACAATATGTGGTGAATGGTAGGGATGGTGAGTGATGAAATAAGTTGTGGCGATGATTGGATGAGGACAACAAAAACCATTGAAATATCTAGGCACAATCAACATGCTGTTGCTAAAACAATAACATGCTTCAATTGTCAACCAAAAGTTCTTGGGCTTAAAAAAAAAATCTTCCAGAGCTGTTAAGAGTCAGTTGTAAACTGTGTGGTTTTGCAAGGCCATGAAACTAAGGAAAAATTAAATCTACTTCAATATAGAGTCGAATTTCATTTAAAACAATGAAAGTAAGAAAATGTATATTTTTAGGTGGGAAAGTCCCCAAACTTTGCAACTTCGGCTCTTAAACACACACAATTTATATAACTGAGCTACCCAATTGCTTCAGTTGCTGTAAGAATTTACACAAAAAACTTTTAATATGTTGCAATTGTGTAACAGCAGCTGTTGGAAAACGCATGATGACATTCATATAAATAGCCACTGCGATTAAAATAAAATATGAAAATGACGATCACCACAATGTTTTGTAGATGAACAAATAATCATTTCAGTTTTACAGGATAAAACAAACTCAAACAAAAGTGTCAAAACCTTCCTTCAAAGTTCAATAAAAAAAATAAATCAGTCCACACCCCCCCCCCCCCGAATAAAAACCATTAAAAAAACCCACAAAAACACAATGATCCAATTTATGCACATTTGGTGAATGAATCGAAGGCTTAGTGTAGTAAATATGAAACAACTGATTTAACCATAGAAATATATCATAGGACTTTTAGGAGAAATAAGAAAGAACAGCCTTGTTATGCCCCGCCCCCTCCATCATGCATATTGCACGTAGTGTAATGCGCAATGAACAATCATGCACAACATTACAACTGACATAACACCGGCTGTGCAATATGCGTATACAGTGTATGTACAAACATGACAAACCCGATTGTAAATTCGGTTGGAAATTTACCTCAATCTACCCGATTAATACAACGATTCTTAGGTCTTAAACACTATCAACCATCAGACGGATGAACATTTACCTTTGATCCAGTTTGCAATATCCTCTGGGGTCCACGAGATTATATTTAAAGACGACATTTTCCCGAGTGTTTCGATGCCCGATGCACCGATCTTGCGACTTCAAAACAGGAAGTAAATGTTTTAGTGACCGCGGGAACTCGTTCCCAGGGTCTCGGCTTGTCGTCTCCAAAATTTAGTCTGGTGCTATTCAAACTTCACGGTATGTAAATACGTACGTTGTCAGGACTTCAGACAGCTTTTTGGTGTTGAAAATCCAGAGCGTTCATTTACACTGGGCAGTACACAAGGCGCAGGTGTTTTGTCGAAATCATTTTAATAAATCAGTTTTTTTCTCAATTTCTTTGAGCGAGAGACGTGAAATCCCACTGAGAATTATGTCAAGACAAGGTGGTCGATCTGCTGACCCAAGAAAAGTGGTATGTGCAAATAGTTTGTCATTTTTTTACACGTTTTCATTCTGTTGATTGGTTTCCCTAAAATAAAATTGAAAAACAAAGTTTCATTAGGCCTAATTAATAATATAATTTTTTTTTCATTAAAAACATGCATTGAGAACCTTGTTATTACTTGGGTCAATATTGGTCAAGACCCCCATTGGTTTGTACACAGTATGCCTATTCATTGCCAGGAGGTGAGGAAGAAAATGTTGACAGTTTGTGACCTTACATTGTCTTATTTGTCTTAAAAATAGGCGGGTTAAACGTGTATTATAACAAATTATAAATTACAAAATACTTGATGAGACTTTGCTTTGGGAATCACTAAGTATCCACAATATTTTTTGTATTTAGACTGAAAATGAAATGACCTGCGTGTTTGGACACAGTGCCATTTTGGATACAATGTATCGTCATTCGTTAGACCCCCTAACGCTACGTGGTCTTATTTCTACGCACTGGCATTCAATTTAGGTGTGATAACTTGCGCGTGTTGCAAGCGTTACCTGCACAGATTACAGAGGGTTGAAGATACTCCTAGAACTATGGTAGTGGAGCCTCATAGTCATAGATCAAGAAGCCCGCAAAATTGCCTGCAGCACAAAACACTAATAAAGTACAAAAACGTCCATCAAAATGGAGACATTTCACACAGAACCGCTGCACAGTTTGCCCCTATACTCCGTACTTTATCTCTTGACATGCGCAGAACTAACATAGGTGGATTCTCTCGGTTTTTAGGCCAAAATGATGAAAAATATGCCCTTTCCGCACTGAGCCAACCTGACACTTGAAACGTGCATGCATATGATCGAGCGATGATTTTCGGTTCGCTCGGAGCGCGCCGCGGGGGGTACGGTCGAAATGATAGTATGTGCATGCGTACAAGTTTGCTCCGAGCGAACCGAAAATCATTGCTCGATCATATGCGTGCACGTTTCAAGTGTCAGGTTGGCTCAGTGCGGAAAGGGCATATTTTTCATCATTTTGGCCTAAAATCCGAGAGAATCCACCTATGTTAGTTCTGCGCATGATACGTGAGTATGTCATTTGTCAAGAGATAAAGTACGGAGTATAGGGGCAAACTGTGCAGCGGTTCTGTGTGAAATGTCTCCATTTTGATGGACGTTTTTGTACTTTATTAGTGTTTTGTGCTGCAGGCAATTTTGCGGGCTTCTTGATCTATGAGGCTCCACTACGTGGAGCCTCATAGTTCTAGGAGTAGGTTGAAGATACACATGTACATGTAAATGTTCTTTTGTATGTTTTAACTTAATGTGTTCCTTGATTTTTTTCTTTCCATTTTCCAGAGCCAAGAGCTGTTTACCCTGACGTATGGATCTCTAGTCTCACAGCTTGTCAAAGATTATGAAAGCGATGAAGAAGTCAACAAACAACTGGACAAAATGTAAAGCCTTTTACGCCACACCATCATCATTTAATAATGTCTATGCGTATGACATCATCAGTCCTATGGAGAGATGCACAACATGACCTCACTGAGGTCAAATCTCACATTACATTTACTGTGGGAAAACAGCTGTGCATACCCTCTATATATATAAAAAAGTCATTAGTCCAAAAAAAAAAGTCTCCGGTTTCTGGTATGGAGCTTGCCCAAAATGTGGTGTGGCGACGCGGCTTTTTTTTTTTTTTTTAACCTGATTTTTTTGCTTCAAATGTCGGCTGATGACTGCAAATGGTGCCCGACTAAACTTAGTGCAAATATATGGGAGTCCAGAGAGGCCACATAAAGCTTATTCTCGACCATAACCCAATCTAAAAACACGTTAAAATTGTGCAGCAGCAGGATTCCAGTCAAACCAGTGAGTTTGGCGATTTTGAGACATCATCTTTCATTGAAAAAAACCTTTTTCATTTTGCCGACGCGCATGGCTACAGCGACGTGTGCGCATACCAAAAACCGGAGACTTTTTTTTGGGGGGGGGGCCTTAGGAACTGAGTGTAAGAAAACTATTATCATAAAATTGAACTGTACAGAATAGAGGAAACCTCAAATCATCTAAAAAATATAAGGAAGTTTGCAAAAATATTGATACAAAAATAGTAAATGAAGGTAAACAATTTGAATGACTAAGTTGATTATCTTTTTAATGTTTTGAAAATGAACAGAATTGCTACAAATGGCTTACTGACTGGATTTACCTGAAATATACAAAAATCCAAAAAGATAGAGGGCTAACATTTTTGATCCTAGCTGGACCTAGTTAGGACCTCTAACTTTGTTGATTTCTTTAATATTTTGTCACATAAACAGTTTCTGTATTGGTTCATTTATTAGATTCCTTTTTTGTCCTCATCATTGCAGGGGCTATAACATCGGTATTCGTCTCGTGGAAGATTTCTTAGCTCGCTCGGGGGAAAGAAGATGCAACGACTTCAGGGAAACGGCAGATATTATAGCAAAGGTGGGGACAGCTAAAGACATGCTTTTGTGTTTATGTAAAAGCCCCTTAACCCTAGCCCCCTAGGTCCTTTTGGCCAGAAACCATCCTGAATCCTGCAAAATCCTCCAATTGCTACCATGTGAAAAATAATGGGATTCAGCCTCAATCCTTCCAAATCATTTGATATTTCTTGAATGTGTTCAGTGGAGGGGTGACCATTGCCTCAATCCTTCAAAATCCTCCAACAATCACTGTTGATGGGTTGAGGCATTGCCGATGACATTCAGAAGCAGTGCGGATGATATCAAGCATAATGCAGGGCTCAATTATGCATCGCTGAACATAAACAATGCTGCATGCAGCCTTTGAACTCGACACAATGCATCCTCCAAAATCAACCGACATATTTTGCCAATCAGCCTCATTCCTCCAAAATCCTTCAAAACAGCCTGGAGGATTTTGGAGGATTGAGGAAGGTTTAATACGGTTTGCTCAAATACTGGGAGCCACACATTAATGCATGCAAAATTTCCTGAATTTTCCTGCTTTTCCTTAAATTTAAAATTTAGACTGTTTCTTTAACTCGACATTTGCTTTGACAGATTGAATTCAACACCTCTAGGTGACCAGTTATCCTGTAATTTTTGGAGGAAGTTTGTCCAAAATGACTGCCGGATTTTCCTTCAAGGCCATGGGTCATGCATGTGTGACCTTTTGAATTTCTCTGGTAATTAACCAGGAAAGTAGCTTCCATGGCAAAAGTTAAGTGAAAACATGATATTTTTCAGGAAACACAACTTTTCAGGAAATTTAGCATGCATTGCTGTGTGGCTCTAAAGACATTTTTGAGACACATTAATGGGGCAAGTGGTGATAACAGCAGCAAAGCTACGTTTAACTAATACCAGACCACCAATAGTTGGTGGCATGGGTGGCTTGTGCGTTAAGCGCTTGCCTCTCACCAAGGTGACCACGGTTCGAATCCTGGCCGCGGATCACATGTGAGTAGAGTTGTGCGTTGGTTCTCTCCTGTGCCACAAGGTTTTTTTTCCAGGCCCTCCGGTGTTCCTCCCTCCGGAAAAATCAAACACTTTCGATCTCAGGCTGTGCTCCGTGGTCATATATGGGTCGATGTGGCCGGCAGCCATAGGCGCCTTTACGTGCCAGCGGCCCGACCACGTTGTAGCCACGTCCTTCGCAATTCAGCATACCAGCTGCGAGTAAGGATGATTAGCCTCCCAAATTATTATTATTATTATTATTATAGTTACATAAACTCCAAAGAAAGAGAAAGAAAATATTACTACTGATTTTATTATGCCCCGCGGCGAAGCCGAAGGGGCATACTGTTTCCGCCTTGTCCTTCCGTGGGTGGGTGTGTGGGTGGGTGTGTGGGTGGGTGGGTGTGTGTGTGTGTCCGGACAAATCTTGTCAGCGCGATAACTTGAGAAATACTTAACATATGAACTTCAAATTTGGTTTGTGGATTGTTCTTGGTAATCCTAAGAAGCCTTTTCCATTTGGGGCCAAAAGGCCAAAGGTCAAGTTCACAGTGGCTAAAACAATAGAAATCTTGTCAGCGCAATAACTTGAGAAATACTTAACATATGAACTTCAAATTTGGTTTGTGGATTGTTCTTGGTAATCCTAAGAAGCCTTTTGCATTTGGGGCCAAAAGGCCAAAGGTCAAGTTCACAGTGGCTAAAACAATAGAAATCTTGTCAGCGCGATAACTTGAGAAATACTTTACATGTGAACTTCAAATTTGGTTTGTGGATTGTTTTTGGCAATCCTAAGAAGCCTTTTGCATTTGGGGCCAAAAGGCCTAAGGTCAAGTTCACAGTGGCTAAAACAATAGAAATCTTGTCAGCGCGATAACTTGAGAAATACTTTACATGTGAACTTCAAATTTGGTTTGTGGATTGTTCTTGGCAATCCTAAGAAGCCTATTGCATTTGGGGCCAAAGGGTCAAGGGTCAAGTTCACAGTGGCTAAAACAATAGAAATCATGTATTTATTCTGAGATTATAGGGATTAGGGATTAATTCATATAAAACCTACAGAAGACACTAATGCTGTCAATGAATGTTCCATGTGACCAAGGTACATGTAAGTTGATGTTAAAAGAGTGGCGTTATGTCATGGGAACTGTCACCGTTGCGGGGCATTTGTGTTTGTAAACACACCTGACTTGTTTCCTTCTTTTTCAGTCCGGTTTCAAAATGTTTCTTGGAATCACCCCCACTGTTGCCAATTGGAGTGCAGCAGGGGACGAGTTCTCGCTCATATTCGACAACAACCCTCTGACAGACTTTGTGGAACTCCCAGAAGAACACAGTCAACTCAACTATTCCAATATCTTGTGTGGAGTCATCAGGGGAGCTTTGGAAACAGTAAGTTGTGTGAATGTTGTGTAGGAATGGACGACACCAACATTTTGGAAATCGATTTGCAATTCCCTTGGGGAGTCACACTTTTGTTTAGGATCATCTCCAAATTAAGTGAGGAAAAAAAAATACAAGAAAAAATACTTAGAGAGAAAACCAGTGTCATTGTTGTATCTCAGAGGCATTACAGTAACACGTAACTGGATTTTTGCTCGACCTGATGGGCCAGCCCATTATCCTCTGACTGACTGACTGACTCCCCCCCCCCCCCCCCCCCCCCGACTGACTGAGTCACTGACTGACCGAGTACCTGAGTAAAAATAATACCCTAAAGTGAGACTTTCTGGTCTAGCTTGAATAGGACAGGCAAGTCTTGTTTTTCTTAACAAAATGTGTCAAATAAGAATTCTGGTTTGCAAGGTGGACATGAACAAAGTATGGAAGGTTTGGGGTAACACCATGGGAATATTATCTCTCTTGAGTTGTGTGGCTCTGAGAAGAACCAGTTGTTAACTCGACGTTTCAAACAGTGTGATCTGTTCATCATCAGGAGACTGATGACGAACAGAGGGGTTTACTGGAAAACCCCTTTGCCATTTTCACTTGAAAACATGAAAAGAATATTTGAATAGCAAGATGGAAGCCTCCTTTTTTGGGGGATGAAGTGCGGGGCAATCAGCATATTTTTTAAAATTTAGTGTCATTTTTTTTTCACTTGACAGGTACAGATGGATGTCAATGTTCGGTTTGTACAAGACCTCCTGAAAGGTGACAACCAAACAGAGCTGAAAGTGAAATTCATTAAGCGATTAGAGGACGCGGTACCTGCTGGGGAGGAGTGAGGCAACTATCGATGTTTAAATTATTGATATGTAAATATAAATATATCAGGTGTATCAGTGATTTTGACGTCCACTATTTGCACAAATACAATATTGGATTCTAAGGGCGACTGATTCGCAAAAGAAGACTGCATTGTTACTTTGTCACTTTGAGTCAGTTTTGCTAGAAGTGTGTGCTGCGTGCATGAGTTGTGCTACGTGCATGTGAAGGACCACTAATTTGTGTTGCTAATATACTTCTTACCACCAAAGGTATAGGTCTCAAAGCCCCTCGCAATTATTACCCATGTTTGTCAGGCCAGTTTCCTGCAGCTGAGATCAGCGCAATCTGGTCTCGCCCCTCACAGGTACCCACTTATACTCCTGGGTGGAGAGAGAGAGAGGCAATTGCAGTAAAGTGTCTTGCCCAAGGACACAAGCGCCATGTTCCCATCAGGATTCGAACCCATGTACCATAATGGCACACTAGTCAAACACCGTAACCATTTGACCACACTACTCTGAAACTGAAACCCACATTTTATGGAGTTCCAGAATGTACCTAATGCTGTTTAATTATGACAATTAGGCCAAGTAACAAAATAAACCAGTTTCTCGTCCCCGTCCGCTTCCTTTTTTCTTGACCGCCTCCTTTTTTCTTCTATTTTGAAAATGTATACATTTGCATTATATTTTGCACAAATAATGTCCATAATTTGTCTCATTATTAGTTTGCAACAAAATTGTAGCTCTGTAAAAAGGGTTATGGCCCCTTTAGGCACAATTTAATATCAGCAAAATAGATGAGAAAATTTGAGGAATCCTCCACCATCTTGAAAAAAATCCGCCATCTTGTGGGGGGGGGGGGGGAGGGGGAAGGGAAAAAAAAGTGCCCTCCTCCATTTTTCCAAATGACTGGATGTGAAACTAGTATTTTTTTTACTTGGCTTAAGTGGTTGAACCTCATTGGAGGTTTTTAAATTTAATGTTTTGTGGTTTGCTATGTTATGGTGCAGTCCAGCACAATATTCCTAGCAGGACATGTGACAGAGGGGTACCCCCTAATCTCCCTATACCCTATACACACCCTGGACTATTGTTACCTATAAATACATCCCCCTAGATATCTCAAAAGAAATTCCTGAGATTCTGGTAACACAATGACCAACACAAAAGAGGAGGGTCCCTCTGTCTCATATCGTGCCAATGTGCAGCGCAAGTCATCCAAATAAACTGACAAAAGTACATGTGTATTCCTTTGTCAATGTTCATCCACAATTACTTGTGACTTGTGATGGACTGGAACTAAAACACTAAAGACATCATATTATACAAATATGTCCATTGAATATAAGTAAATGTGTACATGTTTTTTCATAGTTATTTTTCAGTGGAATCCCCAGTTGTGTTTAAACCCTTTTGTTTATTGCATTAAAACTGGTTAAACTTCCTTTGTCCCGCATTCCCCGTTTATAATCACATCAAGAGCAAACCCAGAAACTGAAACCTGTCAATAATAATTGTGATTTGTGAACCTTTCCAAATTATTTCAGTCCCGAAAGTTGACTTTCAAGATTGAATTCCTAGAATGTTGAATTAGTTAATTTTATTTTCAATCCCCATTGTCTCTATAACACGAATACATGAAAGAGTTTGAGAATGTTTTGCGTACATTTAATGAGGAATCCTCTTATTAAATTCTTTGATGTTGTCTTTTTCTGCCAAGTGAATGTTTGTTCATTGAGCAGTGTTGCAAATCGATGTTATGTCAGTAAATAATGTGTTTTTATCCAACAAAACGTATCCAGTTTTGTTGGTAGTTGAAATGGGTTATGTAAATAAATTTATGTTACAATCGTGTCTTTGCATTGCTATTGATTTGTATCTTGTGAGCTGTTACATTTTTTTGGGGGGGGGGGGGCCGGGTGGCCTTATACTTTCGTTTCATATCTAATTTTTGCCAGGTATATCTATTTTGACCAAGTAAAGAAATTTTCTAGTTCATAATACACAAGGCGTGGCAAAGTAGAACAGATTATTCCTGTGAAGAAGGCGAGATGTTGGGGTGAAAGTAGTACGCGAGGCCAAACTTGGAAGAGGAGCAATTCTATGAAGATGCACTTGTCCCAACCCGCAAACATTGGGGGCGCTGTGTTAAAATAACGGTGTACTGAAAAAAAAAATAAACCACTTGACGTTTTACAACTATGGAGGGCGCTAATGCAATGAAATTCAAGATGGCGCTGCCCGTGGCCCAAAGTTTTGCTCACCGTATTTCCGTTTATTCAAAGCTCGCTAAACCGAGCCAAGGTGTAACAATTACTAGATTGTATTGCCAAAGAGCTACCAAAAAGGTAAGAATTATCAAATCTTGATTTTGGCTGAAGGAGTTGTTATATTACAATGCCTGCAAAACCGATAGACGTTTTACACGGAAATTGTTTACACAACTAGATAGAATCATCATATTTCAAAGTTGATTTGATACTGATACTAGTTACTCCTAGAACTATGAGGCTCCACGTAGTGGAGCCTCATAGGTTCAGAAGCCCGCAAAATTGTTGTCAGCACAAAACACTAATTAAGTACAAAAACGTCCATCCCAAGCAGGCCGTTTTCCACAGAACCGCTGCACAGTTTGCCCCTAAACTCCATACAATACCTCATGACATACTCACGTTATGTGCACCCAACAAACATCGGTGAATTCTGTCTGTTTTTCGGCAAAAATGATGAAAAATATGCCCTTTCCGCACTGAGCCAACCTAACACTTGAAACGAGCACGCGTGCAGAATGATCGCAGTCATTTTCGGTTCGATCGCTCGGAGCGCGCCACGGGGGGTACGTACTTGCACTTGTACGCATGTGCATACTATCGTTCCGCTCTACACCATACCCCCCGCGGCGCGCTCCGAGCGATCGAACCGAAAATGACTGCGATCATTCTGCACGCGTGCTCGTTTCAAGTGTTAGGTTGGCTCAGTGCGGAAAGGGCATATTTTTCATCATTTTTGCCGAAAAACAGACAGAATCCACCGATGTTTGTTGGGTGCACATAACGTGAGTATGTCATGAGGTATTGTATGGAGTTTAGGGGCAAACTGTGCAGCGGTTCTGTGGAAAACGGCCTGCTTGGGATGGACGTTTTTGTACTTAATTAGTGTTTTGTGCTGACAACAATTTTGCGGGCTTCTGAACCTATGAGGCTCCACTACGTGGAGCCTCATAGTTCTAGGAGTAGATACTAGTAGTAGAATTTACTTTATCTTAAAGAGCTTTCAAAATGCAATTCAACAAATGGTCTCCAAACTTCATGGGGCAAGCAGTTCTGACATTATTGCAATTTTAAAGTTACTTTTCTTTGCCTTAAAATGATGCTCGATTTGGCTGAAATAAATGTGACCTCGTCAGTTGATTATGTGTAGAAAAGTATGGGAAATTTACACATATAACGGCATCGCTCTTTTGGGAAATCCACAACTTTTTTTCGCAATGTGATTTAATAACAAACCAAACTTTCTAAGGTCAACTACACCCTGCAATTCTTTTATTGATGTTAGGAGCTAAGCGAAAGTATCCCTGTATGTGATACTCCATGTCAAACCTTTTCAAAAAAGGCGGTCACAAAAATTTGGTCATTTTGGGCATGAAAATAGCACCACCAATGTCCGTGGTGACGGTTCAACCTATTAAAGGAACCAGGCCCTACACTACGCGATCGCCCAACAAATGGCCGGCCTTCCCTTATTAGATCAACACAACCCGTCATGAAAATATGCTATCGGATTATGTAGTTTAGAAACCTTCTGTCTTTTTCGTGTTGGAAAGAATATATTATCCAGACGCCACTTCAGCGGTTGTGTACAAAGTCTGTGGAGAGTCAAAAAAAGTATTTCCTGACGAAATTGGAAATGTTTCTCGGTTTCAGATTCATGTCTTTTTAACATTTTTGCAATGACTGACCTTATGAAGAAAAAAAGTGGCATCCGGTTGCATCATTCTTTCCTTAATTGTGTTAATTGTTCGAAAATGATTTCTGCTAGGACTACCCCAATTTGTTTTCAAAATGAGTTTATCACAAGTAGCAGTAGTTTTGAGGTTAAAATTTGAATGTTTTTTTAGAGTAAAAACAAAAATGCCTTCTTCAAGCAACCTCAAGCAATCTCCCTTAGTCTAGTTTGGTTTCCTACCTCCATGTTTTGACTGAAAATATGTTTTTCTCACCCCTTTTTCCAGTTGATGTTGTATGAATCAACACTTTTTTTGGCATTCTTTGTGCGTTACGACTATGGTTGTCATCTTAGCCTTTAATTTCATTCAAAAATGAAAACTAATGCCCTTTTTTCATGTCATGACAATGACATCTTTGCTTTTCAACAGGTAAGTCCAATGACATAAAGGTGGATATTAATTTTCTTAGATTAACCCTAACTCCCTAGCATCATTCACTAGGAACCATACCCATTCCTGGCAAATTCCAACACCATATGGGAAACTGCACACACACATATTTCTGACTTAGTTTTTGGAGGTGTGCCAACCCAATGTAAAAGAATGTCAGTTTAGGGGTACTATACCCATCCTGACAGATTCCAACAAAACATGCCGTTGGGGTTTGATAGGTTGAGTTCTGTTAGGGTCAATGATGGGATCCTAAACTATACCATTGCCAAATAAGTTGTGGTAAGTTCTGTATAAAACTGGAATTAACGTTTTATTTTGTGGAACATTACATTGTTTTATTTCAATATTTGTTCATATCATAACAGGGCATTCAGAGAAGAATATTTTCAGGCATCCAACCAACTGGTATCCCACATCTCGGTAACTACTTCGGAGCGCTGCAAAACTGGGTCAAACTGCAGAACGACACGGACAACAGTGTGGTGTTCAGCATAGTTGATTTGCACGCTGTTACCTTACCACAAGACCCCGATGTACTGAGGCAGAGCATACGAGATTGTGTGGCTGTGCTGCTGGCCTGCGGGATTGACCCCGAGAAAAGCATACTGTTTCAACAGTCTAGTGTGAGTAGATGTGTGAACAAATTGAAGAAGAAGAAACAAAAAAACAAAAAAATATTAAACCCACCCCCCCAAAAAAAATAATCTGAACAATTCCTGACGGAACAATGCACTATGTTGATGCCACCTTTTTCACCACAGTACCTTAGTGATGGTCATTCATTGAAACTATGTTTAAGTGCAATATGAATTTGAGAAACACATACTGTTCTGATAGAAAATACTTGAGAAATTGTGAGTACTCTCTGTAGACTCGTGGCGTAAATCTGTGCCGGTGAGTGGGGGGGGATAGGGGATGACCGAAATCCAGTAATTGCCCAGCCGTGGACATTCGAAGGGGGGGGGGGGATGGGACACCACATTACACCAGGGGGTGCTCAGGATATAGTTGTACATGTATATCAATATGTATACTCGCGCTTACATCCAAGCGGCACATTTTTAAAGCTTTTGTACTTTGTTTCTTCACTTTTCAGTACTATTGAATACATTTGGGTTGTTGGGATGTTCGAAAAATACTTGAAATCCGCATTTTGTTTTTCATCGCGAAAAAGTGGGGGGGGGGGATGATTCAATAGCCCCCCCCCCCCCATGGTAAAAAAAAATGGGGGGGGGTATATACCCCCCATTGCTGGGCAAAATCAATCGGATACCCCTAGCACTGCTTCAGGCCAGTAGGCCCAAGTCCATCATACTCCATCAATACTTAGTCACGCCAGACCTTCTGGACCTGGGGGATGGATTCTGATGGAGTTGGGGTGGTTAGGGTTAAAAATGCACCTTTGTGTCCCATTTCACATTATTTTCATTTTGCCATTTTTAAGGGCATTTTGGTGCCTTTTTGGTTTTCATGCTATGTTACAGCTATTTTAGCACCAAAATTTGCCAGAATTTTGAATATTTTGCTGTCGTAAATTATCTTTTCTTTAGTGATTCCTTGTTGTTTTGGTACATGACAGTAAGCCAGTGAGCAGACTTCTTTCACAAATGTTTTCAATGAGCACATTTTGGTTTCACAATTTGAACAGAAAACCCCTAAAGTGAACAGTGTCTTCCTGAAATGACATCACAGCAATAACGCTCTCATTTGTCAGGAAAAGCATGGAACATTTTAGATGTAAAAAAAAAAAGTGCCCTTTTCAATAAAATTAACCAAAAAGGGGTGTCAGATAGTTTTCATACATTAAAGAGGAGTAGAAAGTTGTGCAAAATATGTTCCCAAGTAAGATTCATGTCATGGGCCCTCCAAGTAGGGCCCACAAGACTTTATAATTTTGTAAATCTAGGTTTGTGGGGTTTTTTTCCTCTTCAAATTTCAGGTACATCAACATGCTGAGCTTGCTTGGATCTTGGGATGCAAAACCACATTAGCCAGACTTGGACAATTCCCACAGTGGAAGGTGAGCCATACTTTTATGCCAGGACAAGAATGGTTAAAATTTTATCAACTGCGAGGTTTCGTTTTATCACGTGTTTTTCTTCTGCAGATAAAGCATATTTGGAAAATATTTTATTTTGAAAAAAAAAAAAAATGTATTACAAAGGATTTTGACTTGCCATGTTGCAATTGACTTTCAATTTTGTTCGTTTTCTTTGCAAAGTCCAAAGCTGGTGGCGACAAGAAGAAAGAATGTGTTGGGCTCTACACCTACCCAGTCCTGCAGAGTGCTGATATTCTCCTGTATAAGTAAGGACATCACTACACCTTTAAAAGTTTTTTTGGAAGTTCAGAACTTCTTTGTCCTCATTAGAAACTTAAGGATAAGGGAGTTACCTTGTACATACAGGGTGGTTAAAAAAAAGTCCACTTTTGACAGCAATTTTCACCTACTTAATGAACTTAATTTAAATATTTTTTCACATAGTAGTAAAGTATAGGCCTTTAACAATGCATGGTGAAAAGAGCTTAGTAAAAAAAGCAAAAATAAAGATATTATGCTAATTTGAATACAAGTCACCAAAATCAGTCTTGTCCATGGATTATTCTATGTAAGTTGGAAGTTTTCGTAGTTCATAAAAATGAAAAAACCTTCCCACCAAAAATTGTGCCCTAGTAACTTTTATTAAAGCTGTCCAATTATTCATGTCAGTGTTAAGATCATTTACTCACTGAGCTGTCGGCTTAAGTTCATTGTTGCATAACATTACATAACATAACAATCAAATGTCATGCCCTTTCAAATATTAAGATGGGCTTTATTGTTAGCGCGTTTTTTCAAATGATAACGTTCAAGCATGCATTGGTGCATTTTGTGTTGAGAGTACATGTAAACCTCCATTGACAAACAGGTTTCCCACATGAAATGTTCAAATTAGCATAGCTCAACGACAAATTGTGCAAATGCAACAATTTATTTGGTCACATTTGCTTAAAGGCCAGTACTTTAATAGCTACTAATCGACAGTTAAAAATAATTTTGAAACATAGGTGAACATAGCTGTCAAATGTGGGTGTCCTTGTTTTTTAACCACCCTGTAGTTGTCCAGGTACAGTTCTGGGTCACAATATTTTTTGGCTTGTGAATTATCAGCATTGGCTTGTCAAAGGGCTTTTTAAGAAAAAAGTCACAAGCTTACTCAGGTGGGACTCGAACCTGCAACCTCCTGTTTACGGGTTCAGATGTCTTGCTACTCTACTACCCAGCTTGCCAGGGTCAGCTGGCCTTTTTAAATCTGATATAGAAGCACAAAACGCTATCAAAATAGTTAAGCCAGTACAATAAAGTTAAGCCAGCCATCAATTATCAATTTCCCATTGTTCCTTTTCAGGGCAACTCATGTTCCAGTCGGGGAGGACCAGTTGCCACATCTGGAGCTAGCCCAGAACCTGGCCAGGATATTCAACAATAACTATGGCGCGTTCTTCCCCATCCCTAAGGCTATTACTGGTGAGTTTATAAAATCTCAGTCCAGAATTAGCTATCATTTCACAGGCTCAGAATTGATGTTTCATTTTTGAAATTGAGTATTGAAATATCCTTTTTGATGAAATGGACTTTAAAAACAAGTTATAAGCAAAAGCAATTTCCCTAAAACAGTATGCTTAAATTATAACAAGACTAGGTTTGCCCAGTCGATCGGAACCCAAAAGTCTCAGTTTAGGACATTATTTATGCTCTGTGAGTCGGGGAGTCAGTCAGTCAGTCAGTTAGTCATTGGCTCTTTCAGTCGGAAGACAATAGGCTTGCCTGACAAATCCAGCTGCAAGCATCGGCATGGAAATCCGGGTCATGCGGCGTGAATGCGCGATAGAACACAAGACCCCGGATGTCATGACCTAAATTGTAAACAGGGCAGAGGTCATGACATCAAGCCAACAGTGTGAGGGCGCTGTTCCATTGTAATTACTGTTGCAGGCAGTAATGGTCCGTACCAGTGCAGGAGTTACATTTTTACCTGCTTGCAAGGTTAACCCTAAAAAGGCCGGGTTATTTTGACCATCTCTCAGCCGAAAAAATTTGAAACTCGGTAAATGCATAGAGCAACTCATCATGAACATACCCAAGAAATTTCATGACTATAGGTAAAAGGGTTTTGGAATTATGGCTTATTAATTATTATGTACAAATGGTAATTCTGCTCTTTGTACATGATGTATATGGGAAAATTCAGTTTTCACGGCGCGTAGCGGTGGAAAATTTTTCACTGCGCGGCAACCCGTGGTCCGATTTTTATGTTTTGGGTATCAAAAGATGCGCAAGGCTCGAGGCTAAAAAGTCAAAGCAGCTCGGGCCATGAATTCCCCCCCCAGCCCTTTTAGTGTTAAGGGATATGTTTTGTGTTCATTCTTTTGATTTCTGAATTATGTCTGTAGCTACATCATAGGTTTTTGTTCACTTTTTTTCACAGGTGAGGTGAGCAGAGTGAAGAGCTTACGAAATCCCAGCGCCAAAATGAGCAAGTCGGAACCGGATCCGAAAAGCCGCATCGAGCTGACAGACTCCTGCGAAGACATCCAAGAGAAGTTCAAGAAAGCCGTCACTGATTTCACTGGGAGTGTGACCTTTGACCCCGAGAATCGACCGGGGGTCTCCAACCTTGTGGCCATCCACGTGGCAATTGAAGACTCGTCACCGGAGGAAATTTGCGAACGGGTCATGGGAGTGCAGACTGGGGAGTACAAAGTCATGTTGGCCGAGGCCGTGAACGCAAAACTGGCGCCGATACGAGAGAGGATATTTGAATTGAGGAGAAACACAGAGTACATTGAGGATGTGCTGAGGACAGGAGCTGAGAGGGCCAGTGAGATTGCAGAGAGGACTTACAACGATGTTAAGAAACTTGTAGGACTTATATGACAATACGTGAAACTTGGAGTTCGGAAAATCAAAAGAAAATGAATGAAATTATTTTTTACTTTTAAAGTTCTATATAGGGTGATCCAACAAAAAGTTTACACTTTTTTTAGAGGCAGATACATGTTGAAATTGTTTTAAGACATTCCTTAACTACAAGATATTGGTGGTATATGGTAAACACGGCATAGAAAGTAAAGCTCAAAGTAAGAAAGAGCGGCCATTTACAGAAGAATGGTCAAAAACCAATTTGTCCACATCCATGGCAGTCGTGTAGACCAATTTACAAATATTGCAGTTATTTGTGTGCGCAGTGCTTTTGTGTTGCCAATATCTCATAGACTTGCGTGTGGATAAACTGGTTTTTGACCATCCTTCTTTAAACCATTACCGTTTCTTAATTTAGGCTTTATTTTCAATGCCGTTTTCACCATATACAACAAAGATGCTTTAGCTTAGGAATATCTTCAGACAATTTTAACATGTCTCCCCAATTCCAAGAAATCTGCATCTGAAAAAGTGTAAATTTTTTTGACCACCCTGTAGACCATTCGGAGCCCGCTATCACCATACATTCATGCATAGGAGTAACAGCAAGGATAGTTTGTGTATGTACAGGGATTAATGGAATAAAAGCGGGAAAATTCTTTTCAACTGCAACAAAATTTCTCTGAAGAAAAACTCTGTACTTACACTTTTTCAATTTTCTTTTGCCCAGTAAATTGTGTTTAAAACTTTTACTCCTAAAAGTGTGAAAGCGTTTTATATTTCAATTTATGGTTTGCAATGAGGACTTCATTAATTTGACGACTCCTAATTAGGCCCCCAAAAAATTGCTCTGCTTTTGGTTACCCTACCTACCCTATTTTGACAACCCCTACCCTAATTGTTTTTTTGAAAAATGAGGAAAAAAAAACAGAAAATAGTCATTTACTACCTTTTACCCTTGACTACATGCACACACCTCCATATGATCGTAAACAAACAAAATTGACAAAAAGACGTAAAATTCCCGACCTACCGACCCTATTTTCAAATGCAATGTAATCGGAAGCAGAACTAATTTTTTTTTTGCCTTAGTATTTGTGCCGACTCCGCTGAGGGACAACATACTGTAATTTCCCCCAACGTGTAATTATTTTTACAAAATTGTAATGTCGAGAAGCTTAACTTTGAATGATTTGACATGTTTAATAAGTCGATTTCAGAACAATGTTTCAAAACAAGGTAATTATAGAAGAGGTCAGTACGTTTGCAGGCAGGGGGAAATATGCCTCATTGATACATAGTTCATTAATATTGATACTTTCATAAGCTTTTCAACAATGAAAAATCTCTTCAATCGGAAACATTTTTATTGAGTTATGGTCAATAACTGTTTCATTTTGTCAACGGCGACTGATGCTTGACTGCCACAGTGAACAAGGGTCAAAACCTGCATCCATGAAAGAGGCAACCAAGACCAGAACAACATCTAAGAAGTTAAAACAGTCCTTTTCATGACCACGGTTCTTTCCAAAAAGAGAAATGACAAATTTTCAAATAATCAAAAAGAACCAAATAAAGAATGACAACATTAAAGAAAGCAAAACTACCCTCATCCCAAATCCATTACATTCATTATAAGTAAAATTTAAAACCGTGGACAAAATGAAAAAGCAGAACCTTTTTTTAATTGGCCATAACCCAACAGATATGTGTCTGATTGGAAAGTTGTTGACGCTGTTGAAAACTAGAGTGAAATATATACTTGTCAAACATGTATCAACATGTTTTTTTTTAAAGGTGTGAAAAATACGCGCTTTATTGGGCTCAGAGTTGTTGTTTGTTTGTTTTTTTTGGGGGGGGGGGGGGGTTTAACACCCTGTATCTTTCTTGCGTTATTTCGCAAGAGGATTGTGTTACTTATTAACGAAATTATTGGGTTTCTGGAAAAGTATCGTTATTTTCCAAAGAACTATTGCGTTTTTTTTCGCAAAACTTAATTCTGATTTTTTTTGCATTTTCCCCACTTTTTAAACCTGGAAGGAACAGGCTTCTGTTTCAAACTTCCGATTTCCCCCCCCCCCTTAATTCTAGGTAATAAATTTGGAAAAAATAAACAAACAAAAAACCCAAGTTACTCTAGTTGACTGCGTATTGATTTATCCCCCGGCCCCCGTTATTGTCGCCCCTAGCGGTATATATTAACGCTCGTACCGCTGGAGGCGACCTTTATTGTCGCCCCTAGCGGTATATATTAACGCTCGCACCGCTGGATGCGACCGTTATTGTCGCCCCTAGCGGTATATATTAACGCTCGTACCGCTGGAGGCGACCGTTATTGTCGCCCCTAGCGGTATATATTAACGCTCGTACCGCTGGAGGCGACCGTTATTGTCGCCCCTAGCGGTATATATTAACGCTCGTACCGCTGGAGGCGACGTTTATTGTCGCCCATAGCGGTATGTATTAACGCTCGTACCGCTGGAGGCGACCGTTATTGTCGCCCCTAGCGGTATGTATTAACGCGCGTACCTCTGGAGGCGACCATGCATTGTCGCCCCTAGCGGTATATATTAACGCTCGTACCGCTGGATGCGACCGTTATTGTCGCCCCTAGCGGTATATATTAACGCTCGTACCGCTGGAGGCGACCGTTATTGTCGCCCCTAGCGGTATATATTAACGCTCGTACCGCTGGAGGCGACCGTTATTGTCGCCCCTAGCGATGATGTATTAACGTGCGTACCGCTGGAGGCGACCATGCATTGTCGCCCCTAGCGGTATATATTAACGCTCGTACCGCTGGAGGCGACCGTTATTGTCGCCCCTAGCGGTATATATTAACGCTCGTACCGCTGGAGGCGACCGTTATTGTCGCCCCTAGCGGTATGTATGAACGCACGTACCGCTGGAGGCGACCGTCATTGTCGCCCCTAGTGGTATATATTAACGCTCGTACCGCTGGGGCGACCGTTATTGTCGCCCCTAGCGGTATATATTAACGCTCGTACCGCTGGGGGCGACCGTTATTGTCGCCCCTAGCGGTATGTATTAACGCTCGTACCGGCTTGAGGCGACCGTCATTGTCGCCCCTAGCGGTATATATTAACGCTCGTACCGCTGGGGGCGACCGTCATTGTCGCCCCTAGCGGTATATATTAATGCTCGTACCGCTGGAGGCGACGTTTATTGTCGCCCCTAGCGGTATGTATTAACGCTCGTACCGCTGGAGGCGACCGTTATTGTCGCCCCTAGCGATATGTATTAACGCTCGTACCGGCTGGAGGCGACCGTCATTGTCGCCCCTAGCGGTATATATTAACGCTCGTACCGGCTGGAGGCGACCGTCATTGTCGCCCCTAGCGGTATATATTAACGCTCGTACCGCTGGGGGCGACCGTCATTGTCGCCCCTAGCGGTATGTATTAACGCTCGTACCGCTGGAGGCGACCGTTATTGTCGCCCCTAGCGGTATGTATTAACGCTCGTACCGCTGGAGGCGACCATGCATTGTCGCCCCTAGCGGTATGTATTAACGCTCGTACCGCTGGAGGCGACCATGCATTGTCGCCCCTAGCGGTATATATTAACGCTCGTACCGCTGGAAGCGACCGTTATTGTCGCCCCTAGCGGTATATATTAACGCTCGTACCGCTGGAGGCGACGTTTATTGTCGCCCCTAGCGGTATGTATTAACGCTCGTACCGCTGGAGGCGACCATGCATTGTCGCCCCTAGCGGTATGTATTAACGCTCGTACCGCTGGAGGCGACCGTCATTGTCGCCCCTAGCGGTATATACTAACGCTCGAACCGCAGGGGTTATTGTCGCCCCCAGCGGTATATATTAACACTCGTACCGCGTGATCGCCCCTAGCGGTACACACAAACGCTCGTACCGCTAGGGGCGACCGTTATTGATCGCCCCCTGCGGTATACGAAAACGCTCGTACCTCTGGGGCGACCGTTATTGATCGCCCCTAGCGGTACACAGAAACGCTCGTACCTCTACGGCCGACCGCTTATGATCGCCCCTAGCGGTATACAAACATTTTTCCCAAAATAATTTCCCAATTTTTTTTTTTTTTTCGAAGAGCATAATTATCTGTAAAAAAAAAAATTCCAGTTGAATGTGTTTTGAACCCTTACAGCACCTTCCTGCTTGCAAAATGAAGAAAAAGTTTTATAGAAAGCCCTCAGTGAACAAAATATCTGTTTTTCTCCTTTTTTAGCCTACCCAAAAGTTGAGAAAAGCAAGAAATGTAAGGTAAATTATCAAGTTCAAGGAATGTTTTGCTTTCATTGGCCGTATTAGCTGTTTGATAAAAGGGTGTAGTAAAGCCAGCAGGATCTGAAACTAAAACTCAAGACCAAAACACAATACTACAACTCATCAGATTTCTGTTAACTTCTATTGTTATTCATTCCAGTTGAAAAATATATTTCATATAAGATTCGTGTTATTCCTCAAATACAGCTGATGTCAGTTCAAGATTATAGCTCCAACTTTTTTCTTTCAAATAAAAACCTTAAAAAGCGTAGTCACTGTACAGAACTACAAACCCCGGAATTAACCCAGGATTGGTGTCCATTATCCAATATTTTACAAGGCTATATACACAAATATTCAATGGTGGTTCGATACACAAATGACATCATAATACTGCATATCTGATATTACTGTACAATAATAACTATTCATTGATGTACGTAATGCAACACCGGCATTGCGAAAGATTTTACCAGCATACCCCTACCACACAAATGTCAGGAACAGAAAAATTTGAGAAAACAACCATAAACTCTTCAGGCATGTAACTTTTCCTTGGATCAACGGGTTTCCTCGGTTTTTTTTCCAGCTTCACACTTCCAGTGCCATTAAAAATTGAGAAACACTGTATCAAGTCTTGTAAAGTTTATAAAAATATCCTCCTTTTCGGGGGTTACTTCTCAGTTGCATACCTGTTTCTTGTAAACAAGCATGGCACATTTTGTTTACAAGACTTATTTTATAAAGATTTGTGCAAAATAGGCCAGAAAACTTGTTGGATGACTTTGATACTGTGCACGGCGTACAGCCATACTATAGACCATTCCAAGTGCGCCACCGCTGTACACCACGGAGGCCCCCTTCAATGGCGAAAGCATGGTGCTAGCTATTGCTCAGATAATCTGTCATGGAGCAGTTGCTTTGCACAATAGCTTGCGCAATGTTTTCGCCATTGAAGGGGGCTACAGTCAGTGTACTGTGATTGTGTAGTTAAAGTACATAATTTTTATAAGATTCACATACAAGTCCTTTACTGACTTAAAATCTTGGAACTAAGAGGTTGTCAATGCATTGGATAGTTGTCAACAAGGGAAGTTGTTTTCCCGGATTTTTCTATTCCTGATCATGTTGTAGTTGGCTTATAAAAGTAAAAATCTTCCTCTGTATATTTTAAATTCACCGACTACTTGATGGTGTAATGCAGAAAGGTAGGGTCGAATTGTATAAAAGTTAAGGCTTAGTTATCTCAACTATGAGTTGAAGGTCCATAAAAACACATTAACAATAATGTGGTCTTAATTAAGGCAACGGCACATATTCTCTGCTCATAAACATAAGTCAACTTCACATAGAAATCCCAGTAGGTCTCTACTAGTTTCGGAAACACCAATAGTTAAACATGTAATTATTCAACCAAATAAAATTATCAACTCCCCCAAAGTAAGACAAATTGCTGGTCCAACCTGTTACCTTTGCATAGGTTTAATAGGATGCGGCCCAATGTCGTGGTTTTCAGCTTCAGACTTTTGCTTTTAACCAAAAGTAAATTTCAATTCACCATTTTTTAAAATCTAGAACTGCATCACATGCAAAATTGACATGACTTAATTAGAAAGACTTTACGTATTGCATTAAGTATACCCAATCTCACAACTAACAGGCTTTAGTGACAAAGGCCACAGCCAATCATATTTAATTTCACTATACCTTATGCATATTCATGATCCAGCTAAACATCCTCATTGGCCAAAAATATACCCCATGACCATCAGGCTTCATTATGGGTTCTGGGCTACAGAGATTTTGGAATGTACATAAATCAGCTGCTTTGCATAAACAGAATGCAATTTGTTAGCTGTTAAAGAAAACTGACTTTATAACACAGAATATATGTGCGGGTTTATTTGTGGGTGCTTACATACTGTTAGTCAAAGAATGGATCTGGATTTTATTTTTAGGTCAAGTACAGCGAGCGTGAAGCATGCTCCGAATTGCCTGGGTAGGGCTGCCGAAATGCTCAAGACTGGATTTGACTCGTCTTTACCATGCTTGTTAGGGACCTCAGGGGAATGAAAAATAAATAGTCTTCAAACAAGACTTGTGTTTACAGGGCAAAACAGAACACAGTTTGGATTGTTTCAGTTTGGGGGATAACTAAATTGGGGGATCGACTTAGGCCCCGCATTTGCCCATTAGCATCTGTAGTACAATCAGTCAATGAACACAATGTAATACATTGTACTACAATGTATTACATTGTGTTAATTGACTGATGAATCCATTAAACTATAGAGTGCTCGGGCAGTTTTGGGCACTACAGGGAGTAATAGGCAAGGCAGTTTGGGGCGGTACAGTGATTATAGGGTTAAAGCTAGAGTCCATCATTTGCAGCCATCCAAAAAGTAACTGGCGTAATTATTGCTGAAAAACAACCTTGGTTGAAAGATAGTAAGGGAACTAAACTCCCTGTGAAATTATTCTTTCTAGGAAGTTGTCATTTTGAAGTAATCAACGAAAGAAGGCATTTCCAATGGTGATTCTTAAGAAGCACCGTAGGAAAATTTAAATTAGTAGTTCGTTTTATTATTCAGCGCAGCGCGCGGCAAGTTTGGAACGACGCACACGCGCGCGCGGTTGTTATAATTCGTCGGATCAGTGCACGACGTCGCGTATAGCTGCAATTCAAAACAATTCAAAACATGATTTAGTAACTTTTGATTTGAAATTGAGATCTTAGAATGCTGTTTTTCTCGGAATGTACAGCTGAAGCTTAGCTGAAACTTCATCAGGTTAGTTGCTCAGTATCCTTCATTAGATTTTGAACTCTCTTGTTGCTTCAAACGAACAAAATGCACAAATTACAAATGATGGACTGTAGCTTTAAAAGACAAGTGGTCTGCAGACCACATGCGTCACCTTTTTCCGTGGTCAATCCCTATATGTTTTGTGTTCTTAAAATAAGTCAAATTTTGTGCATTTTTAAATTTTCAAATGACCCCTACATGACCTTTGACCTCCAATTTCGGAAGAGTTGTGATGAACCCCACTTAAGGATCACTCCATCCAAGTTACATTAAAATCCATCAAATTCTGTAGATGAAGACAAATTTGAATTCTGTAGACGAAGACAAATTCGAAGCATATTTAAACAATGACCTCCAATGACCCCTACATGACCTTTGACCTCAGTAATTCGATGAACAACTGTGTCTTACCACCCAAGGGTCACTTCATCCAAGTTTCAGCAAAATCCATGAAAAACTTAACCAAGAATTTAGGACTAATAAGTGTCCCCAAAACTTTGTTTAGGCGACACAAAAACCAACCATTGTGACTTATCTTAAAGGGAACACAACATCTGACAATACCATCAGAATAGCTTCAATGTCCATGAGTTGTAACAAGATAAATTTGAATAAGTTTGCATAATATCATAAGATTTTGTTGGGGTTCTTGCCAAAGTGCTCATGAGAAGAACAAGAGGAAGGTGTTGTATATATGCAAACCTGGGGATAAAAGTGGATATGTGAACACATTTCAAACATGTAAAGCCATCGTTTTTATGGCTCTTATGTAATGCCCATACTATGATAAAAAATTCAAAAATACTTTAAACAAAAAACAAGAAAAAGAAAAGCAAACAAAATAAGTAAAAAATGAACAACCGAGACTAATGGTTTCCCGCGTTAGCTGTGGGTAATTTCCCACATAGAGTATTTCTTATTTCATTAAAAAAAAGAAAAAATATATTAGTTCGAACAGAGGCACACACATTCCCAGGATTATTCTCAAGTTTAAGGCCCAGTTGATGCAATTATTAAAATTTCATTTTTGTTAAGGATTGAATTATTAATAACACCATTATCTAATTTCTAAAACACTGGGGCATAATTAAAATAGCATATTAACATATACATCAATACTATGTATTTTTAAACTATTTTGTTTACGATCGGTAGTTAAAATTCACACAAAATTTGCACATAAATAAAATGAGTACAATCACACAGATATTTCGAAACCGCAAAGCCAGTATATAAAAAAACATTTTTGAAAAAAAAAAAAAATTGCAGCATAATTATTAAATAGAGCAGCCATATTAAGTTAAAAAGCAATGTTTTTAACCAATTTGCATTCTCGCAAAAAAAAATCAGAAACCTTTTTGTAATACATATTATTCATATTTTCAACGAACTATTTTTTGTTTTCCACTGGCCCTGAGAACACGCAAAAGGAAAAAATTGCACTTAAAATAAAGAAATATGTCTTGTGGAAGATTAGGCCAAAAAAGTCTCTGGTTTCTGGTATGGAGCTTGCCCAAAAAGTGGTGCGGCGACGCGGCTTTTTTTTTTTTTTTACCTGTTTTTTTTGCTTCAAAATGTCGGCTGATGACTGCAAATGGTGCCCGACTAAACTTAGTGCAAATATATGGGAGTCCAGAGAGGCCACATAAAGCTTATTCTCGAACATAACCCCATCTAAAAACACGTTAAAATTGTGCAGCAGCAGGATTCCAGTCAAACCAGTGAGTTTGGGGGTTTTAAGACATCATCTTTCATTTTTTCTTTTTTTTCATTTTGCCGACGCGCGTGCATACCAGAAACCGGAGACTTTTTTTGGGGGGGCCTTATCTGCACTGATACAGATTTTAAAAAAATTGTTAACTCAACCCCCCCCCCCCAACATTTCTGTTCATGGACTATTATAAAAATGGATGCATGGGCCTGAGATCTCTGAAAACTGTATGTTTTGGATTGTTTACTTATTCTATTTTAAAGGTCTGGTTGAAAGGAAATTAACCTAATGTCTTACTGTCCCCGAGAAAAGACGGAAAAACTGGTTAACATCGGGACGCGGCGGACACTTTGTTCCATACGCATACGTATTTCCAGTCGTGTCCATTCAATGTAGGGTCACGTTGTGAGTGTCACATAATACACACAGCACCAATACACAGATGTTGTTTCTCGCACATTCGCAGAATGCGATGCACTGTGCAGCAGGATTCACAACTAGCACCCAACGGTTCGACTTTTTGAGAGTCAAAATTTTGATCCTCAAAATTCCTTCTCGCATGGTTCTCCCAAGATTAACACAAAACGCCCAATTTTTAAAGGATGGTTGTGTAACCGTTTATATCCTACTTTTAAATTTTCTTTCCAATTAACATAATTTTGTTTAAAATGCGTTTTGTAGCCCAATTGGGCACATTTCAGGATGTAATGTCCCTTTAACAACTTTCTATAAAAATGGAAAACTTGTTATTTATTTTTTTATTTTTAAGGCCACTTATTAAAAACAAAACACATCAAATTTTGCACATTACCCACACAAGCCAATATACTTACATTATTTGAGAGGGTTCATACCAGTTACAGTATACAATACTCTTGGAGCTATAAAAAGCATTACAAAATGAAAGGATATCTCCTTTTGACATGAACCCTAGCACTGTGACCACACCATTAGCTCGGACGACTGTTGGTTTGTAGCATCGACTGGAAATCAATGCCTGGTGTTACCTGTCAAATACAATACGCAGAAAATAAACTAAAACAACTTGTCGCTGTGATGTCGAAAGTCTTTACCTAAATGATAGTGATAATGGATGTTGTTCTCCTAGTCCCTGGGATAGGGCCGTTTAATCGCAAAATTTTCTGATTAATCTTAATATTATTTTCTGTTGAAGGGTACCTTGGGACATCTGAAAATGGTGCTCTTAAGTTGCACAGCCGGTATTTTTGCCTTCCAGCTCAAAAAACTGATATTTTGGGGGCTTATTTTTTGAGAAACAACTATTTTTACCCTATTCAGTTAGTATTGACAGTTTTATGCACACCTCTCCCCAAATGAATAGCTGAGCACATAAAAGACCATTCCAAACTTGTATTATGGACATTTAAGTTAAAAATTCAGTACTATTCCACGAAATCTTTAATCGATGCATTCATGACATGATATCAATCAGGGCCACCAAAAGTTGGTTTAATTTGTGTTCCTTTAACATTTACCATTTACTCAAAATAGAGAAATTTACTGCAAGTCGGCCATATTACATTGAAAGCGAGGTTGACTTTTCATTTTTGGAGCTTGCCAGTTGAAATGAAAGCAATAAAAAAAAAAAGTTCGTTAAAAATTTATATCAGTCTGCTTTGATGAATAATTTCAAATTTGTAATTAAACATATCATAAAGTTTTAAGCCACATCTAAAATAAACTTAAAAGTGAGGCTTGGAACGCACTCCGATCATAAAATAGTCTGGCACCATCGCATTCAACAGTTTACAATTTATAGAATTGAGCCAAACTTTGACAATACCAAATCTTTAGGCCAAATTTTGTGTCAAATCTTTGATTAGGCCAAATTTTGCGTCAAATCCTGGGGCCAAACTCTGATTATGTCAAAACTTGACTAGGCCCAAACTTTGGTTATGCCAATTTTCGATTGGGACAAAACTCTGGTTCAGCCAAACATTGATTGGGCCAAAACCTTGATTGGGCCAAAACTGTGATTGGGCCACAACTGTGATTTGTCCAAACGTTACTTGGGCCTATCTTATGAACTGCCCAAACTATACTTGAGCTAAAATTTGAAAACATAAAAAACTTTAACTTAAAACATATCTTACTGGGTAGAAAACTTCATTCAGCCAGACTTTAGTAAAACTACACTTGGCCTAAACTTCAACTGGGCAAAAATTGTGATTGGGCCAAATTTAATTATGCTAATATTGATAGACTCAGCACTCATCTCACCTTAAGGAATGGATGATCAAGCAGCTGATTGGCCGTCCATCTCTCCAGTGGACTGTGGACTAGACACTTGGACAAAAAGTCCTTGCACTCTGAGCTGAGGTTGTCCGCGATAGTGGGAATAGCGCCCTCGCCCACTTTGAAGAGGATAGGGAACTCGTGGTCAAACTCATGCCAGGGACGCTGAAAATAACAATATAAAACAACAGTCTGAAAATCTTCTTAAATTGAATATATGCATTACTTAATGCAAGATTTTGCACTGATAATTAAGCTATGCACATTTCAATTCTGTTTAATTTTAACAGCGAGATATGACGGTATTAAAAAACAATCTGTTATGTTGACCTTGCTTTAGTAAATCAGTGAAGTAAGTTAAGCCTGTCAAGCCAATATGGCCCATCAGTTTCCTTGGCATGAAACAACTTTCTTCTCCCCCTGGATGGGATGCCAGTCCATCGCAAATTACAAAGTGGGTGAAAATTTCATTAAAAAAAGTGTTTTTCATTTGTTGCTATAAATGGCATCTTTGATACCTACAGTTTCAGGGCTCATTTACAGATTTGTTGTTTTTGATGAATTAGGTGGGAAAAACTACAATATTGAGTGCATCTTGCCCAAATCTGTAACACAGCCAGCTATTTGAAAACCTGCTTTCTCAGTTGTGTAGTTCCAACTCCAAGGAAGTAAGTAATATGCTAATACGTCATATCTCCAGAACGGGAGGGGCTATGGAGCTTTATTATACACCAAATGAAAGCTTACGTTGTTAGCTTTCCAACCATGTATATGACTCAATTTTACTTTTTACACTCTTTTATGGAGCGGGTCACATTTATACTCCTGGGTGGAGAGAAAAAGTGGCTTGCCCAAGGACACAACAAATGGCCAGTAGCTGGATTTGAACCCCTGACCTCCACCTATTGGTCATGAACCCTAACCACTAAAGATAAAACTCCCCAAGAGCTTTAGTAAGGGGTCCCAAGAAATGATTGTTACAATGAGAACTTGTAATCAATGCAGCATTGTAATTTATTCAGAGGGATAATTAAGAGTGGTTGGTACCTTTCCTGTTGTCATCTCAATGACCACACATCCCAAACTCCAGATGTCAGCTGCCCGACCGTAACCTTTCTTGCCTTGACCTGTCTGTGTGATGACCTCTGGGGCCATGTAAGCTGTAAGGTCAAAAGTCAAAGGTCACATTTGAGAGGTTATCACGGTCAAGACAATATAAAGCCTGAATATTTCTCATCTCAGTAAAACAAGGAGGAAAATGCATACATAAGTTGACATCATCAGGGAAACTTAGGCTTATATGTTTTATATTGGCATGCTACAGTAAATATCAATAACTTCTTTTTTAAAGAAAAGATAATCGCAAAAACAGAGAAAGAAAAGATAGAATAGAAAGTTTAGGAGTCTAAGACACAACTTGTTAGCCACAAATGTAAATATGTTTTTGTTTTGGGCCTCCTCTGTTTTTTTTTTCCTCCAAGTAAGGAGAATTTTGACTTTACCTGCTGTTCCTGTGAACGTAGTCAGCTCCCCCAGTATTGTCTTGGCATTCTGCAGCTTGATTGCACAACCAAAATCTCCCAACTTGACGTGCCCATCGGATGACAGGAACACGTTAGCACCTGAACAAGAGATTTAGAATGGCTATTCACTGGAAGTCTTTTCATGCATCTGGTATACAATGGGTATGAGCACAAGTACCCCCTCAACGGTAGGAAAGGGAGAGTTGGGGAGACCACTGGCAGCCACATTTGAACAAATTGCAGACACAGCCTGACGCTCATGCGAAGACCTATGGCTTGGTAAAACTTAGTTGTGTGCACTTCACGCTATGGGCTCTGTGCACAAGTACCCCATCAAAGGCCAGAAAAGGAGAGTTGGGGGAGACCTAGACTGGTTCCCGGTCCATCCACTGCACATTTCGAATGATCCAAAGTTATCGGGAGCTGGGATTAGTCTGGGAGACCATCACAAGAGAAAGTTGAATGTATTTGTGCGCCGACGATGCTTGACACTCACGCAAAGGACGCTGTGGATAATAGCTTTGGCACATTCAGGAAGTCGTGCGTACTTCATGCACGAACCAGTACAGTACAGTACGCGCACGCTGTGTTTCCCATCCAAGGCACTCCTAAAAGTTGTAAAAAGGCGCCCTCTTTTGTTGGCGCATGGAGCCCATACGCGAGCAAAATTGTACATGCACGCGGTGTATCTTGTCCACTGGGCCCTCAAAAGTGGTCAAATAGCGCCCTCTTTCTTGTTCAAGCACAGAGCCCATATGGGCAGGATTTAGCCCATTCATTGGCATAACAGGGTAATCCTATACGAGAGTACTGCCCTGCTCACAAGTGTTAGTGTGTTAGTCAGTCAGTCAGTCAGTCCGTGAGATAGGTGCAAAGTGGACTCTAGACTAGCCCTCTGAGACCAGCAAAAATGTGTCCTTCTTTCATAAGAGTTGGATTATTTTGGAATGGGATAGTTTTTTGAAACATGATTTGAGTGTTAGGGTTAAGAAAAGATTGAGCATGTTTTTTATTATGACAAGAATTTTGTACCTTTGATATCTCTATGCACAATGCCATGTTCATGGAGAAAGCTGATTGCGACGGTGATCTCCTGAGCATAGCGTCTGACCATCTGCTCAGGTAAGCCTGCCTTGGATACCTCAGCTATCGTGCCTTCATCACAATACTCCATGAAGATCAACAGCTCCTCCTGAAAATATCAAATCAGACAGTTCTGTACCTGAACACAAAATCCTCCCAGACCCTTCAAAATCAATCAGAAGTTTTTTGAGAGGTTTTGTAGAACTTAGGAAAACAAAGCAAACTTAAACTACTTCACACAGAGAAAGTAACAAATTGCCATTTAATTCCTGCACACTGGAAAATTCCACAGGATTCTGGAAAGTTTCTAGCAAAAATGCCTAGGGAGTTGGGTTAATTTGAGAACATTAGTACGGGTATATTAACTTCTGTTTTATTTATTTCCGATTATTCAGCACTTGGCCGGGATAGCCCCGAGAAAGTCTTTCGACTTATGTTCAGTGGGGTTCCTTTGTAAAAAATGTGGAAGGAAATTACAGTTTTAGAGGTGGGAGGAAAACCCCAGAATGGCCTGCTGTACCTACAGCATGGCCTGCTGTACCTACAACATGAGCTGCTGTACCTACAGCATGGGCTGCTGTACCCCCAGGCCTGCTGTACCTGATCCCCCATCGCCTGCTGTACCTACAGCATGGGCTGCTGTACCTGCAGCATGGGCTGATGTACCCCCAGGCCTGCTATACCTGATCCCCCATGGCCTGCTGTACCTACAGCATGGCCTGCTGTACCTACAGCATGGGCTGCTGTACCCGTACCTACAGAACACCCCTGGATAAACTTGTTTTTTCCAAATTAAAAATTGGGACTAAGAGAATGTGATTTTAACAACAGGCTCCCAAATTACAGACGAAAGCCCACAATTTATTGCTGTTGGACAAAAAATTAAGAATAGCCTTATTATAATGAGATTCCATACTCATTGTTATGTGTCCATGAACAGTTGATGAATACTCACCCTGTGTATTTCTACTCCATAGTAGCGGACGAGGCTAGGGTGACGGATTCCTTCAAAGTTCTTGATTTCGTCAGCGATGTCCTTGATAACGCTGTGATCGTTCCGCTGAAATCGAAGCTGAGGGAAGGAAACACAAAAACACACATATTCCAAAGTTGCGGGGACCACATATGTATTGAACTATAATTATTGTCGGGACCAAAGCATGTGGAGATAGTCAGAAGGTTCCCAACTTAGTCCAAGTTTTCGTAACAATAGACAACTTTACTTTCCAACAATGCGATCCCAGCCAACACACAACTGAACCTGGGTAAACGCATTGTACTTAAGTGTGCTAATGTGAATGCAGTTGCCCCATTTTGGATCTATCCTTTTTCAACCAAGAAGTGTAATGCCACCGTCCAAATTGATACTTTAGTGTGGAGAACTTAGTGATTACCTCTTTCATAGCTAGCGTCTCTCCGCTGTCCATGTTGATACATGAGTACACGGTTGTACCGCACTGACCTTCACCTGAAAACAGATTAACAAATATAACATATAAATTGCTTTTTGGAGAAGTTAAACATCAAGTGTGGGAAGTTTAATAAATGGGGCTCAAGTCTCAGTAGCTTTTTCAACCAGGCAAAATTCTTGAAACATAACGATAACAATGACAGGTCGAGAAATTGCCCTCACAGGGCTTAGTTGGTAGAACACCGGTCCTGTTTTCCAGGGGTCACGGGTTCAAACACAACTCCAGTTGATTACTTTGTTTAATCATAACCCAATATGAAATCGTGGCTACAGATGGCTAGACTGGTGAGTGAACTTCTGGAATGCACCGCTGACGGCGTCTTACGCTCATGTGAAGACACCACAAGTTTGTGAACGCTTACAATGAAATGAGTCGTGTGTTCTTCATGCAATATGCTCAGGAGCCAGTGTGCTCACAGGATGTGTCACTCTCAGTGGAGTTCTTGAAAGTAGTCACAAAGCGGCATCTACTGTTCATGCATGGAGTCGATATTGAAAACCATAAACCTAAGGGAGCGTCTCAAAAGACGGAGCATTCCCGTTCCGTATGGAACGTTCCAATAGGAACAGTGTGTGCTTCTATCGGGAGTATTTCCAGTGTTTTCCCAAGTGCAACAGGCTGTTTCCCACGTAAAAACATGTGGAGTTCCCGGGCTATTCCCAGTGGGAACAACGCCCATTCCAGATTGGAACTGGCGATATTTCCCGGTGGAGTGTTCCAATTTTTGAGATGTTCCCTAACCATACCAGACGCAACACAGTGCTCTGGTGTAAAAGTCTGGTGCACTTTGATGCATTTAGCAATCAACACCAGTGCATAAACTTGCTACTTCTGAGACAATAAGAGCTAGTCCCATTGAATAATGCCTCAGTTGTATCCTGCTGCATTCGGGGACCACAGACTCTGAGGCAGTTTGACCTTGAGACTTTTGACCTAATGGATCTTGCTATACCGAGCAGGCTTGTCACTTTGACAAGTGTTGCATGTTCCTGCGGTTAGCAGGCTTGCTAGCAAAAATACCCTGGAGGGTTAGCGTTCAGGGACTGAATGTTTTCAGAGCAACTCACCGATCTTGCGGCCTCGCTGCCATCTGAAGGTGACCTTCTTGCAGTTGATATTGACCACCTCGTTGTGGCTGTGCCGGTCGCTGACCATGCCAATCATCTGCAGGTCTTGCAGCTTCTTGTTGCGCTGCTCGTCGAGCTGCTGCAGCTTGCTGCGGATGCGCTGCCACCGATCCATCTTGGACAAGGACTCGGCGCTGTCCTTGGAGATGCTGCGGAACATGCGGGTCAGGGAGGATTGGGGTGGGGATAAGGGGCTGGTGGTGGGGCGCTTGGGGTACGAGGGCTCTGTTGAAGAAAAGACAAAGAAACTCTTGATAAGGTTTTATCTTTGTGGGAGTGACTTCACTCCCGTAAGCCATTCTGTGTCACATGGATTGTTTCAGGGCCCATGCAATGTACTTTTTGTCTAACTCTAACGTACCCGAATCCATCAAATCCACAACCCTGTTTTGAAATTCAGCCAGTCAATGCATTGAACATTTCATTCAATATCATAACGATACATCAACTTAATATTACAAAAATATCAGTCAATACAAAAATATTGCCAATAAATATATAAATATAGCCAGTCAATATATAAGTATATTACCGACACTCAGGGCACTAGTACATGGCTTTGCATTTCTAGGGACATACAAATATTGGCTGGCAATATTGTTTATTGATCAGCTGAATTGATGATCAATATTACAAAATGTCAGTCAATATAATACAACCGGTCAATATAAAGGTATTGCCAGTCAATATATAAATATATTGCCAGTCAGTACATACACATTCTTAAACATACCAGACGTATCTTCAGTGGGGCTGCTTTGGTCCACAGGCATGAGTGACTGGAACCTCTCAATGCAAAATGTCAGTCAATATAATACAACCGGTCAATATAAAAGTATTGCCAGTCCATACATAAATATATTGCCAGTCAGTATATACACATTCTTAAACATACCAGACATATCTTCAGTGGGGCTGCTTTGGTCCACGGGCATGAGTGACTGGAACCTCTCGATGCTATTGGTTCGTTGGAGCTCACTGAAGTGTATCGGGGACGGCATGTGAGGGGAAGGGGTGGAGTCTGAGGTGGATCTAGAAGACTTGGACCATGCTCGGGTTAGTTTCAATGTACTGCCGTCTGTAGGACTTGTCACAGTTAAGGCTACATTGAAAGAAATACAACCCAAAATGGGGAATTTAAATGTTTTGGGAAAGTAAATTAGGCCATCAGCCTCGGTTCAAAATTTTGGCCACCGGTATCAAATGAGGGGAATAATCGTCATTGCGATTTTTGGCAAGGTATACACCTCCAGAGTTGGAAAATATGTGATAGCATTGCAGCGGTGGCAGCTTTTTGGGTGTTATCACCTTTTTTTTCAAAATGTCCATCAAAATGCTTGTTACCACTCTAGGGGCGGTATACCTTGCGCATGCGCACTATAATCATTTATGCCCTGATTTGATACTGACCAAACCCCAAGGCTGATGGCCTAAATGCCAAATTTGTCACATCACAGCTAGGGCTGTGCATCGGAACCAGGTACTCGAGTATCCGACGGTTGACATCAGGAACTGGTTTCAGATTATGGGATCGGGTACCAACTTTACAAATTACTTAGTAACTTCTCAGACAATGAAAAGAAAGGTTTTGACTGTCATTTGGGGAAAATTTTCAAAATGAAAACCAGACTTCATGGGAAAACATCACAACATATTTCACGTTTATGAGGCTCGTAAAAGTTTACACCGTATAACCGTAAAGCTATAACGCTCACTGTACACACTTGTATCTTGCTGTAATGATGCACCAAGGCGGGGTGCTGTGGTCCAATGGTTACGGTGTTCGACTCGTGTGCCGTGGTACATGGGTTCGAATCCTGACCATGGGAATATGGTATTTGTGCTCTTGAGCAAGACACTTTACCATTATTGCTTCGTCCTTCGCATGGGACGTAAAGCCGTAGGTCCCGTGTGTTGTGTAATGCACGTTAAAGAACCCAGTAACACTTATCGCTAAGAGGAGGGGTTTGCCCTGGTGTTTCTGGCAGTGGCTGCATTATGCACCACAGCACCTTGTAAACCCTTATAAAGGTGCTACATAATGGGTCTCATATTTCTCATAAACTTCATTTACCTGTCTTTAATAATAGACATAATTTCGACATAATTTCGGCACCTAATTGTTGGTAGATACGTGTGCTATATAAGACTCCGGTATTAGTATTATCAGGCGGACCTTTGTGAACAATCCGAACAGCAAATTTTGAGATTTAATTTTGGGGTTGAGTTGTTTAATGGGTACCCGGGTACTGCGTGTTTTTTTCAATCGGGTGCCTGGCTCCGTACTACCCGTAAATGCAGACCCCTAAATCACAGCAAGTTTGTCGTGCTGCCAATTTACAAAAATGGAACACATTTTAACTCGGGCGAATTTCGCACCGAATGTTTTTGTGATGCCAAATTCATTTCGCATTCACATTCGCACAAAGTATGAACTGGCATTAAACCTAACCCTGCCAGATGCAATGCAGTGCATCAGGTGTAAAAGTCTGTGGGACCTTGCTGCATTGGGTCATCAATTAACAGTGCATAAACGGCCAAAATCAAAGAGGTAAGACAGGGGTGTGAGTGACCACTGATATAAATAGCTGAAAAACAACTGAAAAAAGCTGAAATCCAAAAAAAAGAAGAAGCTGAAATCAGCTTTAAAGCTGAGATTTCACACCCCTGGTAAGAGTCAAAATTCATGTGACACCAGAAAAAAAGTGTTTAAAACCAGTTGGTGTTTTATCAACCATTCAAACCGCCCGTACAATGGATTTTCGACCAACAGTAATTTGGTCAACCTTCTCAGGTGATTTATGGACACAGTTTAAACAACAAGAACTAAAGTCTTGTCTTGATATAAAGTCCATTAGATAAAAAAATTACGTGCCGAACATAAATCTATGTGGAGAAGGTAAAAACAATACAAAGCAGTTATCCTGATTGAAGAGGCTGTATTTTAATATTTTCTGACAAATCAAGGGTTTTTGAGGGATTGAAATGGCAGCATTTACCTGGACTTCCAGAGCACGACTTGTCTTCAGTGCCAATGATGTGCGTGATGCACTTGTTCATCATCTGGGTCATTTCCTTTGAGAAGAAATACAAGATTTGTTGAGGAAAATCTTAGACAGTTTGAAATAGGTGAGAGAATCAGGTTGGCGTAGTGGTTCTTTCTTCGCCTTCCACCTCTATGGCCCGGGTTCGATTCCTGCCCTGGTCCACATGTGGATTGGGTTTTCAGTCCCTGCCTGATTCCATGGGTTCTCCCCGGAATGTTTTCTTCTTGGGTTTTCCTCCCATATCTAAAACTGTAATTTCTTCATTGTCTTCTTTTTATAGGTTTCTTCAAAATGTGCGGGCTACAGTGTCATGGGCGCTGTTGAGGAATCCTTGGTTTCATTATCAGAAATAAAATTAATATTACATGTAGTAATAAGTAACAAAAACATTGACGTATGGAGCCAGATGCAATGCAATCTTTTCCACCGAGTCAGTGGCGTAAATCTGTGTCGGCGAGTGGGAATATGGGGGATGATCAAAATCCAAAAATTGCCGGCTGTGGAAATTCGAAAAGCAGAGGGGGGGGGGGGGGGAGCTGGACACCGCATTCGCTAGGGGGGCGCTCTTCAGGATAAATATTAATATGTATAATATGTAAACTCGCGCTGACAGCAAAACGGCGCATTTTAAAAGCTTTGGTACTTTGTTTCTTCAATTTTCAGTGCTATTGAATACATTCTGGTTGTTGGGAGGTTCGAGGTTCGAGTAAGTTCTTAAAAGTGGACAAGACTGATTGGGAATGTGAATACTTACAACAAAATCCTCATTGGAAAGCTGGGCAACATTTCGAGGTTCGCTGGCCACTACCAGAAAATCCATACCGTGGTTGGCCCATCTGTTTCAATAACAACACAGTCAGAAGAAAACTTAAATACAGGCAATTCTAAACACAAGTTTTATACACAAATTCTACTCAAATGACAAGTCAGTTTCAAGAAACCTGATGATGTCAGTGTTTTTTTTAAATATTCCGTTGAATATCAAAACCATTGAAAATTCGGAGCCATACATACTGACTGTTCAAATTCACATTACATTTAAAAACGGTTTAATCATTTTACAAATTATTAAAACCAACAACTTTAAGCAAAAGTGTATAATTTCCGTTAAGTAATTACCACAACTACACTTGCACCAACACCTACAGTATTAGTGGAATTTCACAGACGCCGAGAAAGACATGGGAAGAAAGGAAACACTTCTGTTAAAAATACTGCCATACAAAATATAATGAATTTTGTAAGGAAAAATATATTGTAAGGAAATTAAATATACCTTGGTCTAGTGCCCCGTCCTCTCTCACATTTTTCCAGCACAAAGCTCATCCACATCTGGGCTAAGTTCTGCACCGACTCGGCAAGTTTCTGTCTGGCCTCTCCTGACAGTAGGCGTGTCACTTCCTTGTGGTACTGGGGGGGGGGGGGGGCAACAGAGGGGAAATATTCACAATGTGAATATGCTTTGACCTGAGGTGATTGATAAGCCAGCCGTACCTACCAGTTAGTTCTTTTGTCTGTTGATGGACATTGTTAACAAGAAATGTGACCTGACTGTTGGTGACTAGCCTGTGTATAAAGGCATGGCAGGGGAACATGATTGATTTTTGACAACCGAGGGCACTGTTGCTGTGATGTCACTTTAGGCACACACTCTTCAGATTAGGGTTTTTCTCTTCAAATTGTAAACCCAAAATTCTGCTTAGTGAAAACATAAAAAGTGCATATGACGCATTCTCATTGTTTTATTGTCATACACTTTAACAACAATGAACCACTGAGAGCAGAAAAATAACCACAGCAAACCCCTAAAATTCTGGTGACTTTTTATGCTGAAGTAGATGTGAAACTGAAGTTTCTGCCTTGAATGACAACCCAGTTTTGCTCATGAATATGCAAATGTCATTAGCATAAAACCCCAAAAGGCACTGAAACGCCCTTAAAAACAAAGCAGTGTGAAGATTAAATATAAGGTTAAATGGAACACATGATACATTTCAAGGACTGCATAAAAAAATTCCATTGCAGTCCTTTAAGTCTCACTTATTCAGTTTTAAAGCAAACCTCGTCAGTATTCTCTTGGGGTTTATTCAATGATTAAAAGCAACTCACATCAAAGCTGACAGAGAAACACTGGTGCATGGTGTCCTTGAAGTAAGACAGCATGTTAATCTTCTCGGTCTCCTCAATGTCTAAGACAGAATCAATGTCTAGGTTCTGATCCACCTGCTTGATGTTGTGCACAATGGTGTGGCACAGGCCAAGGGCATCTTGCTGGATGGGATTTAAACAAAAAAACAGGTGGTTAAAGGTAATATACAACGTTTGCTTTTGCTGTAATTTTCAGAAATGGATAGATTTGGGGTTAGTATTTTCTAGTAAATATTGTTACACTGACCTGTTTAAAAATTGAAACAAAAGAATGTGAAACTTCAACAAAGAAATTGGTAGTGATCCCTTAATACATGGCATACACAGGTTTATGGTTTCTGACTAGCGCCCCTTGAACAAAGACATTGACAACCTGAGGAACCGCCAACATAGGGCTGTATAGCTCAGTTGGTAGAGCACTGGTACAGCAATCAAACGGTCGCAGTTTCAAACCCCTTTCCAGTCAATGTCTTTGTTCACTTTCAGATGATTAAATGCACCAAGTCATTTTCCCTATGTAGTTATTTGAAAATAAAAGAAAAAGAGGAAACTATGCAAGGAAGTAGAAATGAGCCAGCCTTCAAGCCATTCTGAATCTGACAATTAATGTCACAGAGTAAATAACTTTAAAAAAATAGTGGCTCCTTAGCCTAAACATAACTTTGAATTAAACTTTTGAGACGTGACTTGAAGTAGGTTGTACCTTTAATTCATCCAGTGCCTCTGCGATGGTGTTATGACTTGACGTCTGATCACTTGTCAGTGTCACAGCCTTGCCCACGGCTCGCTCAAATGCCTTCCGCTGGCCGTGAAGTTGGGAGGAATGGTTGACGACAAGAAGTAAGCTCTTCACCTAAAGACAAAAAAGAAGACACATCAAAACTCTAGAATGACATCCGGCACAAGTTCTGGATAAGTTGCGGATATAATCATTCACTTTGTCCGAAAGACGCTCTGCATCTGATACCGACATGTTCCGGGGAAATTTTTCATTAGCAACTGCTTGACTAATTAATACTGATAACTCTCTCGTAAAATACCCATTACTTTTGTTTTTATATACCCTATTAATGGAAAATTGACCTTTATTGTAAAATCCCAAAAATTCCATATTTCAAAGGGTTAAAACAAAATTCTAAAATCAGGAAAAAAAAACCTTGACATATCTCACCCTGCATTATTATCTCAGGTTTTTTATTATTATGCAGATGAACTGTGTCAGTGAATGTCAATACTCAACGGAAAAAGTCAGTTAAATTTTTGAGACTACTTTACAACACTTCTGTTTGTACTTGTTGTAAAACTGAAGATTTTAAAATAATTACAAAAATCGTATGACTTAGATAGCATCCTATACTTTCAAGCAGGGAGAAAACAAATCTTTTGAGAACAAAGCAGCTTTACTTGAAGAAAAAAATACAAGATACTCGCAAAAATGCAAGTATCATTTCAGTTCCAGTAACAATACATTATTTTTTTAGTATTCTAAAAGCTGCTATCCAAACAGTGACATTTGTAGGATTGGCCTATCGCGGTAGAATCGCGTGAAAATCGCGTCAATGCAGCTTGTGAAATATTGTCCAGTTACACGATAAACAAATGGATGCGGAACGTGCAAAATCTGAGACAAACAAAACTTAGTGTACAAAACTCCATAGGATTGTCTAAGGGGCGTGGTTAACTTACAAACGGCGAAGGTCAATTGGCAAACAGGGCATCGTCTTTTTGAAAATACCTTTCTATAGAGCGTCTAAGTGTCACCAGTCCACGTTCACTTTTTCTGTGAACGTCTTGGTACCAAAAATGTCAGTCTCGTCACTGATTCCCACCTCTGAATATATCCAATTGTTCTCTGCCTGATCGACTGAACAGAAGTTGAGGTCAACCATTCTAATTTCACAATAGCCATCAGTTTGCAATATTTTCAATATGTTGTAAATTGTAATGCTTCCTATTCTTTCAAAAACATCCATTTATTGCCCTTGATTGGATGGGCCCAGTTAGCAACAAACACAGCGTCACACATGTTGTGCGGATGAGCTGTATTCTGGAACATCTTGCAGGATTTTGAGGTCAACTTGCACCCTGTATGGCATTATTGTTACATTTGGGGTTGGTACATTTGCAGGGCCTGGCTAAGGAATGCAAACACGTTTGCGTGACTGTAACACATCTCCTCAGAAGTTATGTAGAACAAGTACACCCATACCTGTATGTCAGATAAAGCTATCGTGGTTTCCACGTCCGGTGTGACATGGACACACGGCTCTTTCCATTCCGGTAGACCACCATCCTCCCCTCCATCACTGCATCGGACGAGGAGCAAGTACCCGACGCTGTCCATGGAGGAAGGATCGTTAGGGATGAGAGGCATGTCCTCACGGCCGCACAGGTCATCCAGGAGCTGTAAGATCTGCAGGATGTCATCCTTGAGATGCTTGGGGACGAACATCAGATGGCCGGGGATGTCTGCTCCCATTTTAACCTGATATAAGAAAAAGATTCTTTGTTATTCTTTTGTTTGAAACTGCCCTCTCTCTGACTGACTGACTTACTCCCCAATTGACTGACTGACTGACTGAGTCACTTGAGTATAAATAATGTCCACAACCGAGACTTTCAGGGCCAGCTGAAGTAGGCATGCCTAGTATTGGTTTTCAATGGAATTGCCAACCAAGAGATGGCATAGATGTGCATGAAAAGACAACAAAGATTGACAAGTTTCATACAGGGTGAGTACAGAAAAATAATCCCCAAATGTCGGGATCACTGTTTCAGTGAAGTTCTGCATGTAGCAATTTCAAAATCTAGGATGTGAAAGCCCAATTCATAAGCTTTCTTTTAGTACAAGAATCATTCAAATCAGTCATGTACTTTTCAAGTTAAGGAATTTTAAACACAACCACCGTTTTAAAGTTCTGTCAACGGATAAGTGTTCTTTCAGCAAAACGAAAACAAATCACAAGGGATGTGTGTGAATTGTTTTCGTTTTGCTGCAAGAACGCACACCTTCTTTGTGATCCGAGGACAGAACTTTAAAAGTACATGAGTTATTTGAATGATTCTTGTACTAAAAGAGAGCTTATGAATTGGGCTTTCATATCCTAGATTTTGAAAGTGATACATGCAGAACTTCACTAAAAGAATAGTCCCGACATTTGGGTTTCCTTTTTTTTTTACTCACCCAGTACTTAAATCAGAGATGTAAAACTTTTAAAAAGATTTGACGGTTTGCATATACATATTTAAGTCTGTAATTGGCTTTACACATTGTATCATGTCCACTGGGCTCTAGAGAGTGGTGAAAAGAAGCGCCCTCTCTGTTTGCGCACAGAGCCACTAAGAGTAAGTTTGCAGGTGCACTGTGTGAGTAAATTGGGAGTCTGTGTGGTTCTGAAGACAACAGGTGGAAACTCAAAATTGCTCACAGTATGCTCTGCCTGTCATTAGGAGACTGACATCTTGTATTTTTTTTTTTACCAATTTCTTTTCAAGTTCAATATCATGGTTATGCAATTCACAGATATTAATTCACAGAGTTCTAACAGAGACCACAGAAAATTAATTAAAACCTGACTCTCATATAGTGCATTTACTACGAACAATTAGGTACTCAAGGCGCTGGAAATTATGTCTATATTTAAAGACAGGTATATGAAGTTGTTGAGAAATATGAGACCCATTATGCAGCACCTTTATGGTTAACAAGGTGCTGCAGTGCATATTGCAGCCACGGCCAGAAACACCGGGCAAACCCCTTCTCTTAGCGATAAGTGTTACTGGGTTCTTTAACATGCATTACACAAACATACAGGACCTACGGCTTTACTTCTCATCCGAAGGACGAAGCAATAATGGTAAAGTGCCTTGCTCAAGAGCACAAGCACCATATTCCCACAGTCAGAATTCGAACCCATGTCATGCATGTACCACGGCACAAGAGTCGAACACTGTAACCATTGGACTGCAGCATCCCACAGTTAAAGCAGTTTTAGATCCCAGTCATCCCTTTACCCACCTTGATATGGTCTGAAGTTTTGAGAACTCGTAGCAGATCCTTTGTGGGGACTGTCCTTTGGAACTCGGCGGCAATTTCCAAATCCTGTGAAAAAAACAGCGAAAGCATGTCATACCAGAAACAAAACTTTACACTAATTGTGACTGGCAAAACATGCCAATTGCTAAACCTATCCAATTCTGAAATGTTCATTTTATGACGACTTGAAGATGTCACGCTTACCTTTCTCAGCATCTTGGCAAACCCCAGAGCCTTAGACGCTCTCTCCCGAACTTCGTGAAACATCAACTTGAAGCGCTTGCAGGAGTTGATGATTATTCGCCTGAAAATCCAAAACAAAATTTCTTTATAAAGAATTGTTTTTGACAAATGGAGCGTACAAGTTAACCTAAAAAAACCTGTGAAATTTTATGAGAATACCACACATCCGGGCACCATGTATAGGATCTATAACGTGTGTAACATCCTATTTTTGGCATTGATTTTGTGTTCTGATTGGGCCCATCCAATCAAAGGCAATACATGAGCATTTCCAAACAAAAGAAAGCGTTACAATTTACAACATATTAAGAATATTGCGAATTGATGACTATTATAAAATTGAAATTGTTGACATCAACTTCTGTTTAATTGAGCACACAGATAACAATGGGGTAAATTTAAACACGGGAGTCTGGGACTAGACTAGTCAGTGTTTGGTACCAAGACATTCACATAAAAAGTGAACGTGGACTGGGGAGACTTGCACTTTCCTCAATCCTACAAAACCCTCCAAATCTCCAATTGCATGGAGAGGCTAAGCAAGAAATATGCTTAGCAGATTTATGTGTTCAGCATGAAACGGTTGGGTAGCAGCCACAAGCAATGTACATTCTATGACGGTTTGGCTGGTAACCAATTTGTACTTAGCACACAATATCTCTGCTAAGCAAATTGATGTGCTAAGCAGAATTGGCCCCGGTGGATTTTGAAGGGTCTGGGAGTTTAAGAGGTAATGATTTGAAGCTGTCGATTGCTTACTTCATTGTATCTCCATGTGATTGGCTATCCTGATGGCTAGAGCTCACGTCAGTCACTCCATCGTCCAGATAATCCCCAATGGATAAAAGTACGTTCTTGGCCATAATGCTGCGAGAAAAAAAACGAAAGGAAACAACACAAACTAAATTCTTTGTTTCAAGTTATGATTACGTCCTTCAAAGTTGCTTGAGAAGCTATAACTTGCGTTCAAGTATAGCAAGCATTTCTACCCTCAAGGTTTAGCAATTTAGAGAAGCAAATTGTGGTAAAGTGTCTTGCCCAAGGACACACAGAACATCTTACAGGCTGAACCCCTAGCGCATAAAATCTTGGAGAGTTGTGGTCAAGTCCACTACAATTCAGTAACAAAGTCATCAAGTCCCAAGTCAAGCTATTCCAATGAACTTGTCACGCCTTGTTACCTGCGATTGGACTTTATGAATTGACTTATGATTTTCCGGCAACTGGGCTCAACGACAAGGCAAAGTCTGCTTGTATATTTCACTATTTATTTGATAAAATTTGGGGGAGATACACATTCAATATTGTGTTTTGTCCTTTGCAGTTGTTTCATAAAACACTCAGTGTTTTTAAATTCAAACCAGCCAGCCGACCAAGCAAGCTCAGTGGTCGAGAAGTCAGACGTCTGCACTAGTAAGCAGGAGGTCGTGGGTTCGAGTCCCACCCGAGTAGTTTGTGAATTTTTTTCTAACAATCACTCAGCACAACACTGAGTATACAGTGTTTAGAAAATGTATCGGTGAAGGGCAGAACCCGATATTGGATCTACTTTTACGAGAAATGAAGGCCAATCTTTGGGAAATTTTAGAACTGACCAGAATCTCTTGCCAGCCTGTGCCTCTCCTCCCCTGACATGTGGGCAGATCTCCTTAGTGAAGTCCCACTCGTCATCCAGGATGTTCTTGAGGCTGATGGAGGCTTGTGGTAGCCGCTGCAGCATCTGGATCCAACTGTGCAGGTACTCAAAGTAGGACTGCAATAAACGATGAAATATTTGTTGAGTTCTGTAAAAAATATGCTTCTTGGCAGATGTTGATATGGCTAAAAAACTATCTAGGGGTAACACTTTCAGGTTTTTCTTTGGAAATTTGTGATCCTAAATATGTCTTGTTAAAACAGAGTCGTTCAAATGGAAAATGAAAAAAATTAATAAGACTGCCGCAAACTGCTCACTGACTGAATTGACCTGAAATATACAAAAATGAAATCAAAAACGTTAGAGAGATATTTCAACCCTGGCGAATCTTTCTCGAAGGGGAAAAAAAAGTCATGGCTGAAATGGCCATCTAACTTTTTGGAAAATTGAAAATCAATAAAACTGCTACAAACTGAAGTAGTCCTTGCTAAGGCTAAAATATTAGGCCACTCTAAAAAAAAAATTAATAAAATTGAAATGAACATAATTTTGCCAAGGACATCCATTTTCAAAAATCAAACAGTCATTATTTTTAACAATATTTTTAACCCTAACGTACCTGAATCCATCAAAATCCACACCCCTGTTTCAGGGGATTTCGGCGGATTCAGGATACCTCCATTACTGCACAAACTGGGGGATTTTGATGGATTCAGGATTGTAAGCCTAGCGGAACTGCAGGATTCAGGATACCTCTATATTGAGCTGTTGGGGGACTTTGGCGGATTCAGGATCTCAACAGATTTACTCCCGCCTAACTGGTGGATTCTGATGGACTCACTGGCCACCAACATTTTTTTGCATGGCAAAATTGATGGATTTTGGCAGATTCAGGATACTTTCTGGTAAAAGAGCCCAAGGGGTTAGGGTAAAAAAAAAACAATTTTCAACCAGCGGCTGGGAAGACTTTTTTTCTGACAATATCACATATAATAGATCTTATGCATAGCAGCCCTTGTACAGGGCAATGCCTTTGTTTTTGTGGGATATGTATGAGTGAACCTTTTGTGCACTCATTGCTAATGAATTTAAACAACAAATGATGCCCTCCAAGATGGCCGCCAATTTTGAAATCTTGAAGTCATCGGAGAAAATCTTCATCACTTACCCTGAGCATTTCTTGAAGATCGTTCTCATACTCTTCAATGTCGCTCTCGGCGTGTTCTTGGGCCTTGGTGTCGTCCGGCATGACAGCGCTAGCCATACTCTGGTAATACTGCTTCATATGTACTGACGAACGAATAACCTCCTTGCACTCATAAATGAGCTGCAAAATTAAGGGGGAAAAACAAATATATGTTAGCACTGAAAACTGCAGGTTTTGTGATTTTGAATACATCTTTGCATACTTGAACTGAGATGAGTTAAAACAACGTAGGATCATTTGCGATTACCCGGAAAAGTACCTACCAATTTAATGATAGAAAAACCTTGCTCAAAGTGAGAATAGGACAGGTATCAAATATTCTGTGAAATTATTCTGCCTGAAATGGTATCGTTTGGAAGGAAACTAGCATTGAAGGTGGTTTTAATAATCAAGGCATCCCCGGATACATGTTAAATCCATATATGGGCTCAGGTCTACCCCACAAAGTAGGCAAGTGTATGGAAATCAGTATTGTTATATCGTGTGCTTGGATACTGTAATTTCATCGGTCTAGAACGGCCACATGTCCGGACAATAAAAATGCATGTCCCACACTAAGGATGATATTGAACTGCGTGCATTGCGAAAGTTGCGCGCACATGTTGAATCTGCCGGCGCACTAGCTTTGCACAATGAGAACTTTAACGTCAAATGCTCAGTCTCATGTCCGGCAGGACATCAAAACCTTCAGTTATCAAAGGTTGCATTGCGGTGATTTGATTAGTTTCTCACACAGTAAGTTACAACCACTTATCTTTTTGAGTTATTGGCACAATATAACAAAACAATTGTTGACTGCAGTGATGTGGGATAACGCCCCTCGGGTGTTAAAAACGTCATATCCCACATCACAGCAGTCAACAATTGTTAAATAGAGATCCATGCCAATAATCGCCAGAATCCTTACTGCCTGAATGAGAATCATGTCCCAATTGCTACTTTAGGAAATGTATCATGAGAGGGCCTGGTTCAATACATGTGATGGAAACTTCACAAGTTAAAAAAAATTATGCATAGGTTTTTTTTTCTGATTTCTCAGAATGTATAATATCCACAAGCTTAAATTTCAACAGGTTAGTTGTTAAGCCAAAAAAAAAAAAAAAAAAGTCTCCGGTTTCTGGTAGGGAGCTTGCCCAAAGTGGTGTGGCGATGCATTTTTTTTCTTCAAATGTTGGCTGATTACTGCAAATGGTGCCCAACTAAACTTAGTGCAAATATGTGAAGGTCCAGAGAGGCCACATAAAGCTTATTCTCGATCGAAACCCCATCTAAAAACACGTTAAAATTGTGCAGCAGCAGGATTCCAGTCAAACCAGTGAGTTAGGCAGTTTTGAGACATCATCTTTCATTGAAATTTTTTTTTTTCATTTTGCCAATGCGCATGGCTACAGCGACGCGCACGCATACCAGAAATGGGAGACTTTTTTTTTTGTGCCTTATCCAGCCTTCTTAACATTTTGAGCAATGTTGTTGCTTTCGGTCCGAAGAATGTGCAAAAAAGGAAACTATCCATTGTACTTTTATTTAGACTACACCACATTTTACAATGGGTTTTTCCCTCAATCTATACCTGCTGAATGCTATGAGCTGAGGGATCCACTGCTGGTTTGTGTTCCAATCGGAAACGTAGACACTCATGCATTACATCCAGGGGGATTCTCAACAGAAACAAATAGGCAGGCCTGGGAAATACAGGAATCAAAAAGGAAAGAGATTGTTATAATGAGGTACATGGAATTAAGCATGAATGCAGACAAAATACATGTATGTTCCTACAATATACGGATACATGTACATAGACTTTATATAAATTGTGCCTACACATATCTCACTGACTGACTTGATGACAGTGAGTCTGCGAGATTAACCCTCCTGCTGTTTGAACAGTCACAGAGAGTCAAAATTTCCATCCACTTCCCCTGCCATGCCTTCTACACAGGCTAGTCACCAACAATCAGATCATATTTCAACTAAGCACTCTGACTAGTCAAATTCCGCCAACAGTCTTTATCAATCACCTACAGTCAAAGCATAGCTGTATCCAGTTCAGTCACAGCCAGTCAATCGTGCTTTACATAGGCAGTGAGCTCTTTTAAACAATCACTTGATTGGTTTTGACTGAAAGGACAAATTGGCACAGAATGTTTTGCATAGAACGTTTAATAAGCCAATGAATGGGCTAAACCCTGCCCATTGTGTATACCAGATGCATTAAAAGACTTCCAGTGAATAGCCATTCTGAATCAATTGAATGGAATTGTGTGCACTCTTGGACTAGCTGTACTAGGCTTGTCTAGTCTTCGTCATTACTATACAAACTTAGTGGAACATTTCCTGCATTTAAAGGGAATATGTACAATATTTGCAAACATCAATAAACAAAACTAACACATTATCACGAAATACCTTACTGGACTGTTAGTGAATGAAAGCCTAAAGCATCCTGTAAAATCATGGCACCTGGTGCGCTGACATTTTTAAGAAAAGTAGTATTTTTTTAAGTAAGATTTGAGGCTTTGCATGGTGGAGATACTAAATAATGAAAGGTTTGCGGAAACACCACGTGCGAATAATTTCTCAACTAAGAGAATGGTTCTGAGAAGAACCAGAGGTATAAACTCTCCTGAAGACGGTCAGAGCGTACTGACTGGAACATCGAGTTTATACCTCTGGTTCTTCTCAGAACCATTCTCTTAGTTGAGAAATTATTCGCACATGGTGTTTCCGCAAACCTTTCATTATTTAGTATTTTTTTATCAATTTCCAATGCTGGTCGGCTGACCAGCGTTGGAAAAAAAACTGGCTTTTTTTCAAATACTGCTTCCAATTTATCATATTTAGTTAGTCTGCATTTTGTTTTTAAATCGATTACACACCTATGAACGGGTACAAGCTACAAGCCAGCTAGACTGGTTCCTTGACCTTACAATTCCCCGACGTCTATAAATGACTCCTTTTCATCTTCAGTGGGGTCAGGGAACCAGACTACAAGAACATGATTGTTTTTCTTGGTTTTTCCAGCATCTATGAATCTAAAACTTCAATGAAGTCAGCGTAGCAATATTTGCTGTAAAATACTAACCCCCCAAATCCATCCATTTCTGAAAATTACAGCGAAAGCAAATGTTGTATATTCCCTTTCAAGCACTAGAATCAGTTTTGAAAATCCAGACAGACATAAAATTTGACGGACATTTCAATCTTTGCACGTGCTGGGATTTCACCTTGGACTCACTAAAGGTCACAGGCAAGAAAATTACAACTGGCGCCAACCTGACTACCGTAATTTTATATTATCTCCAAAACTAATATTGTAAATGATAAAAATATGAGTCTTTTATCTTTTTTTCAATGATATGCAGTGTTATGCATGTGTACATGATAAACTCTAAATGTTAATTTTGCTGGTACCGGTAGGTTCTCATTGCTGGCGCTGCTGCATTTGTATACCTTTTTCTTTAAATTTGTACAATATTTTTTATCGTAAGTCTTTCTTATAGCCCAGTACTTAATAACCACATTGTTCAAAGACGAGATACGTTTTTGACAGGTTTGGTGCCATGCACTCCAGGTTAAAAAAAAAAAAAAGAAGCACCACACCCTACTAACAGTTAACATTTTTTAAGATTTATACATACGAAACAGTCTGTCCAGAAAAAATGCCAAAGTATAATTAAGTTTAATAAACTTGTATCCTGATTTCATTGCAAAAATATAGCTCTGCAGAGATGTATCAAGCACTGTGGATTGTGATAGATGCCGGTTTCATTGGACAGTATGTAATATATATTGCTTAACGAATTCAGTTGATCAATAAAAAAAAATGCTGAGAACCAGTCGCATTGTACATTGAATACAATTTTGGTTGGTTACCAGCAAATACAGGCCTATTTAGTTGAGAAAAAAAAATTGTTTTATGAAATTAAAATCTGCCCTATAGGTCTCTCTCAAATGACATCATTTCCTACAGACCAGCCACGTGCATCGGCATTTAATTTTGAGCGTCAACTTGCATAACGCGCATCGGCTGCGTCATATTTCAAACACATTTTGAGCGACTAGCGTGTGTGTTTGGAACATTTTCAACACTGCACAAATTGTGCTTGATTGTGTGAAATACGCAATTGCAGTTCTCCTACAGAGTTGGCTGTCTTTGAGAGCGACCTATTCTTGTCAAAATCTGTTCAAATACGTATTCCTTCAGCTCTAACCACCTACATGTAGGCCCTTTTGGCTAGGATCCATGCTCTATAATCTCTAAATTCCTCCAACTGCAACCGTATGTGATCAATTTGGATAATTTCAGCCTCAATCCTCAAAAATCATCTGTTGTTTCTTGAATTTGGTGGGATGACCACTGCCTCAATCCTTCAAAATCCTCCTCAATCCCTCAAAATCCTCCTCAATCCTTCACAACCCTCCAACAATCACTGTTAATATGTTGAGGCAGTGCCAATGATATCCAGCATTGGTGCGGTTGCTATTAATTCAGTATAATGTAGGGCTCAATTAGGCATGGCTGAACATACACGTAAACGATGCACCTGTAGGGCACAGCCTAAGACCTTGACACAATGTATCCTCCAAAATCAACTGACACTTTTTGGCATCCAATCCTCCAAAATCCTCAAAAATTCTCCAAAATTTTGATTTTGAAGGATTAAAAGAGGGTGAGGGTTATGAACCTATTACCACCTGTATAACATTTAAATTACATTATGTTAATTCACTGATTAATCCATACAACGCTTGGGTGATTTCAGGCGTTACAGTGAGTGACAGGCAGGGCGGTTTGGGACGGTAGAGGCACTATAGTGGGTTGATATTACAAATACTGTTTTGCACTCTTTCACATGTACATATTCAGTGTTTACACAAAAAAATTGTTAAACCATCTGAACATTTGACTTCCTTTTTGACATTTCCTGGCCCAGCATTGACTGCAAGGTTGTACATATAGGTCCAGGATATACTATCACGAGTTGTTCCGGAGTACTAGGGCAAAAGGCGCCCTTGAAATACCTCCACTGTACATGATTGGATATTTATCACCTTTTTCTACAGAAAGCTTACAAAGCAAGTGGAAAGTGTTGCTACGCATACTTTACTTCAATCATAAATATGAGGTATACAAGTGGTGGGATTTAAATCTGGATTTTGTAACATTCGGTTTGAATTCCACCATTCAGTTTCAATTAATGTTTAATGCGCCGCAGCACCTTGTAAACCCTTCTAAAGGTGCTACATAATGGGTCTCATATTTCTCATGTACATGTACTTCATTTACCCGTCTCTAATAATCAACATAATTTCCAGCGCCTTGAGTACTAATTGTTGGTAGATACGTGCACTATATAGGCCTAAGACTTCCTTATTATTACTATGTTATTTTGGAAACCTTCCATTTTTTGTGACACGGGCTAACGAAAACAATTTGCTACGCGGGCTAAAAAATAATAATAAGAGACAATTGATAGGCGCATAACTGCATTCACTTGCTAGTGGTCTTCTTGGTATGTGAATAGCCTGCCCATTCGACTTATCAGAGAGTGCCCATCCATTTCTTACAACATTACAGCTCTGGAGTGTTTTGTAAAGGCCCAGTGGTCATGGAATCCTGCACACTATACCCAGTCATTGGGAGGGCATTTCATGTGGCACCTCACTCGTCACTTTTTGTGAGCTGGATTGAAACGCCCGGTTAAAATAAAGACAACGGCTAGTCTGTTTAAAACAAATTAGGATAACCGAATTTTGAAATCTCTGATTTCTCCCACCACTAGTAAATCATAGAATAATAGAATCTGTCAATAAAAAGACCATTATTTTGAAGCCAACTTAATTTTACACAACCAGATTTCATCAGATTCCACTGTAAATCGTCCAACATTGACAACGGTTTATGAAAAATGATGCAGTTTGAAAAGTCGATTATGCGAGGAGAAATTGCTAAGCACAAACACACATGTCCGTAATCAGCCCCTATCAAAAACACAGTTCCCGAACAAAGCGCGGGTAATTCGATTGAGTGTGCTCCCATGCATACAAGCACCGTGTAATCGATATTCCCTGCCGTTCGATTCGGGCAGTGCATGTTCGCTTCGGGCAGTGCACCATAATCACGCAGCAAATTCCACCTGCGTACTCTTTAAATGTGCAACTTTTCAAACTGCATCATTTTTCATAAACCATTGTCAATGTTGGATGATTTACAGTCTTTGGTAGCAAACGGGGTATCAAAATATAGCTAACAACATCCTCAAAGGTCTATGTAAATGACGTTATCGTACGACGATTAGAAGTTATAACCCCTCCAATGAGCGTGGACTTCCTTTTTTGCGGGGTTTACGTGTAAATACTTGCCAGAGGGCGTAAATAGTGCCAGAGGGCTTGTACTCACGTGAATGAAGGTAACCCCATGGCTATGAAGGCCTCGCTCCAGGCTCCGTGCGTTGACAGGATATCGTACTGTTGCTGTCCTATTTGGGCTGCCTCCTCCGTTATGGGGCTGGTGAACGGGAGTGGATGGCCAGAGACCGAATCAAAATCAACCTTATGAGAGAAAACAATTCCCAGTTGATGAACTTGTTGATTACAAAGTTGGTTATAAATTCTAGAAATGCTTCAAAAGTATTCTGATCATTAATCATATGGTTACCTGTTTTCTCTCATTTTAACCCCAACGTACCTGAATCCAACAAAATCCACACCCCTGTTTTGGAGGATTTCGGCGGATTCAGGATACCTCCATATCGAAAAAGTTGAGGGATTTTGATGGATTCAGGACAGTAAGCCTAGGGGTACTGCAGGATTTTGATGGATTCAGGATACCTCCATATTGAGCAGTTGGGGAACTTTGATGGATTCAGGATCTCAACTACTTGGGCTATATGTTTGGTGTGTACGAGATATATGTACTAAACTGGTGGATTCTGATGGATTCACTGGTGGATTCTGATGGACTCAGGACACCAACATTTTTTGCATGACAAAATTGGTGGATTTTGGCAGATTCAAAACGCTAATGAATGGGCCCAATCCGGCCCATTGTGAAGACCAGATGAATGAAAAGACTGCCAGTGAATAGCCATTCTGAATCAATTGAAGAGAATTGGGTGGTCGTTTGTCTAAGAACCAAGCTAAATTTTTAGAACTTTCTTACACTGCTTGGTCTGTGCTTCCGCCTGGGTGTAAAGGTACCCTCCACGAATGTGGGCTTCTGAAGAACCTGTTTGGTTCTCTGCAGCGTCTTGCCGAGAAGGATGTACAGCATGTCGGTCATCCGTCTCAGGCCGCTGTGCTTCAGGCTCCGGTCAACAAACGGCCGGTACATGGACGTGGCTGAGTTGTAGTCAAAGCTGAAATGGCACTGGCTGAAGATGCGACCAAGTCGAGGTGATTCATCCGTCACGGGTGATTTGCCTGTTGGCGTGCTGTGTTCAGAGTAGATTCTTGGTGAGGCTTCGCGTTCATCGTCAGCATCATCGTCAACATCATTGCTGTCCGAGTCTTGGATGTCAAAGGTCACTGATCGAGTTCTCTTTTTGGGTACCTGTACATCTTTGTCGTTTATTTCTAGTGGTGGTGGAGATTCGACCTCCTTTTCAATTGTGGTGTCTTCCGTGTCTGTTGAGTCAATAGAGCTGGAAGCTTCCTTGACGTCGAATAACCGTCTTGCATGTGGTTTGATGACACCAGCTTCCGCCTTCTGGGTGGTATGTATTTCATTTAGAGTGACTTGTTCCTCATCTGGCTCTTCTTCGAGTATAAAGGGCCAAAAAACACCTTCGATGTCAATGACTCCCAGCATTAAGGCAGCCTGCTCTAGCTTGTGGTTGAGATCGCTGGTGATGTTCAACCACAAGCAAAGTGTCTCAATGCGCTTACTGAATCCCACCATTCTGTAGAGTGGGTAATCGTTCTGAAGCGCCCTTAGTGTTGGGTATAATTGTCGGGCTTCTTCCAACTGCTCCATGATACTTGTGACCTGCTTCCAGGCCTGCCGTGTGCTCTGGATGTAATTTGTTAATGCGGCACTGAGTGGCATGCACATGCCGATACTGTCCACACTACCACGGCGATTAATGAAAGGTGTGCTGCAGGCATTACAGGTCTTGAGCGGCTCATCTTGGCTCTGGACACTTCGGTCCGAGTCTGATCCCGTGTCACCTTGATTCGTGTTCTCCAGGCCAGTGGTGGATGACAGCATGCGAGTTCTTGGGTAACGTTTCAGGGTACATTTTGTTGGACCTCTGCTCTTTGAGGGCGAGGCAATGAACTTGAAAATGAGAATTGCCTGGAGGATGCTGGAAATCATCTCCCGAGCCTCCACAAGCCTCTGGTCCTCCTGCAGCATTGTTAAACCATTCTGAGACGCCTTCAACTCTAACCACAAGAGTTGGTTCCAGGCCATGGGAACTGTGTCATTATGATGTGAATTCTCCTGCCATCCCACAAAATTCTTGCCATCCATGCTCCCTTCTTTCTTGGCGCTGCCGATGCGAATCATCTCGGAGAAAATCTTGTGGAATGAGATGCGATCTTCCGAGCAGTAGGACTTTCCAATGGAGTGTTTCTTGGACTTTGATCTCTTCGGAGAGGGTGGGGGACTTTGACTCACCTTTGACTCACTTTGTGTGTTCAGGCTGCGGAAGAAAATATTAGAATCTACTTTCACAACTGGGGATGGTAGAGGATCCAGGAATGTGTTCAGAGGTACAGCAACGTTGGGAACCTCAGTGCCCTCAAAGGTGATAGCACTATGCTTGTACTCTCGTTGCTGGTTACGTTCGATTGTAATACTCTTCCGTTTCTGCTGCATGGCTGTGCTTCCCAGCACCGGATCGACAAACGCCTCTCGTTCTTCCACTTTGTCCATCTTCACCAGACTCCTACGGGGTCCCGTGTTGAAAGTCTTTGGGACGCTGTCTCGCGACTCTCGTCTGGGGATGACCAGTCGTGGAGGCTTTGGCGCCTGGCGGGATCGCAGGTGCTGCCGCTTCTCTTCTCGGTGATTGCGTGGGGGTGTTGTCCCCGCCCAGTAGCTAGGATCACTGTCAAACGAACTGACGTTGTCATCTTCAGGAATCGGGATGTACTCTCTTGTTGCGTTCCCATGCTGGTTACTGGGTGCATGGTTCATTGTGACGGGTTCCACTTCAACATCTCCAGCATCTTCAAGACTGCTGTTTGGGTCCGAGGGGTCCGAGATGTTGTCATGGTGATGGTGGAATTGGATGTCATCGGGCAAATCGCCATTTGCATAGCCGTTTGCGTCATCCCTGTAAAGATTACAAACCATTTCCTATTCTTAGCAATGATGCCTTTTGCATTCTATGTGGTACATGATAGGCCTACTGTAATACTCAACAAGAAGTTTTTAAAAAGGCACTTTTTTCAATTTCAAAACTTAAAATCAGTGAACACTGATCTTTGATGCCAATGCAATAATTGATTTATCAAACAACATGCATTCATTTTCAATTGACAAAAATTGACTTAAAACTTGGGCAAATCTTCATTTTCAGCAACCAACATGGAAGCATCTGAATAGGTGGGCGCAGACATCCGGGAATTTTGTACATTGGCTTATCTAGCTCCCAGACCTATGTTCTTGAAACTCAATGGTTCTCGAGTCTGGAGTGCTGAATGGTAAAACAGTGCTATGACACAGCAACCGATGAAAACTGGGGTGCAAATGAATAGTTGTTTTCATCGGATGATGTCAGCCCGCCCCCACATGACTAGTAACATTGCCAATACAATATTTTGTTTCCATTCAAATCAAAGTGCAAGCATTTTTGTGACAGTAGGTCAATAATTCCTTAACTATGGAGCCCTGAAACTTAATACTACATCAACAATAATAATATCAACAATAATTCCACCAGTCTATTATAGGCCTAGTTTGACACTGAAATTAGTGAAAAACACCATAGAAACAACACGTCCGGAAACTGGGCAGCAAAGGCACACTAAACCCGGCGCAATCAGATTTATCCTAGCCTACATCGATCAAACAAATTACAATTTCTACACTTCGTCACCCTTCGAAAAATTTCCCGCACTGGCCCACTGCAAGTTTCTAAGTGCCAACAAAATTCCACGAGCGATCACTTACATTTTGACTGAGAAAAACAAGCATTTACTCCGCCCGTCGTGTCAGCGCAGTTCGCTTCACGCCATCGCCTGCAGTCGTACAAAGGTAATCCCAGTCGAGATATATTGGCAAATACCCCGTTCAACAGCAGCTAGCACGGAGTAACATACAAGTACTCCCGATCGGGATATAATATTAAATATCCTCATCGGCGAATTTTGTATAAATATTTTTCAATCAGGTTTTCAACCTGCTGAAAACACACGTCATGACAAGCGGTGTTCTGCTTGATTGGTGAAATGCTGAACTTGTAATCCGCAAAAAGCGCTCACATGCACACAGAGAAGTTCCTAAACGGAAAGCGCACGCACTTCGAAAGAGGAAGTGCAGAGAATTAAAGGCTTCTGTTCTGTGAAGGTCGGTCAACTACATACAATACGAAATCTGTTGAAAAGGTGAAATCTTTTGAAAAAAGGTGAGGGTCGTGTACAACAAACATCAGGATATGAGTAAAAATATTATTTGGAAAAGTGTTATTCAGTATTTATGATGTTAATTGTTATTGTTTTGTTTATGTAGTGATATACCGATATAATGAGTAAAGGATTTTACTGAAGGACTTTATTGAATGTTGATTACCGGTTCTTCGCAGAATCTGTGTTATAAAAATATAAACATACACAATGCTTCACTAGATCTCTGCCATGAATGCAAATCTTTTTAAATCAGATTTAATTTTTTTTAACCACATACTAAAAAACACCAAAATAAATATGGAAAAGAAAACCAATTAATTTGTGAATTACAACTGTTTTCCAAGGTTTTATTGTTAAAGCTTCATTTACGATTTTGCATAATTTCATAAACGATTAAAAAAAATTTTCTAAATAATTGTATTATTTATTACATTCAGTTGACTTTACTTCAGATGACTTGCCTTTTTACGGAAAATTGATTGAATATTTGATTTTAACTTTTAAATGAAAATACAAACCATAGTAATTTGCAAAAAGAAAAGTATTGTATAAAAGCACATGTCAAATTCAGTTGACAAATTGCACTGATCTGATGGTTTTTATAAAATATCATTATAATTTCATCAGATCAAAATGTCAAATTACCCCCCAAAAAATTCTACAACTCCCCCCCCCCTAAAAAACCCAGAATGTTATAATACATATAGAAGTCTGATTATGTTTTCATTCATGTACAATAAAAAAATAAAGCCAAATGCATGCATACTGATATTTTAAATTTTTCCCCCTACATTTTAAAGGGAATATACAACATTTGCAAACATCGAAAAATAAAACTACCATGTTTTTACGAAATACCGTACTAGGATGTTGGTAAATGACAGTCTAGAGCATCCTGTAAAATTATGGCACCTGGTGTGAAGTCATTTTCAAGAAAATTGTATTTTTGTATACATTTCCAACGGTGGTCGGCCGACCACCGTTGGAAAAACCTAACTATTTTTCAACTACTGCTCCAACTTTACACTTTTTTCAGTCCAAATTTTGTTTGCTATTAGTTACATGTTCATGAACGGGTGCAGGCCAGCTAGACTGGTTCCCTTACCTTACAATTTTCCGGCATTTATAAATTGATCCATTTTATCTTTAGTGGAGTCAAGGAACCAGACTACTTGAACATTATTGTTTTTCTTAGTTTTTCCAGCATTTTCGAACACAAAACTTCAAACATGTCAGAGTAACAATATTTGATCTATTATACTAACCCCTCAAATAGTTCATATCTGAAAATTACAGCAAAAGCCAATGATGTACATTCCCTTTAATAAACAATTTTTTTAAGAATAAAACTACAATTTCTTTTGGTTTATAATTAAAGAAATTCACCACATCATTGTCAACCTGACTATCCCATTAATTTGACAACTGTGCATCACAACCAAAAAAATACCTATGATTCTGGAGGCTTAAATTTCCTTCATTTGAATTTTTATGCATTTTATGTACTCATGATTTTTTCCATGTATTTATACAATATTGAAGCAAAGCAGAGGCAATAATAACTCATCAGGCTGGCATTTGTCTCCAGTTTCCTAGGCTTGAAACGACTAAGGATATTTCTATGTTCTATCCTCCCTGGATGGGATGCTAGTCCATCGCAGGTTACCCCCCAGCTAATGCCGGTACCCATTTGTACTCCTGGGTGGATAGAGGCAAATGCGAGTGATGTGGCTTGCCCAAGGACACACATATGACCAGCAGCTGGATTCGAACCCCTGACCCTCTGATCACGAGTCCAAAACCCTAACCACTAGGCCACACCAAAATAGCGAAAGGTACACTGTGAAAGTATGAAGAAACGGAAAGAATAAAAGTGTATGGAATCAGTTTCGTGATCACACTTCAGAGAACTTGTGGTGAACTACATGCAAAGTTCCTCCATACTTGTCTGTCTGGCGCCCTCAACCGACCATGCACGGACGGGATCAAGTCTGCAGTGTGCCCCAAGGGAACACTTGTCCAGGCAGGTCATAAGGTCAGGACGATACTGAAATTGTTGCATTTGACGCCGTTCCTGACGAGTGTCTTTGGGAAAGCTTTCCTCTGGCTAGTTTCTCCGCTGAACTGGCACATGATGAAGCTGAGCTTCTTGCTGTTGTGGGAGACAATGAGGTTGAAGCCGAGGCTTTCTAAGATGTCCTTGAAGAGTTCGTGGCTGAGGTACCGAGCATTCTCCAGGCAGGCAAGCGGTAGAACAATCTGGCAAAGAAAACATTTGACCCTGTTGAAACGTTGGCCATTTACGTTACAAAAACAAAAATTTAAGCCAACTCAAGTCGGACTACCACACATAGGCAAGCCAGGTAAACTGTGTCCCAGAGCACAAACAATTCTACAGGGTGAGTAAAAAAAAAAAGAAACCCAAATGTCGAGACTATTGTTTTAGTGAAGTTCTTCATGTAGCACTTTCAAAATCTAGGATATGAAGGCTCAATTTATAAACTTTGTTGTAGTACAAGAATCATTCAAATCACTTATGTACTTTTTAAGTTACAGAATTTTAAACACAAACATCGTTTTAAGGTTCTGTCCATGGATCACAAAAAAGTTCCGTGTTCTTTCAGCAAAATGAAAACAAATCACATTGTTTTCGCTTTGCTGAAAGAACGTGCACCTTTTTTTGTGATCCGTGGACAGAACTTTAAAACGGTGGTTGTGTTTAAAATTATGTAACTTGAAAAGTACATGAGTGATTTGAATGATTCTTGTACTAAAAGAGAGTTTATGAATTGGGCTTTCATATCCTAGATTTTTAAAGTGCTACATGAAGAACTTCACTAAAACAATAGTCCCGACATTTGGTGTGTTTTTTTTTTTTTTACTCACCCTGTATTCCATTGATTCAGAATGGCTATTCACTGGAAGTCTTTCATGCTTCTGGTCTTCACAATGGGCCAAAATTTAGCCCATTCATTGGCGTTACGGGGTAAACCTATATAATAGCACTGCCCGACTCACAAGCGACAGTCAGTGAGTCAGTGAGAGAGGCGCAATGAGGACACTATGTCGGCCCTCTGGGACCAGCAAAAATGCATTTATGGAAAAATGGCTGAGGAATAATAGGCAATTTGAACAGCATAATGGACCACAAGATTGGTGAGACTTACAAACAGGTATCCTTTGGGCTTGCATATTGCTGTGCATTTCTTCAGCATGTCTCCACGCTTTGCCGGCGAGCCAACAAAGTTGAGTACCAAGCTCAGGACAATGATGTCATACAGCACTGGCTCATCATTCTGCAAACGTTGTCGAAAAGTTCAATTGTAAACTAAACTTGATTTCAATTGGAATGTTTTCAGTGAAAGAAATAGCTGTGATTGTCTTAAAGCTATATAGTCCATCATTTGCAGCCATCCGAAAAGCAACTGGCGTAATTATTGTAGAAAAACAAACTTGGTTGAAAGATAGTAAGGGAACTAAACTCCCTGTGAAATTATTCTTTCTGGGAAGCTGTCATTTTGAAGTAATCAACGAAAGAAGGCCTTTCCAACGGTGTGTCTTAAGACGCACCGTAGGAAAATTTAAATTAGTAGTTCGTTTTGTTACTCGGCAAAGCGCGCGCAAGCATTGGTTGCTATAATTCGTCGGATCAGTGCGTGACGTCGCGTAAAGCTGCAATTCAAAACAATTCAAAACATGATTCAGTAACTTTTGATTTGAAATTGAGATCTTAGAATGCTGTTTTTCTCGGAATATACAGCTGAAGCTTAGCTGAAACTTCATCAGGTTAGTTGTTCAGTATCCTTCATTAGATTTTGAACACTCTTGTTGCTTCAAACGAACAAAATGCACAAATTACAAATGATGGACTATATCTTTAAGGGCAGGGATGTAGTCAAGTCCATCACAAGTCCTTCAGTCCCAATTCAACTCACAAGCGATTCAAATCACAAGTCCAGTGACAAGTAAATCACAAGTCCATTCACAGCTCCATTCACAAGCAACAAGGGATGAAATAACAATGGAGTGCCTTTGTCTCAGATCATTTGAATAGCTTGTGACTTGTGTTGGGACTGGAGGACTTGTGATGGACTTGAAAGGACTTGCAGACACTTGTGGGGACTTGCAGGGACTTGAAGGGACTTGTGGGGACTTGTAGGGACTTGCGGGGACTTGCAGGGACTTGCAGGGACTTGTGGGGATTTGCAGGGACTTGTGGGGACTTGCAGGGACTTGCAGGGACTTGTAGGGACTTGCGGGGACTTGCAGGGACTTGAAGGGACTTGTAGGGATTTGCAGGGACTTGTGGGGACTTGCAGGGACTTGCAGGGACTTGCAGCCACTTGCAGGGACTTGAAGGGACTTGTAGGGATTTGCAGGGACTTGTTGGGACTTGCAGGGACTTGCAGGGACTTGTAGGGACTTGCAGGGACTTGCAGCCACTTGTAGGGACTTGCAGGGACTTGTGGGGATTTGCAGGGACTTGTGGGGACTTGCAGGGACTTGCAGGGACTTGTAGGGACTTGCAGGGACTTGCAGCCACTTGCAGGGACTTGAAGGGACTTGTAGGGATTTGCAGGGACTTGTGGGGACTTGCAGGGACTTGCAGGGACTTGCGGGGGCTTGCGGGGACTTGCCGGGACTTGCAGGGACTTGCAGGGACTTGCAGGGACTTGTGGGGACTTGCAGGGTCTTGCGGGGACTTCTGACAGACTCAACTTCAACTCTGCATGATTAAACCTAACCTTACCAACTCCATCAAAATCCATCTCCCCATTTTGGGGGATTCTAGCAAATAAGACATGTGTAATAAGTCCATCAAAATCCACCAGCACCAGTGGTGGATTTCAATGGATTTGGTCCTGAAGCATTATGTGAAACAGAGTGAGTGATGGGTTTTGACAGACATGGTACTCAACTTTAATAGTAAAACTGAGTAGCGAATGAAGGTTAATCTTGACAATGTGAACTGTCTTGGACCACTGCCTTCTTTCGGTTTTTGCTTTGAAAGCAACTCAAAATAATAATGAGATACAAAATTACAAAATTACCTGGAAAGTAAAGAAGTCAGCTTTGATGACACGCCGGTTCTGTGGATTAAGATCGATGGGAGTGCAGTCGATCCATTTCTGCTGCTTGCTGTAGTTGTAGTCCAAAGCACCCACGTCAAGGAGCTTAAACTTGGTTCCCTGAATGACAGTTAAACATAAATTGGGTTATTTTTGCAGGAACCCGAGGACCAAGCCTGCTTTTCTTAGACTGACCGAGTCGCTGACTATTCCGACGTGAGTCAGAATCTTTTAGTCTGGGAACCAAACTAGCCTCGGTGTCTGCGCATATGCACGAATCAACTCGCGTGACGTCATCATGCATATCAATGAACCTGGCCTGTTTAATATAGCCGGGCGCCCTGACTTCTCACGATCAGGACGCGGCAGGTAAAAAAAAAAGATGGTGGAGAGTTCGTCACAACATGCTTGAATATTCTTAATTATTTTAAGACACCATATTAGGACAAATTTATGATTTTGGTAAGCTTTATTATAAGTTTATGAATTGCACAACTTTCAGGAATACGATGGTGTATGTAAAAGTGTTTAGCGATACATATTTCGGAAGATATTTGGAATCAAAACTAGAGATGTGACTGTTGGAGCGAAACTCAACATTTTTAGCCGACATGTTAGCATGGCTGTAATGGCAACAGTGATAAGACCAATGTTAAAAGAGAGCCATTTGCCTGTTTGTAGGGCTAAATACATTTGTAAATTTATACAAACTATAAAAATATAAAGAATAAATGTATACAAAGTGTGATCAGAGAGTTTATTATAATCAACTCACTTTGTCTGTCCTGATGTTATGTTCTTTCAGTTTCTGAAGAACCCATTTCGCAGAGTTGAGGTTCCCATGGCGAGCTTCTCCAAGTTTGGATGCTGATTGATAAGCCTCGAGCCCTCCAAGCTACAATATTACAAAAGGAACATGACATTATTTTATTTCCAGATGACTTCCAAAGTCTAGGTTAGAATAAAGTTCCAAAAAAATAAAATAAATAAATAAATAAATTAAAAAAAACTAATGACATACAAAATCCACAACTGTGTTTTTCTGTATTTATATACTGGAATATAAATGTATTTCTTAAGTGGATTTTTGATGGCCAGGCCTTGCACTGTTTAATGGTAGGTTATAGGCGGGCACGGACATTTGGGAATATTTTACATTGGCTTATCTAGCTCCCAGACTTATGTTCGTTAAACTCAATGGTTCTTGATTCTGGAGTGCTGAATAGTAACACATGAAAACTGGTGTGCAAAATAAATAGATGTTTTTCGTTGGGTGACGTCAGCCCATACCGATCTATTGGCAAGACTGTAGCCAGTACTTCTTTTTTTATTATTACTATTTTATTTTACGTCATCTTTAATGAGGGTAAACTCCGATCAGTGCCAGGCACTGCTTTCCATGGAGGGCTCAAGTTTATAATGAGAACTATAAGACCCATTATGTAACACCTTTAGAAGGATTTACAAGGTACTGCAGCGCATATTGCAGCCACTGCCAGAAACACCGGGGCAAACCCCTTCTCTTTAATAGCGATAAGTGTTAGTGTTACTGGGTTCCTTAACGTGCATTACACAACACACGGAACCTACGGCTTTGCGTCCAATCCGAAGGACGAACCATTATGGTAAAGTGCCTTGCTCAGGAGCACAAGCACCATGTTCCCACGGTCAGGATTCGAACCCATGTACCACAGCACACGAGTCGAACACCGTAACCATTGGACCACAGCACCCCACTTGCTCCTGAGCAAGTACTGGCAGTACTGTAGCAGGAATTTTTGTGATAAAAATTAATATGGAAATAAATACAATAAAATTCAACTAAAATTTAATAAATTTAATCTTATAGGGCCTATTATTAAGTTCTGTCATACCTCCTCCACAGATTTCTTCAAGGAAACAATCTTGAGATGTGTTCCTAGTTCTTTCTGTTTTTTTCCACTGGTATGACTGAGCTTTTCAATTTCCTTATTTAGGGTGTGCAGCTTCGAAATCACCTTGTTATCCCTCCGAGTATTCGTTCTGTTCAATAAGAATACAATATTACATAGACTGGTAAATATAACAAAAAGAAACACTGAATCAAGTCCAACGAATATCCTAAACTGTACACCAGCTCAGGTGGACTCCCTCAGTCGTAATTCAATGAAGAGGGCATCCAACCTGGGCTACACTTAGTCCAAGTCATTTGGACCCTGCTTTATCGCCTCTTTAAATATTTGGTCATGGTCTGGCGATATGTCCAAAGCTTTGTGGCTGCCATCGCGTGACATAACAGAAACGTCCCAACAAAAGCATCAGATGTCACCCTCTAAATGGCCACAAAATTGTTAGATACGCCAACTGAGGTACAAGTACAGATCGGCGATAGATCGAGGTACTAAGGTTTACTTACGATCTTGATGAAAAGTGCAATTTAACGTTTAGCGGCAAGGGCTCTATCGCGAATAATGACGTCCGAACGTTATTCGCAATGGAGCCCTCGCCAATAAATGGACAATTTCACTATTCATCCAGATTGTAAGTTTTACCACCATCTCAAACCTAAACTTTTTTTTTATCTCCGGTGGCATAACTAGTATTTTTGTGGCCGTTTGAGGGGGAAAACTGATATTTTTGTTGAGTTGTTTCTATTGTGTCACACAATGGTGGCCATGCGGCTTTGACCCTACTTTGCCACACCATATCCCAATGTTAAAAAAAGTAGGGTCCAAGTTAGCTGGAGTTACCTCAGCCCTAATACAACAACCCAATGATAAAATATAGGGCTGAGGTAACTCCAGCTAGGTCCAAGTTAAGCCTGCGAAAGAAATGTTGCAACCTGTTGCCAATTTTTTCTTCATATATCATTTCAATGAAGGTCAGTCATTTCAAAAATGATGATCTGGGACTGGAAACATTTCCAACTTGTTAGGAAATACTTAGAACATTTTTTTGACTGTCCATAGACTTTGTACACAACCGCTGAAGTGGCGTCAGGTTGCAACATTTTTTCCAAGCCTGGTTCATACTTCACGCGAAAGCAAAAGAGAGAGCAGCGAAATTCCCGACGTCAACAATAGGTTTGACGTGCGTCCACCATTGTTGAACTTCACTTTGCAATTATTTTTGCGTGAAGTATGAACCGGATTTCACTCAGACTGTAGACTACAGTAGTCTACAGTCCGAGTAACCTAGTCCTGAGTGATATGACTAAAGTAATCAGGTAATGTACAACGCAATACAAAAATCAAAATAACAAATTTAACTGGAAATTAAAGGTGTTAAGCTACTGTAAAATTTTGCCAGGTCCGAACATTTTATACTCCGTAACTGGTCTGTGTCTTTTCTTCCTTGATTTCATCTTAATGTTCGACCGAACAATCGGTGTAATATTTGGTTACAAGGGCTCCACTTCTGCATGTGTCTGGAGCTGTTTTGATGTGTCCATGGGCGCAGCCATCTTGAATTCGAGATTTTCTTCTCAGATTAAGTGTCAAAAGAGGGCGCTTCACCAATTTACCGGGTAGCCTAATTTTTCGCTAAACAATTAAACGAGTTCGTAAGCACTTAGCACAAACAAAAATAAGCAGTGTTTACCCGGTTTTCACGATGTCGTCTGCTCAGGAGTTTGATCCCAAACAACCGCAGCCTGCAGCCGACGACCAAGACAACGATGATGCAAGTGAGGGCCGAGAAACGGACGATTTTCACGTGGCCATGGACGGCCTGACAAAACGAAAAGCTACGCCGTTTACGTCCACAATGGATGTGGCACTGGCTACAGCGTACACAACCGAGAAAAACATACTGGACGGGACGCTCCGTGAACACGGCGTCCCGAGCAGGCAACAGAAAATGGCCGCTTGGGAGAGAATACGAGACTGTGTTAACGCGTGAGTTTAGCCAAGATAATAGTTGAGAGCTTCCTCCCTTATTTTGCCAAGTTCGAAGTTTTCCTTCTGATATTTTCTTTTTTAATGAACAATGACAAATGCAGTAGATTTTGTCATTTTTTTACACAAAATATGTAGGTAGGCCAGGCCTACTTTTGAACTTAAGTTTGAGATAATTTTTTAGGCATCTGTAGTCTCACTATCAGTATCAGGCAAATTTATAATTTAAATTAAACTCTCCTCTGTAATTAAATGTAAGAGAAATTGAATTTACTGGGTTTGTTATGATTGAAATTTATATATTAAACTAATAAACAAAATCTAAATTTTGTAGATTTTCTGGAGACACCAATCAGAAGACTGTGCAGCAGTGTAAAGATAGACATCGGAACTTGATCCAAGCTGGTAAGATTTATAGTATTTAATCATACAAGCTTTATTAAAACAATATCCAGTGCAAATGAAAAGTGAAAATGTTGCCAGATAATTTCGAGAGATTTAGTGTTTAATAAAATAATTTGAAGTTTATTTTTGATTCAGTCAAAGACCCCCAATTCCACTAGACTTGATCTCACATTAAAACAGTTGTTTAATGTTTCATGTTGTATTTCTGTATCTTATTTATTTGACTTTCAGTTCGGTTCAAGAGGTCCTCAGGATTCCTAGAAGGACCGCTACCAATGCCTAGTGACGTCCAATCCCACGAGATGGGTGATCAACAGAGTCAATTGGGGCACCAGCAGCAACAGAATCGGGACAGTACATCAGAAAGCATAAAAGCCAGTCAGCAACAAGTGCGTCCTCCTGAAGCAGCGAATGGTACGACAGCAGGAAGTGAATCAAGTCTCAGGCTGTCAGATGAACTTGCCTATGGCTCGCAATAGACCCAAGACATAATGATGTTACGCTTTGTTTACATGAGCGCTTTCTTATGGGAGCCCGCTGGCTTTCGTCCCCGCCTATCTCCCATAGAAAAGCGCACATGTAAACAAAGCGTGATGTCATTTTGTCTCAGGCCTCTTACACCTGGGTCTATGGAGGCAGCTGAAGCCACTGTTCATAGCCATGTGTATTACTGCCAGACATTGTCAAGTAATTGGCACATGGCCTAACTCTAAATTGACTATCTTCTTAACCAGTTCATGCCAGGATTATTTTAACAAGAACGGACCGAGGCGCAGGATTACTTTTTACTCGGCCTCATGCCAGGCGGGTTGAAGCCATCACCCTCGGGCAGCACACTCATATTTCCGGCCTTACTCGTTGCGAGCGGGTCGCTGACAAATATTTCCGGCCTCGCTCCCTGCGTGTTTATCCATCATACGTTCCGAATACAGCAAAACCTTGGCGGGTTTACACGTCATCCGGCGCGAACTGGTTAATGTAGCATCAAAGCAGGCAGGTGGGGTGTGGGGCTGGTAAGGGCGCTGGAGTATGATTCCAGTGACCAACCCCCACCTGTATCCCAAACCCGTGACAAACGAAATAACTAGTTTGGGTGTTAAAAATAGAAACATTTCCTGAGTTTTTGTACTGTCTTGAAGCTATGTAAATGCAGTGGATAGAACAAATCCAGTTTAAAATTTGAAGGACAAAAATGCAACACAGATGCAGAGGAAAATAGAAAAAGAATAAATAAACCAAAAACTAAAAAATTTCGCATTTTTTTAATTCCAGGTATCCCTTCAACTTCAGCGCCAGCCCATTCACCGAAGGAGAAACGCCCCTTGAAGCGACCCTCCACCTCATCCGTAGACACCCTGGATGACTACCGTAAGCGCAAGCTGGCCATCATGGTCAAGGAACACATCGCTAGGGTAGACTTGATGAAAGCACAGGCGGAGTACTACCGCACCAAGACGGAGCTCATGGTCAAACACAGCTGCAGTCGTCCCACGAGCGTAACAAGCAACTCCCAGTCCAAGTTACCCGCACCGCACCTACACTTACATCCAAATCTACCAGGAAATACTTGAAGGTTTAATTGGAAGTCTGTTGATTGTTTTGCTTTTGCTCCATTTGTGACCTGCAGAAAACAAGCTTGCTTGGCTGGTATTACGGCATGTGGTTCAGTGCACAAACAGTTGATGGTGGTTTGTGAACACTTTCGAAAAGCCCTTGTGCAAAGTACACCCGACTTATTTTATTCCGAATGTGCACAAACCGGTAGCGTCTTTGCTCGAGTGTCGGGAACCATCGGCAATGCGTTCGATTGTCCCTTCCAGTGGCCCCCGGACTCTCTCTTTTCAACTGTTGAGGGGGTACTTGTGCACAGAGTCCTTTGAGTCCGAGAGGAGTTTTACTAATGGTTGGTCATGTAACATGCAGAGCACCGTTGCTTGTCAGTAACCAAAAATTTCCAATTATAGCCGCAGAAACAGAGCTACATGATAAACAGAATTTGCCATAACTTTTCACTTTCAGGATGGTGCTTTTAAAAGAAATTGGAGCTTGAGAACATTTTCATGACCTTACATGTTTTCTGGGTGTAGTTAACTACTTGGTTCCACATAATGAACTGAAGTTGCTTGTTTCCCCCCATTTTGTTTGTTTGTAGATACTTTTCAGCAGCCAAATATGTTTATTCTTCCACGTTTTAATACACTGCCATAAACTATTTTGACTTACAAACTGTTGAATTTTAATGTGTAAAGTGACGATTCGGTGAATCCATGGTGCTTGAGAATATTGGACGTCACACAAGTGCAATGAATGCAGGAAAGAGGCGTGTTCAACACTTACCATGTGACGCCATCTTAGAAAAATACTCCATATGCCAACATGGTAATGAATTATTTGAAAACGAAAGTTACGATTGAGAATGACTGTCATTGCTGTCAAATACCAGCTCCCAACTCTTTATCCTCCAAACTCTTATCCCCAGCTTTCCTGTGTTTGATGGGTTCAGGACTAACAGCCCAACACCCTTACTTCACATGGGCTTGGTCCAAGATACAGTCACATAATTATGTTGAGGCACACGAACCAGACTTTGTATTTTGGCGATTGATGAATAATGACATGGGACCAACTTTTCTTCTTATTTTTTTTTTGGGGGGGGGATGGTTGGGGGTGTTTCATGCTTTAGATTTTTCTCTGATTTGTAAGTTTATGTGGTTGCCAAATTATGTCTTATTTGGGACAAAATAGGCATGAGAAAAACATAAAAACGAATATTTAGCCAACTCGACATGTATCTACTATACCAAATGATGAAATATCACCACAATATGACCAAATAATGTAGAATTTGTACTGAAAGTTAAGTGTTGACATCTTGTAACAAATAATGAGTGTAAGAAGTTGTTATGGATTTCAGTACCTAAATACCTGTTGAACATGCATATTGTGTTTTTATTCTTGTAAATAGCAATATTAAAGCATATGGTACACATATACATGTACGTAGAAAACCTAGCAAGGGTAGCTTCAATATGCCGACTCCCTAAAAAATCTTTAGCGCCCACCCACCCTATCTTAATGTGCTGAATGTAGCACTGAAGTTGGTTTTGTTCCAATATTTTTTTAAAATTTTTAATGTTTTCCTTGAAACATTGATTTGAAAAATAATAATAGTCAATGCATATTATAATTTGCATGGCTGTGCACAAATAATGTAAAAATGTACATGTATAAATTAATTATCCAAAATTCATTGACACACGTTTAACAACTCCAGAAGTGTTTTTTTTTTACAAAACTGTAACCCATGGACCGTTCTGAATACTGAGTTTGCATTAAATTGGACAAATTGGGGCGATTCACAATGCAGTGCGCCACCAAGAGTTTGCCATGGAGAGTCCATTTGTCAAGTTTAAGGTCGACAGAACATGGCCCATTTGAATGAGTATCAGTAGACAACTTGAGCTAATTTGTTATAAATTGGGGCATAGCGTCTGCTGCCTTACAGAAAACACCATATTGATAAAAAGAAAAGAAAAGGGCAAACAGATACTCGAATCATACGCTTACGAAACTACTGGCCGGAAAAACCAACAATGTCGAATGTCCCGCGCTGCGAATTTGTCGACCATCTCCCATAATGCACTGGGAAAAATGAACTATCCGTGGTAAACTCTTGGTGGCGCACTGCATTGTGAATCGCCCGAATTATTTAACACCAGTATCAGGATATTTGGGATGGTCCCTAGAAAAAAATGCCAATAATAACGCATTTCATTGTAATGGGCCACCAACTTGTAGAAATGGCTTAACAGTAAAAAGTGAATAAATAACAATTTGAAATAGCAATGACGCCTTCTGTTTTTGATTTTTTTTATTTGTGACATACTGCACAATATTGAAGTCGAGTTAATATAGAATTACACGCAGAGCTACAAATTAAATACATTTTGTAATTTTAGACCGACAAAAAAGGATGCATGCATTCTGACTTCATGATACAGGCAAAAGTGTAGTTTTGGGACGCCTCTATTTTGAACTAGTTCTATTCAAAATTGAAAGAAAATGTGACTTTCTTACCTGTTAAGCACTTCAAGACATGGAATCACATCAGTTCAAATGCTGTCATTTCACCCAATAATTTTCTTCGTAAATACTAACCCTGCTCCTTTCTGCAAAATTAAGCCTGCTGATATTCAACATGGCACCTTAGCGAACTAAAAAAATATACAGTGACTTTTCCTGCTGGTAACTACATTTATTTAGTGAAGTCCCAAAACATAAAAGAGTCTTTTAGTTCTCTTATATGGAACGGGGTCCTCAACTACACTTTTTCCATTATACATACATGACAACTGGCTCCAACATTTCTGTCTTTGGTTGCCATGGCATGCCGCTTCCCATCATGCCCCGCTGTTTCCCATCATCCCTTGGACAATCTTAATCTCTGGGGAGTTTGAAACTACATTTCTCAGAAGTTTGTCTTATAAATTTTATTGGCCAAAAAAACAACATTTACCACACGACATTGTGCCTGTTTGTGTCCAACCCTAACCTTATCCGCTCTGTTCACAAGTACCCCCTCACCTGCAAAGAAAGTACAGTTGGGGGTGTCCCGCCCATGGGACGTCGTTGCTAGGTAAAAGGGTGCCCTCTTTTGTTGGCGCACGGAGCCCATTGCGTTGGCCTCCCTCCCAGTGGTCTCCCTTAATTCTCTCTTTGTTACCAAGCGAGGGGGTAGTTCTGAATTGAGTCCATGTAAGCAGCCCAATCTACTTGCCCGATATAGCAAAGGGCAAGTTCACGCAAGGCCTATAGTTAACCATTGGTCGACTAACACTTGCCCGAACTCTGTCTAGTCGACGATGGTTAACTACGCTAGTCGACTATTTGGAACCAACCTACTGGGGTTGGTTGCTTCGCTGGTAACCATAGCCGCGCGCGTTCATAACGTACAGCAGGGAGCCAGGATCCAGACGTTTTGCAATGACATTTTGTCCAGTGTTCGACTAGAGACGTTCGCACTTTGCTATCAGTGCGCAGGTGTAAGGTACGTCACAATTCAACCACTAGTCGACTAATGGTCCTTGCCCAAACTTGGCCCAAGTATTCACTTTCTAACAAAATCAACTTGCATGTAGTGCTGTAATAATGGCATGCAACAACTACTCCGAGTGTAATATAATATACAAAATGTAGCTCACCAAACAAGTGAATCAGCAGCAACAATGGCCGTGTCCGATCACGTGGCTATACGGTCAGAAATAACACGCGCACCTATGGAAGCCACCGATGAGCGGCTGCAGCCACTTTCCATACACTCCTGTGTTTTTGCCAGCCGTAGCCACCGATTTGGACACGGCCAATGAAATTATGCAAAGTGAAGCATCTCCATCAACTTTGCGAAAAATTCGTTTAGGATGCCTCCACATTTTCAATTTTTTTTTTGTGTGATCTGAATTTCTTGTGCTGCACCCTTTTATGCCAGTAGAGATCCACAGAATGTCTCTAAAATTTACAAAAAACAGAGGAACCGGTTACGTTTGTCACGTCATCTCGCTGTCGGCTTGTGGGAAGTCTATTCTGTCGTACTGTTCGGCCGTGATGTCCAAGTGCTCGGCAATCTCTGTAGGATTGGTGTAGAGGGAGGGCTCTACTTTCAGGTCCGATATACTCTTCTCTCGCGAGGTGAACTCCCGAAGGATGTAACTCTCTCCTGCCTGGAAAAGACATGGAAGGGTCTCGGTCATTTAAGGGACAGAATTGTCATTTAAATGATATTTCAAAACTGGTCCCACTGCAAGAGTTGCAATGATACCAGTCACAAGTCATCACAAGTCATCACTAGTCATCACAAGTCAACACATCACAAGACATCACAAGACATCACAAGTAATCGCACGTCATCACAAGGCATCACAAGTCATCACAAGTCATCACAAGTCATCACAAGACATCACAAGTCATCACAAGTCATCACAAGTCATCACAAGACATCACAAGTCATCACAAGTCATCACAAGTCATCACAAGTCCATCACATGTCCATCACAAGTCCACGAAGCCTAGTATTTTTCATTTCACTATTTAGAGGATAGATATAAGGATAGATTTTGATTGATTTTGTTGTCATGACGAAGACATTCTCAAACTGACCTCGTGATAGATTCTTGTGTCATGGATCCTGATGAGGACATCGTCCACACGGAGAAAGAACCTCAGCAAAATGAAGAAACAGGACTGCATAACTCTCTGTGTGTAAAATAGCACAGGTTAAAAATTAAGTTATTATAAGTTTTGAGGATTTAGTCAGCGGCGGCGGAAAGCTTTTCAAACTGGGGGACATCACCATCACCAAAAAGGGGCACTTGCTCAGAAAAAAAGGCACCTTCCGTCAGTGTAAAAGAGGAGAAAACTGAAACTATTTTCGTTCACACTGCAAGGAATACATGTTACCTGGAACAAAATTTACTAACAACATTGATATACACTTTTAAAAATGTTTGAGTTGAAAAAATTAAAAAATCTTAATTTCCTTACTCAAAAAATTACACTGTAGGCCTATCCTGATATTGTCTCAATATAGCGGTAATGTTCTCAAATAAAGTAATTTTTCACTTGAGAGAGACCTTTGTCCTCCGGCACACCCCCGGCAGTAACCTCTCTGGGTCCGCCCTTGAATTTGACTAGTTAGGCCTATGAAAAGGGACCATTTTATTTATCATAAGAGGGCCAACATTGCTTTTAATGGCCAGTTCAGTGACCATTTTATTCGCGTGAGGAGCACAATTATTTTTTGACAGGCCAGTTTTCCATCTTGAGAGGGGCACAGTTTTAATGTTGCGAGCGGGACACTAATTGTGCTTTCGAGGGGCAGTTCTCCATCTCTCGATAAGTTATCGTGAGAGGAGCACTATTGTTTTTGATGGCCAACTTCCCATCTCGAGAGGGGTTCAATATTATTATTGCAAGAGGGGTGTTTGTGCTTTCGAGGGGTAGTTGGAGATGGTTTACAATCTTGTAAATGTGCGAGAGGTATTTGTGTTTTTGAGGGGCACTTTTGCATTACAAGAGAGGAGACAATTTGTAAGTGCGATCACAATGCTTTCATGTGTACGTTTGAGGGGCAATTTTGTTTTCATCTCAAGGGGGCACATTTATGATCGCGAGAGGGGCACTTTTGTTGGCCTGGGAAATCTGGGGGTGGGGGAGGGAGCCAATCTCACCATTTTTACTGTGAGTGATGCACTCCCATTGTCCGCCAGCTCATCTTCAAATAACGTCATCTCCTCATAGAAGTGGATCTTCTCACGCACTTTCAGCTTCTCCATGTCTATCCTCTGATCCGTCGGCGATTCCTACAACAAATAAATACATCTGTTACGTTCCATACTCCATGTTGCTTTTTCGACCAAACAAGCGTATGTCACAAAACCTTTGTTATACGATAGCGTAATATTGTGAAATTTCATTGGTTCAGAGCGTTTCATGTGACATCCTGAACAAGTTTGTGTATGGACTTTGTGGAGTACATAACCTTGCGTACTTCAGGTACCTATTATCAAAGCCTTTTGAATGTTTTCATCCTCTCTGCTTTGTACAACACAACCAGTATGGACCCTTGGTACAAGGTAGGGAATGAACCCCGGGCATGCCTGTGTTGATGCGGACACATCAGCTATGGTTAATTGTTGTTGAAATGATGACGATGATAATGTGCCAAGAACTGTAGAGTGCAGTGTAATGCACTAACCCTAACCCTGCCGGCTTCAACACAGTGCAGCAGGTGTAATAGTCAGTGGGGACCTTGTTGCATTGGGCCATCAACACCAGTGCCTAAACGGCCAATTCCGAGAGAGTTTGAGAGCTATTTTCATTGAACAGTTCCCGTGGAGGATTAGGGCCAGTAAACAAGGAGACATCAATAGTATGAATCAGAGCTCAAGAAAATCTCAAGAAAATGAAATACCTGTAAATTTCCAAGCAGAGTCCCTTTGTAGTCTGTGGTGTAGGTCCAGTCAAAGGGCTTGACAACTTTATTGATGAACTCACAGTCACTCCTTAACAGTGTGAGAAAAGGAAAAAATGGTTGGTTTCAGTAACAGATTTTGAAGAAAGAATTTTAGAGGTTTTCTTCTATGCTATACACTTAACTGCAGGCACTAAATGGAAATGACACTCTGCTAAGTAGCAAACATTTTCAAATTTATTTCATACCTCGCTTCCTGCCATTTTTGTGCAGCGGCAACCTTGAATGGGGCATTGTGTGCATCAACCCGCTTCATTGAGTCCAACGCATTAAACTCCATCCCATAGCCTCCAGTGTTCAGGATTTTCAGGACATTGTCTCCAAAGAGCATCTCTGGCAGCTGAGGCAGTTCAAGTTCCTGATGATACCTGCGTAAGCCAAAAGAGGATAAGTTTGAACTTATCATGACTCAATAATTCAATGCCTGATAAATTTTAAAGGTAAATACATAGGACCATTTGTTTTGTATTTTCTTTCTTTTAAATAATAATAATAATAACAGGCTCATTTTTTCTTTTGAATAATAATAACAGGCTCTTATACATGTATAGGGCTTTTAAACTAATATCAAAGCGCTGTACATTATTATTACACCTGATCATTGGGCCAATTAACCATTCTAAATACCATCTCAGCTCCCTGGGGAGTATACAGCTCGAAGCAGCCTGTTAGGCGCAAGGAAGCTAATTCAATCACAATAACCATCTCTGCCCTTACAGGTTCCCATTTACTACTGGGTGGAGAGAAGCAATGAGTGACAAAGTGCCTTGCTCAAGGGCACACGCAGCATGACCCCGGCTGGACTCCAACCTACAACCTGCAGCTTTACCCACAGACCACGAATTCAGTGCCCTTAACCACGAGGCCACAGCACTCCACAACAACATTGCGGAAACTGTTAAGAAGGGGTGCATAACAACTAACCTGTTGGAGTTTCAGCTCAGAAGGTACTATACATTTTGAGAAAACAGAGAAAATGTATGCACAATCGTTTGGGTCGCGTAACTGACATAAAAAGTGTGCCCATTGGCACACTTTTTTAAAACCACTTTCAATGTTAGTTAGCTTCCAAACGATACCATTTCAGGCCAAATAATTTCACAGGGGACCAATCCCATCTTTACTTTGAGCAATATTTCTGTCATTAATTAAATCGGTAAGTGTTTTTCCGGTAATTGCAAATGATCCCAAGTGGCTATAACCCTAACCTTCCCAAATCCTCCAGAATCCTATTTTCAAATTGGAGGATTTTGCAGGATTGAGGCTACATGGCAAAAGTGCGTTGTTGATTTTGGAGGATGCACTGTGTCAAGGTCTTGGGCCGGACCTTGTGTTGTTTATGCTCAACTGTGCATAAATTTAGGCCTAGATAATACTTGAAATTATCCACTGCTCCAGTATATCACTGGATCTGCCTCAACATATTGACAGTCATTTGCCGGAGGATTTTGCAGGATTGAGGCAGTGGTCACCCCTCCAAGGATCACATTCACGAAATAACGGAGGATTTTGCAGGATTGAGGCTGTATGCAATGTTTACATGGAGGCAGTTGGAGGATTGAGGTTACATCCTGGCAAAAATGCCTAGGGACTTAGGGTTAACCCTTTTAATTCAATCTGCTTGTCCGTCTGACAAACCTTTCAAGTTGTTGGGATTTGAGGATGTGTCCCTTGACTGACGTGATTGTCCAGGGTCCAAAGTTGAAGGATTCTGTCCTAGGGGAGCGAACCGATGCAGCAACATCCTTAACCTCTGACATACTTCTGGCTATTCAGAGTAACCTTTGGAAAGACAAGACGGGCATTTGGTGACGACGTGCAGACGACGTACTGATAGTGTGCCAACATTAACTTGATATTCTGATTTGGCCTGTCTAGGATTTTTAAAGGTTTTTGGAGAAACTATTTGGTTGAACATTTTGTGATTAAATAGGCCACCTATGACCAGGCATGCAACTGGGAATTTAGGAAAAACGAGGAAACTCCAAACCACACAAGACTTTGTACAGTATTTTTCAATTTGTAATGGCATTCATGAGAAGTAAAAAACGAGGAAATCAGCGGATCCGAGGAAAAGTTGCATGCCTGTATGACATGTATGAGTGATATTCTCTGTAAATGGTGTAATACAATACATGGAGACAATAGTGTTGAGTACAAAGAAAAGTCCGGTACTCTTAAGTGTACTGTACTGAAGTTGAGTTATGCATACTGCTCCTAAAATTTTTCGACTCATCTAAAATAATAGCTGGTGATGTTCAAAAGCAAAAGTATCTATACTGTGGAAAGCTAAAGGTCAGGGTTTCAATTTTTGAGGAAAGGTGTGGGGTACAATCGTTATGACATCAACAAAACTCTACACAAAAAGTGAAGATCGCAACATATAATAAATACTGTTGCTATATGAAATTGTAAAAAGCACAACACCAATCGGTTGATGATGAGTTATAACCTGATCTGTGATTAGGGTGGGGGGGGGGGGGGGGGGGTGGCGGGAATAGAAACCTTTTCCTGGAATAGCTGAATGGCTGAAAATAAAATTTACATTTTTGTATACATACATGTAGGGAGTAAGATTGAATAGAAATGAATATAAAAATGAACTGGATCGCTACCTAGATAAAAAAATAAACAAGGAATCTAGTCAGACTTTGGCAAGTAAAAGTGTGGAGTGGCTACATGGACAACTCCAAAAAACTGGACCATGAATGTGAGCTTAAACCAGCCTTGATAAGGCCGAGTTGGTTGAGTTGTCTCAACAGTTGAGTTGTCTGACATTCGTTGATAATTTGATTCTTAATGTGTAGTGGTACCTGTAGGAAAATGGCTTCTTCTTCAGTTGTTTAGTGCCCTCTACGATACTTTTTTGATACGCATGCAGGTATATAATTATTTGTTTCCCCACGTTTTAGCGAGCAGTGCGACAGTTCAGTCGATAGAAGGTAGGATTTTGCACCGCGAGGTTGCGGGTTCGCATCTCAGTTTTTTTTCATCTCAGTTTTGCACTCGAATTTTTTTCCTTTTCTAACCTGAGGCTTTGGAGGATTTTTTTTTTTAAAGGGAAATAAAGTCCGAATTTCATAACGTTCAAATTCACTTTTTTTCTTCTAATTTTATATTTTCTTCTCATGTTTTTATAAAAGTTGCAGTACTACCGTAACGATAGAAAATGGGAAAGGCGTTACGGCTGCCGTAACGATAGCCACTGCGAAGTAATAAAAAGGAGAACTGCTTGAGATTGCAGAACTCATTTTGGACTATGAGTATGAGTAACGTTAAAAATGAAAAACACAGAAAGGACTATACAAATTACAACAGGGAAAAAACGTTGCAACTGAGGTAGTCCGAGTAACTAGGACTCTATGAATCGCCTTTTTTAACATTTGGAGATTCTCCAAATGTTAAAAAAGGCGATTCGGTCGACCGGTCCTAGTTACTCTCAGACTAAACATGCTAAACCTGAGGCCACTTTTTTCTTCATAATCATATGATATATCAATTTATCATCTCAATGAATGTCATTCATTGCAAAAATGATGTCTTAATAAGATAAGAATAAGACATGAATCTGGGACTGAGAAACATTTCCAATTTTGTTAGGAAATACAAACATGACTAGTAAGAGTAAGAAAATGTTTTCGACTCTCCATAGACTTTGTACACAATCGCAACAGTGTCATTCCACCAAAAAGGCCCCCCCCAAAAAATTTACAGAAAACGAAAATAAAGCTCAAAAGTACTTACTATGGATAAAGTTGGTAGCCCCAGAAATTCAGCAACATAAACACCGAAAGCTAAAATTTCAGCAATGGTCTAACGAGGATGAGAAAAGGAGAAAACTGCGGGAGAATTGGGCCACTGGCAAGCAGAAAAGTGTTACTCACGGCTATAACAACAGAGGGCGCTACACACATAGAAAAAGGTTAAACAATCGGCGGAGTCGAACAAATGGGGGGGGGGGGGGGGCGGGCGGGCGTCATCCGATGAAAACACATTAATTTCCATCGGTTGCTGTGCGTCACCATTCAGCACACCAGACTCAAGAACCATTGAGTTTCAAGAAAATAGGTCTGGGAGCAAGATAAGCCAGTGTAAAAAATTCTGGATGTCCACGCCCACCTATACATAAACAAGTCTCATTCTAGAATCTGAAACAAATTTGTCTCCCCCGTGTGCTATAATCTTCCTCATCTAATTATTGAAATTACTTAAAAATCTACATATTATTTTTTAAGGGGGTTGGATGGGGTGGTGTTGGCCCCCTTGCGCCTTCCTCCCCTCCCACAGTAAACTTTGGCAACAATATTCTATTTGGAATTGTGAATTTTTATCGGGGGGGGGGGGGGGGGGGGGGTGGGGTGGGGGGTGTACATTTCCAGTAAACGTCTTTAAATTGATTGCACATTATCATATTAATTGTGCATTTCCAAAAGTGCATACAGCCTTCAAGATTTCAATCTTCAACCCTCCAAATCACTGTTTATTCCAGTAAAGAATTCACTCGGCACGAAATAATCAGAGTATATTCTTCCTTTCTAACCAAAGAACTTAATAAGCTCTCAACAAAACCACACCCTAGGACAAAACCCACAGTATATAAAATCATTATTAATAAAATTACACAGGATACCATGTTTACTTGTTCATAATTTTAATGATGAAAGTCAAAAACACCACAAATTTTGTGGTACACTTGCACATCTTCCAGGAATCTGTGTGAGGCTTATTGGTGTTAAGAAAAGCTGGCGCTATAAAATGGCCCAGCCCTGGATAGGAAAAACTTCCTTCTGATTTCTCAACCTCCTCCCTTGGATGGCTCGTCAAACTTGCTTCAAAGTTTTCCGGCTAAAATATTCCAATTTTTAATTTGTCTGCTGTCCTTGCTTGAGGTATGACGTACTTCTCAAATAGCTTAAACAGGTCTGTCTTGAGTTCAGGGATATCGCACATGCGCTTGTATTTGACATCTCTCCAGTTCCAGTCCAGGATGACGTATCGTGTCCCGGTGAGGTTCAGTGCGTCTTGCTGGAGTAGGGCGGCGAGTCGGTTGGGCGTCCCCACCGCAAACTGGGTGCGGTTCTTGGTTAGGAAGGTGATTTGATCCTGGATCTGGGGTAGAGATGACGAGATAAATGGTAATAATTTAATCGTAGTGTTGTAGTCAAGTCCTCACAAGTACATCACAAGTCAATCACAAGTCAATCACAAGTCAATCTCAAGTCAATCACAAGTCAATCTCAAGTCAATCACAAGTCAATCTCAAGTCAATCACAAGTCAATCACAAGTCAATCACAAGTCAATCACAAGTCAATCTCAAGTCAATCACAAGTCAATCACAGGTCAATCACAAGTCAATCTCAAGTCAATCTCAAGTCAATCACAAGTCAATCACAAGTCAATCACAAGTCAATCACAAGTCAATCACAAGTCAATCACAAGTCAATCACAAGTCAATCACAAGTCAATCACTAGTCAATCTAAGTCAATCCCAAATATAATGTGAGAGTTGCGGTATGCTACGGTATCTCTGACGCTTTCTTTTAAACACAATGCAGCCACAATCATAGTCTGTTTAGTGCTATGAAACGCCACAATTTACCAATTTATTTTTGGTTACATCTTGTAGTAAAATAATAACCAACCAAAATATTGTGTGATATGAACCCATTAGCACATGTAGTACATTCTATTACATCTTATATATTCACCAAAATATCCATAGACTCATAGTAGTGGGTATTTATAAAGCGCATGGATCCACCAGAACTGGTGCTCAAGGCGCTATATCATTATTATCCCTGCTCATTGGGCCCATGAAACATTCCAAATACCATCGCAGCTCCCTGGGGAGTATACAGCTCCATGCTGCCATTCGGCGCAAAGCAGCTTAAATCAATCACAATAACCATCTCTGCCCTCACAGGTACCCATTTACTCCTGGGTGGAGAGAAGCAATGAGTGACAAAGTGCTTTGCCCAAGGGCACATGCACCATAACCCCGAGCTGGACTCGAACCCACAACCTGCAGCTTTACCCGTAGACAATGAATCCAATGCCCTTAACCATGAGGCCACAGCACTCCATAGTGTGCTTTGGCGGTTTGGGGCGGTTCAGGAAGTAATAGGCAGGGTTTTGGGCAGTACAGAGACTAATGGGTAAGTGGCATCAAGTAGTCAGCAAAGCTGCATGTTATGCACAATTATGTGCAAGGACCAACATTAACTGTCAGCACATGGCTCTCATGGCTACTTTAAACAGTGCCCGCTACAGGTAATGACAGACCTGATACCAAGGTACACAGTTACCTTCATGTGCTTGGAGAAGAGCTTGGCACTGACGCACTGTTTGCCTTTGAAGGCTACTGCTTCCCTGTTCAGATCCACTGCTCTCCTGGCAGACGCTGTGACGACCAGTAAGAGACAGGTCTTGGTGTCTTTGGGTCTCTTAGCTTCGATGTCTCTGTTCCAGTTGGGGACGGCAGACTCCAGGTAAGATGAGAGGGGCAGAGAGGCATCATTGGGTGACAGGAAGTGGGATTCTGCAAAATAAAGGAGAACGATTAGCCTCACCCTCCGTCACCCTCCGTCTCTGGTAGTCTATGTAATAGACTACCAGAGAATGCATTGTCGAAAAGGCAGACGATGATTATATACCATTCAGTTGGAGGTCCTCAAGCTCGATGGGGGACAATTTCTCCTGAAAATGTTGCTCTATCTTTGTTATGACATCCCTCTGGGTTGCAGGCTTTGGTGTGCTTTTGGAGAGGTAGTCGCTGATCTTTTGCTGCAAATATTAACAATATTACAATTCAAATCCCACTATAATGTAACTGAAGCATATAAATTTGACTTGTATTTTATATATTAATAATGAAACTGATTTTTGACACCCCCCCCCCCCAAAAAAAAACCAGAAAAGAAGATGTTGAGGCCAACAGCATGTAAAAACCACCAATTTAGGTCTAATTACCTACGCGTATTTACCATGTCTTTGTTTAATTTGAATGGATGGAAAGATTTCCATATACGAAGTTCAGGGCTTGTTAGTCAATACAGAGGAAAATTAGTGAACTTTGTATATGGAAATCTTTCCGAATGGATAAACTGAAATGAAATACAGTCTTTATATAGCATTATTACATGATTTTTAATTTTTTGTTAAATATGGCCAAACTATACATCAAATTAAAGCTCTCGATGGGAGAAATTCAATGGTGCAAACAACATTGTCATAGGTGCTTCCGTTCAGAAGTTATGTCCTCCCAAAGACACCATACTCCTGGAACTCTTCTGGTCGTCATTCGAGTTAATGCATTTGTCAACTTAGAACCGACCATACTATTCAGTTTTGGTTCAAATATAGTCAAACTATACATCAAATTAAAGCTTTCGATGAGAGAAATTCAATGGTGCAAACGTCATTGTCATAGGTGCTTCCGTTCAGAAGTTATGTCTTCCAAAACACACCATTATTACTCGTGAAACTATTCTGATTGTGTGTGTGTTTTTATTTCTGTAACCAGGGTGGAGCAGCACCTACTGAGGAGAAAGTGATGCCTCCAGAACTAGATATATTCCCTTTATATCATCATTCAGCATCCCAATTCCTATGACCCCCCCCCCCCCCCTGCTTTTTCTGCATAAGATGGAAGATGAATTTATAATGTAACCTTATTGTCTGATATTGATCTTCAATGATTAGGTCTCGTTTTTGAAGATCTTCCTGCAGCTTGTGGAGATCCACTCATGACCTTTTGTGATGAAGCATGAATCCAGAAAGACTAATTTATGTGTAAAATAAACAGGGAATATTATTGACACACCTTTTAAGACATTTTCCTTTCCTCCAATAATTGAAAAAAAGAAAAAAAATCTGCCTCCACCAGAATTATGTCTCACTGCACACTAACCACCCCTCCCCCATCAAAGGTTACAAGTCAAGTTTTGGCAGCAAATGGAAATGCATTATTATTGCTGATGTAATTAAATTAATCCTTTAATCATGTTATTGATGATTTTTTTATTATTATTAAACTAAAACAATAATTTTGAAATCAACTGAAATACATTTGTTGGTCATGAATGGACGTTTGTACGAGTTTCATTCGTAAAAAACACTGAGTTACTGGTGCAAACATGACAGCGCATCATCATCATCAACTGCGTCACATCAGCGCGGAGATTCGACATATCATCGATGTCATTAGACTTTTAAACAAATACATTACTACAGACCGCAAGCACACGCAGGAACAAAATCAAGATATTCTTACTCAGAAAAGAACAAAAAATTTAGTGATATAGGTTTACAGGAATCCTCCCCATGTTCTGTATATCTAAATTGTGAAAAAAGTGGCAAATTTGATCAAAATTTGGCAAAAATTGGCAAAAATTACCGTAAAACCTTATTTCTTGACCGTTTGAAACGAAACAAAAAGCATCAGCAGATTGTCCTATCCTATCTGGTCAATAGATGGCAGTATTTATTGATTTGGAAGTCAAGAGAGGGCGGTATTAATCAAAAACGGTAACCCATTTTCGAGGCATGAAAATGCCAAACTTAGTGTCAAAATGGCCGCGTTCAAGACGGCCGTCCTGAAAATCACACTCTGAAACTTCTGGTTTTGGACAAATTAAGGTATGCTTTTCCCGATCTATTGCCATTTTATAAAAGAAGACATATTTGTCGACAAGTAGGAGTGATTTGAAGCTGAAATGGCTTGATGGGACACAGTAACACTCATTTGAAAAACTTCAGTTTTGTATGTCACCAGAATAGGAAATGTCAATATCGCGGTACCTCTAACATTGCTACTTTATAATTCGTACAATAACAATGACATGAATGATGAACTATCTTACCTTTGTTCGACGTTTCTTTTTGGTTTTCTTCTGGCTTGACTCCTCCTCCATGGCCTCCTCGTCCTCTTCAGCTTTCCTTTTTGTTGGGGATACTTTGGAAATCTCAACCTTAGTCCCTGCTTTTGAACCTCCCTTTGAAACTTTTGGTTTTCTTTTGACTGTTAAGAAATATCAAAAAAAAAATCGAAACAAATAAACGCTCAGTCTCATTTAATCTGGACTAGTTCTAGTGTTCTTATTCCTCCATGTTCTAATTAAGAAGACTAGATTATTTAGATAAATTTTAAAAGATTGCTGCCTTAACAACATGCTGAAGTCAATTGCTGTGTAAAGCTATGAAAAAAATACTGCTCATAGAACGATTTCACAAAGCCAACTTTAAAACACTTATTAGGATGCTAAGTAATAATTTATACAACTGGGTCTATACATTGAAGGGATATAAGTTATAACGCAACTGGTTAAGGTAAATTCCACGCTCAGGTTTGCCAATCGTGACTTGCCTGCATTTTCATCTTCATCACTGCTTTCATCAGATGATTTCTTGGCGTCGTCCAGCCACCATTCGTCTCCTAAGTCATCTCCCATTTCCACGATCGTTACCAAGATTTATGTTATTTTGAACAAATTCCGGAGCACCTAAACAATCATTACACACAAACACACGTGTTCTCGGCGCTACGGTCGGGACGAGTAATTTCATCACCGCGCAAGCTATATACTGCCCTCAGCGGCCAAATTTAAACATTTCCAAGGGTGCAAGCACTGATCTCTATATAAAGACTGGATAGCGGATATGCATACAACATTCACACAGTAGACTTTGCATATTGACCAATTCGCCCCCGGTCTCACGAAGATGGCCGCGTATATACGAACGTTCTACGCGTAAATACGCGCGCGTTGTATCAACAGTTGACGCGCATTTTGGTCACGTACACATATTATGATGTTCTAAAAAGGACACATTTCCGTAGTGATTATTATTTCAAAAACGCCGAAAAAGTGATTTGCGGCATTATAAAAGTAACCACGACGTTAAAAAAATTGTAGTAAACCCTGGTCAGTTGGTCAGTGGTGGTGGCCAAAATATAAGTCAAGTGAACCGCGACGTTGCAAAAGAAATCATGCTGTCTATAAAAACGACAACTTGTCCTTTGTAGATCACCAGCCGGTCTCACCAATATGGCGTCAAATTCGTACATTGTGCGGCTCTGTATTAGCTATCCAGTCTTTATATAGAGATCAGTGGGTGCAAGATTAGGAGGGGTCGAAAACTTTGCTTCGGCTTCGGCTTCGGCTTCGGCTTCGGCTTCGGCTTCTGCTTCTGCTCCGACTTCTGAATCACTGAGAGGCAAACTAAACAAAAATATTCCAACTTTTGGGTTCACATCATCAACCGATTGAATGTTTCTGAAAGCAATAAGAGGCACCAAAACGTAGCTGGAGTTCCAGAAGTTGGGACCTAAAATCTCAAGACGAAGCCAAAGCCGGTCGTTTCGAAAACGCTCAAGGTGGTTTGAGAAAAGTTTCCGAGATTCTTAGTCCAATTCATTAATTTAATTGGCCTACTTTTTTGAAGTTCGGAGATTGTGCTTTACATTTTTGTCAATGTTATTTCCCCCACAGATACCTATTTTTGTCATTCGGCCGATTACACATTTCAGAGCTAGGAACACATTTTAAATGAGAAAAATCCAAAAGTTGAGAACGGTCGATCGACAATTTTTTTGAAAGGAACAAATCAATTTCTTCATTTCTTCCATGGTCTATTACTTCTATAATTTTGTATCAAATCAAGCATGATATTTTTTTAATTGAGGGCAAAGAACAAATAACTGGACACGAGTCTAAATCTAGTGAGTGAAAGGGCATAATTATGGTCAACGCGTGATTTCATCCCCCCCCCCAAAAAAAAAAAGCTTCAAAAGTCTACCAGCGAGGAAAAATCGAGTAAATGGGGAGTTCTGAAGGAAAGTATGTTTTACCAAAACTACGATTCTGGGTTGTTTTCCGGATTTCAGTCATAGCTGCCAAAATTAACTAAGCGAAGACCAGGCAAAGTGGAATAACTACAGAGTCACTGCGACGAAGAACAAGTTTGAGACAACACCTATTATATTGTCCCGTGAACGTGGCTTGTAAAAACTACAACGCCACGTTCACAGGTTTTGACTTACGCCCTCCCCCCCTTCGCCCCCCCCCCCCCCCCCAGCATCCTCCCTCCCCACCCCCCCCTAAAAAAAACCCACACCTCTGTCACACCCACCTTCTAAACCAATCATCATCGTGCTATACATATGTGCAAATGCTGTATACAAGGAGGTCATAGGTCACCGGTTATTCGATCAGCGCACGTAACATGGCAAACATGGCCGATCACGAAAAGTCGCAGGTAGGCAATGTTTTATAAATTTATACCTGAAGTGTTTTTTTCTATTCAGTTTATATAGTTGCTAATAAACGACGACTCGTCAGGCTTGGCGTTGTGAGGAAATTGGACCTTAAATGTTGGAATCCACCAAGTCCCCGGCTAGCACGACAGCAGCCTGTCATGCCTGTGCTTAGCCCCATAAATGTGGCCTATTTACGGGACTGCCTCCGTAAACATAGGCCACACATCCACATGTACAAAACCGTGTCGCACTTTGCCAAATTTTGATTTTCTCATTTAGGCTTAGTTTGTAAGTTTTTTTTGCTTTAGAAGCATACTCACCCTCTTTAAAGGCTAATCAGAAAGTGCTGCCTTTTTCAGATGTATATTTTTCGTGAAATATCCAGATTCATTTTTACACGTTTGCGTATCAAAATTTCAACATGAAATTTCACAAAAATTAGACATCTGAAAAAGGCAGCACTTTTTGACTAGCCTATAAAGAGGGTGAGTATGCTTTTAAAGCAAAAAAATCCTACAAACTAAGCCTAAATGTGAAAATCAAAATTTGGCAAAGTGCGACACGTTTTTGTACATGTGGATGCGTGGCCTATGTTTACGGAGGCAGTCCAGTAAATAGGCTACATTTATGGGGCTAGCCTGTGCTGTGCTGTGTGACTCTGTGATTTTCCGACTGTGTTTTCATACTGTCTCTGTGACAAAACTGTGCAGCTTGTTGTTTTTATCATAATGTGACGAGGACTTAACATAACGAGAATTGAATTATGAAAATATTTATTTAACTTAATATAAAAATAATAATATCGCGCAAAGTATCCTGGTGCCACATTTTCACAATGTATAACCTCAGTGAACGTCAGTCATTGCAAATAAAAATATGCTGAGAAAAAAACCCAACATGAACACTGACGAATCTTGAAGGTGAGGTTGCCTGAGATCGAAACATCATGATGTTTTCCAAATTAGGCCTAGCCTATCACATTATCAGAAAATACACCATATAGGCCCTACTTGAACTTTAATCCATTTTCTCTAAGTTCAACTTTGTACACAACCTTGAAATTAGCATCATGCTTGTCATGTTAGTACTTTGGAAGGGTTCAAAAAATGGAGATTCGTGTGTGGGATTGGGCTGAGTTAAAAAAACAAAATCCCTAATTTAATTTGAAAATTTATGCTGGTGGATAAATAGAGAAATTTGGTTTTGATATACTTTTTGTGTTCATGTTGTAGGTACTTGAATATCTGAGTGGATTTGGCAATGAGTTTGCCTCTGAGGATCCTAGATGTCCAGATGCTTTGCCACAAGGCCAGGTAAGGAGAAGAAAAACCCGTTTATTTATCAATCTTGACACAATTTGAAAGGTTTACTGTCACTGTGTCACTTCCCCGAATTTCCACTTTGCCGACAACCACTTCGCCTACAACCACTTCGCTGTTTTACCACTTCGACAAATTACCACTTTGCCCATTTGCCACTTCGCCCACATAGTCGCATGTGCACTCGCACGTACATGGCGGAGGCCGTGAAATTTTGGTGGGTTATTTGGCCCACTAATTAAAAATGGTCTTCTTAATAGTGAAGTGGTTGTCGGCGAAGTTGTTGTTGGCGAAGTGACCGACACCCATTTGAAAATATGGATGTTCAAACTGTACCTGATGCAGATACCTGTCCCTTAAGATGCTTGTTTTCTTTTTCAATTTTTCTTTGAATTTGTTTAACTGCAGCCCCTTTACATGTACATGTAGTTGTAATTGTAAGATTTTGAAGAGTATGAAAAGGGCAATACGGTCCTTAAAACATAGAACAGTTAATGACATTTCATTCAAAGGGAGATTTGTTAATAATTTTCCTCCAGAACAACCCCAGAAGTGTGCCTATGGCCTGTATGCTGAGCAGCTGTCTGGAACGGCCTTCACAGCGCCGCGCGTACACAACAAGCGTACCTGGCTGTATCGTATACGTCCGTCGGTCATGCACAGCCGGTTTGAGCCAACACCACAGGGCAACCTAAGCCATAACTGGGACGAGTGGCATCCGGACCCTAACCAGGTACATGTAATTAGAGACTCCGGCGGTCCAGAGTGGTACCGTACTAGTCCGAAAATTTGGGACTCTCAATACTGTGTATGAGAGTCCCAAAACTTAAGGTACTGAAAACATGCAATACAAGAGAATAGACTGGCACCTAAAACAACCAGTCCAACTCGGCTTCAGTACTGCGTCAATCACTGTGCCAAAAGAATCTTTTGGAAAGTTGGGAACTAGTCTCTATTTACTACACATTTCTCCATAGTCAGTCACCAGACTAATGACACTGAGTGAAGAGGTCAGTCTTTTCAAACAGGTGGCCCATGGTTGGACATGGACAATTCCAAATGCTATACTCTACCTTTAATTGTTTGTATTTTAAATTCCAAATCAATTTGATTGTTTTGATAGATGAGATGGCATCCCTTTGCAATTCCTGACCCTGCTTTTGCAAGCGTTGACTTTGTTGAGGTGAGTACAACAATCATTGTTGAAACTGTTTAAAAACTCCCAATTACTAGATTGTGCTCCGTTAAGACAATTCTGCTTCGTGCATCTGCTCTTTGCTCTAAAAAGAATACTGAAATGTGAGGCGTTCTGGCAAAATGCGACAGAACTGGCCAGAGTCAAAATGAGAGTTTTTGCATATTAGGCAAGAGAATAAAATTCTGCTTACAATAGTGTTTGTTGCACTTCAATCAGACATTCCGTTGACAAGATATGGCTGTTTTATTGACATATCAAAAAAAGTGAAATACTGAGAAAAAAAGGCTTTTCATTTTCGAGCTTTGTCATCATGAAAATGAAAGATGCCAATTGTTTTAAATCACATTTATTCTACGATTTTTGTACTATTTCTTTAAAATATATGTAATAGACACAATATCAAAGGCAACAAATACCAATCAAAATGAATATCAAAAAAAAAAATCACCCCCAGTCATTTTTTTTTCATTTTTCTGCATTTGGCCTGTGCTCAGTTCAGTCTCATTTTGCCAGAACGCCTCACTAATACTTCAGTATATTTTACTTTTGTTAATACTGGATGGATCATAATTCTAATTATTAAATATACTGTAATAATTCATACTGTTTTTTTTTTATATTTTAAACCACATTTTGATGAGTGTAAATCTATCAGCTGACGCTGATCATTAAGGGTCTTCAGTTGAATGCGTAACGATAAAAGTATTAATACATTATTATACATGTACAGTCTGTCTAAAAAAAAATGGTACAATTGAAAACGATTTTTTTTCAATATTAAATCTCAACATAAGTAAGTCGTTTTGAGCATCACATTAAAGAAAAAAGACCAGGCTTTCCAATACTTTTTGTTTCATCTCATTTGCTTTTGTCAATCCAGAGATAACTCCAGTTTACTGCGGAACACAAAAATCGAGTTTGTTTCTTTTGCCAAGTTGCAATCTTTTGTGAGCTTCAAGACAGCATGGCACAGTGCTCGAAACAACTCTGCCCATGCATAAAAGTGGCACAAAATCGATTTTGGTGTATCGCACTAAATTGATTATATCTCTGAATTGACAAAAGCAAACAAGATCAAACAAACACTACTGGAAAGCCCAGTCTTTGTTCTTTAATATTATGCCAAGTAAAAATGACTTATTTTGAAATTTCATATTTAACCAATTTTTTTTCTGATTGTACCATTTTTTTTTAGACAGGCTGTATATGCATAACCCATCAATTGAAATTTCAAAGGTAAGTGTCCATGAAATGCAGATGATAGACAACACATTAATTGCGCTGAATTCGTTTTCTACAATACTTTGAGTATTTTTTTAATTAAGTGTAATACTTTGATTATTTTTTATATATTGTGTATGTTCTCTTGTTGGCTGCAGGGATTGAGTACGGTGTGTGGCGCCGGTGATTGTAGGAGTCGGAGTGGTGTTGCCTCACATATCTATGCCTGTAATGCTTCCATGGGGGACAAGTGAGTTGAATTGTTTACCTTCAGCCATTATTCCTTACTCGCCCAAAACCGTCCTGCCTGTTGCTCCCTGTACTGCCTAAAACTGCTCTTGCACTTTTTGGATTAAAACCCTTCTTTTGTCAGATACAGCAAGATACAAGTGTGAACAGTGAGCTTATAGCTTTACAGTGTAAACTGCACCTTTCGTGAGTGTCATAAACCTGTTTTGTATTCCCATGTAGCCTGGTTTTCATTTTGAAAATTCCCCACAAATGACATTCAAAACCTTTTTTTTTCATTGTCTGAAAAGTTACTATGTAATATGTGAAGTTGGTTTAATATGGGTACCCGATCCCATAATCTGGAACCGGTTCCTGACATCAACGTTTGGGTACTCGGGTACCCTAATCTGATGCACAGCCCTACCCCCACCCAAAAAAGGGAAATGTCGTTTTTATGGTTTTTTTTTCTTGCCGTAGTGTCTGCCTAGTGCATGTTACCATTACAAATGTAAAATGTTTCTAAGTAACCTTTGAATTTAATGTTCCGTTCCAATTTAAGCATAAATCTTTGATTTCTCACTGCAGGTGCTTCTACAATTCAGATGGAGACTTCTTGATTGGTAGGTCGAATATTTCACATCATCTAATTCCAACTTGTTATAAAAAGGATGACAAGTGAAGAATATTTAACAAATCTGATCACATTAATCTTTACTTTCATTTGTCCAATTTTCTTGTGGCAGTTCCCCAGCAGGGTACATTGACGATTCACACTGAATTTGGCCGGATGGCAGTGGCTCCCAATGAAATATGTGTCATTCAGGTGAGGACGATAATTTTTGTATTTTATTGATGAATGAAAGTATTTGAATCAGTGTCAATAACCTTTGTGGCGCAAATGAAATAAGTCCAGAATTCCTCCATGGTGAAACGGAAACAGGCCCGGGCACTAGCAGTTTCTCTCGACATCAGAGCATAATGGTTTGGGGGATTTTCACTTGCTGCCGCTCATTTTGAGCTCTGATGCAAGTATAAAAAAAGGCGTTCTTATGACATTATCTATCTTTTATATCAACAATTTAAAGACACCTTAGCGGTATAATACATGTATGCAAAGACTTGAACAGGGGATACCACACAAAGAAGAAATTCTCCACACACAAAAGATATACCGACTGAACGACTCTTTAATATTTTGGCGATGTTATGTTGGCGATATATATTTTGTTGTCTTGTCAATATTATTTCATGTGTGGAAACAAAATTCCAAATTAAATCCGATCAAATGCCAATAGGGTGAACATTACCATGAGTACTTGGCTTATCATAGGAAAAAGGCCAGCTGTTTTGAATATGAAATCTGTTTCAAAATGTTAAAAATATAATTGGTTTTGGGGAAATTTGCATTTGATTAAATCTACTGTTGCTGAAATTACGGTTTTATTGATGACTGATTTTTACATTGATATTTCTATAGCAAGGAATGCGATTCAGTGTTGCCATCACTGAGCCATCACGCGGCTACATCTTGGAGATCTTCAGTGGTCACTTTGTGCTGCCTGACCTTGGGCCTATCGGTAAAGTATCGATTTGTGCAAATATGGATTTGTTTTATCAAGAACTTGTCAATTGGAGGAAGTGGTTCGAACTTCAGTGCAATTTTAAATAATTTAATCAATTTATTGAGCTTTTTTAGCAGCCCTGCAAATAGACTGATATATGGTCAATGCATTATTAACTCTGATGGAGTGGGAACCAGTCTACCCTGAGAGAAATGTATTATCATCCATTTGCAAATATATTGGAATTTTTATAGTACTTATTCAATAACTAAACATGGGCCGCTTGTTTTCGTTCGATGTGTCATTCCAAGGGCGGATCCAGAACACAATTTTGGGGGGGGCCAAAAAAAATTTTGGTTCCCCCCAAAAAGTGGGTCCAAAAAATTACGGCGTGGGGTTCGGGGCCCGCTTAAGGGCCCCGAAAAAATTTTGGATTCTAGATGCTCTGTGGTGTGATCTGAGGCGATTTTTGACCACTTTAACCAATGTTTTTTTTGAGGAAAATATGGTGGTGTACTCACTGCCCAGCCTTTATTGCTATGTCAAAAAGTGGGTCAAAAAAATTACGGCGTGGGGTTCGGGGCCCGCTTAAGGGCCCCGAAAATTTTTTGGATTCTAGATGCTCTGTGGTGCGATCTGAGGCAAATTCTGACCACTTTAACCAATGTTTTTTTTTTGAGGAAAAGATGGTGGTGTACTCATTGCCTGCCGTTATTTCGATGTCACATAAAAAAAAAAAATTGATTTCGTTTTGGGGGGGGCCATGGCCCCCTTTGGCCCCCCCCTGGATCCGCCCTTGTGTCATTCAAAAGTAAATATCTGTTGTATTGTTAGAAATATAGAACTAAACTAGAGCTATGCCTGTTCGATGAACAGGACATAGGCTTTTCCGCATTGTTTTTGTTAATATACAATCTTCAAACTTCAAAAATCAGTATAAAATCACAATGAAGTCATGATGATGTCATCTCAATTTTCACCTATTACACATCCCGGTCTACCTACATACCGAGTTTCAACCCAATCGGACTTGCAGTTCTCTAGATAAAGGTTCTTAAAGTTTGCATATATTGAAGATGACGTCACGTGACCCATGATGAGGTCATTGTGACATCACTCTTTGGTACACAATGTCACTATGAGGTCTCTACATGGGACAAGTTTTCATTAGAATACGAGTTTGTTTTAGGTCCAAAATGCCGCGGGGAACAAAACGTGTACAATGTCTATGGGATTTGGGATAGAACAAAAGGCAAAAAAAGAAAACAAAATCGGAACAAAAACAATGCTTTTCTGCTTTCAAGTGAAAAAGCACTAAGAAAAAACAATTTCAGGGACAGCCATCTTTAATGTGTATTGTTTGTTCGACTTTCAGGTGCTAATGGTCTTGCCAATCCTCGTGACTTTCTGACGCCAAAAGCCTGGTATGAGGATCGTCTGTGTGACTACACTGTCATCTCCAAGTACCAAGGCAAACTCTTCGCTGCCAAGCAGGATCACTCACCATTTGATGTCGTGGCCTGGCATGGCAACTACTGCCCCTACAAGTACGACCTAGACAACTTCATGGTCATCAATGCTGTGGCGTTTGACCACGCTGTAAGTGCAAAACTGGCAAGATGTGTACTTGAACATGAATAAATCTGCTACAAACTGCTAACGAGTGGATTGACCTGAAAGATATCAAAATAAAAAACTGTTAGATGGCCTTAACGTTTCGTCCCCTTTGTTGGAAAGGCAAAATGACAGGTGTACAGGGTGAGTAAAAAAAACAACGAAACCCGAATGTTAGGACTATTGTTTTAGTGAAGTTCTGCATGTAGCACTTTGTAAATCTAGGATATGAAAGCCCAATTCATAAGCTTTCATTTAGTGCAAGAATCATTCAAATCACTTGTGTACTTTTCAAGTTACGGAATTGTAAACACAACCACCGTTTTAAAGTTCTGTTCACGGATCACAAAAAAGGTGTACATTCTTTCAGCAAAACGACAACAATGCACACACATTCCTATGTGAATTTTGACATGGTCCAAGCGGAGTTTGTTTCTTGTTTGTCCTCTGTTCACCCAAGTTTCTGTCATTTGTTCACCCACAGGACCCTTCCATTTTCACCGTGCTGACCTGCCAATCCAACAAGCCGGGTGTTGCCGTTGCTGACTTTGTCATCTTCCCACCGCGCTGGTCGGTTCAGGAACACACCTTCAGACCACCATACTACCACCGTTAGTAACTTCTCAAATAAATTTAATGTATACAAATGTATATCTGTTAATGCTAAAGTCACTTGAATTCCTCAGATGAAGGAAGTTGGAGTGCTGTATTTATTTATATTGAAAAAATGGGTTCAAATCAAGCAAACAGTGACTGTGCTGAACAGATAATCTTAATTACATTACATCAAAGCTTGTGTTTATTACATTTGAACGTTTGACACACATTTCAGGCTGGTAAATGCCAGGGATGACTCAACCACAAGTATTTGTTGCGAGTGACTCCAGTCATCTCAATTAGATTTTGGTTTCTGCTAGTTTTCCGGTGACTTGACAGTAGGGTTGTTCCAAACAACTGCAAGTCTTCGATGCCGTGCTAGTTTAGTCATTCCTAATGGTTTCCAACACCGTACTTTGTGCAAATCTTTGGAATAATTTGGTTCGACAAGACTTCGTTATCATTCTCAGGAGCTGAAGCCAAAATCAGTTTTTTAAAACATATTTTTGTGAATTGTCCTCTGTTCTTTTTTGTAGGCAACTGTATGAGTGAGTTTATGGGACTCATCAAAGGCAGATATGAAGCAAAGGTGAGCTGATATAAAATGAAGAAAGCTTAGTTATTACTTATTTCAATTCAAAATAAACACAAAGCACTGTTTGAACTTGTGACTTCCTCTAAGAGATGAACTACACTAGAACATGACAAATGTTTGGTCGGATAGTGGTCATGTGGTATAATGATTAATGCTGTATGTTAAATACAACAGATCATTTATATTGCATTCATAAATACCTAAGACAGTTTACCCATTCCTATTGGTCAAGAGCCCGTCACGTGGCCGGTATTAAACGCTTGATAAAACACCAGCTGGCTGGCTATTCTTAAACTCTTTTTCAGTGTCACATGAAATTTGGACTCCTATAAAATCTGGTCTCTGTTACCCTTTCATTGGTTGAATGTTCACAATCTTCACTTTAATAGGCATGTGCAATAATACCAATGAGTTTGTATTTTGAGAGACCTAAATTCACACTACACTGGCACCGCTGCGTTCTGCGCCACATCACACAGTTTGTACCATGCGCGCCAATCTCCATATAAGGACTTGTTTACGACTACTCGGGAGAGGGACATACCATAACATAGCTACAGGGGTGTTTCGCAAAACATAAAGTAAAGTTGTTGAACAAATCGCTGGAAATTTATAATATTTGACTTGTTATTACTTTTTGACTGAAAAGGTATTTATGAATGGGAATAAAAATGTGCTTGGCCGGTATTAAACAAGTCTGTTTAAGACCGGCGTGGGGCCTAGTGGCCTATCAGCGTCCATTGACTCCATTCCCCACACCGGTCTTAAATTGACGTGTTTAAAACCTGCCAAACACAAATTTATTCCCATATTCCATTAACACCACTCACATTTCCAGATGGAGAAAATTTCTGATATTACCCCAAATAAGAATTCCAGCTATTTTGAGGTTGTTGACTTTGGAATTGAACCCTCAACCTTTTGAACAGCTTATCTTCGCATTTCATCATTGTCACACAACGTAAATGTCTTGCCCTAGCACACAGATGACCGTTTTATTACCCCATTGTCCTTTGCTGTTCAGAGCTATTAGTCGTAATGATGTTGTTTGTACCATTTCTGGTTCAGTTAAATGGATTTTCACTCTACAGTGTACTGTGCTGTCAGTGCAGTACAATTGCAAAATTTGTGCAATGAGTCGTATTTTTCAAAACAATCAACACTCTTCCACTGAAAACAAAGTTTCAATAATATGAGAGGGACTGGAAATTTTAATGAATTGTAAAAAGATTTCAATGTTTGCAAACTACTTCATAGGGCATAGAAGTTTAATATTATTTTTTAAATATGAAGGACATTAACTTTCATGTTTCAGCTTTGATTATTGAAAAAGTTCTAAAGGAATCAAGGCTACTTTACTTACTTTCTAGAGTCCCTGGTTCGAATCCCTTCAGTCCGTGAATCTTACAATGAAATAGACATTATAGAAAAGTACCTGAAAATTGGGTACACAGGAATTTTTAGCTGTTCACAAGAACATTTCTGCTCCCAGGAGCATTTCAGTCGTGAACCAATTTCTTTTTGAGCATTTGCTTTTAGTGGGGGGGGGGGTTGGATTAGTGGTAAGGTTTGTGACTCCTGAATAGAGGGTTAATTAGGGGTTAGAATCCAACTGCTGGTCATATGCTGTGTCCTTGGGCAAGCCACTTTACCCCACTTGCCTCTCTCCACCCAGGAGTATAAATGGGTACCGGCATTAGCTGGGAGTAACCTGCAATAGACTGGCATCCCATCCAGAGCGAATAGAAATATTCGCAGTCATTTAAAGGGAAGATACAACATTTGCAAACATCACAAACGAAATGATCAAATAATCACGAAATACCTGACTAGATTGTTAGGGAATGACAGTCTAAAGCATCCTGTAAAATTGTGGCTTCTGGTGTGCTGTCATTTTCAAGAAAAATGGTATTTTTCCAACGCTGGTCGGCCGACCAGCGTTGGAGAAAACTGGCTTTTTTTTCTCAAAAACTGACCCTAATTTTGCATAATTAGTTATTCCGCGTTTTCTTTGCAATTGATTACACACCTGTGAAGGGGTACAAGCCTGCTAGACTGATTCTCTGACATTGCAATTTCCCAAAGTCATGATTGCTCCGTTTCATCTAAAGTGGGGTCAGGGAACCAGACTACAAGAACATGTTCATTTCATGTTTTTTTCTAGCATCTACAAGCCCAAAACGTGAAACAAGTCATTTCGACAATATTTGCTATAACATACTAATGCTCCAAATCCATTTATTTCTAAAAATTGCAGCAAAAGCAAATGTTGTACATTCCCTTTAATGTCACTGAAACCGGAGATAAACGCCGGCCTGATGGGCCATATTGGATCATGACAGACTTGACTTTACTTGTTACTTATTGTTTTTAGGAGGAAGGGTTCCAGGCAGGGGGTGCCACCCTTCACAGCATTATGACCCCCCATGGACCAGACGCAGCTTGCTTTGAGAAGGCCTCCAGTGATGAGTTGAAGCCACAACACATTGCCGATGGCACCATGGTAAGAATATCCAATCCATATGCCATATGTTTGAGCACATGAGGGCGGTGGAACACTGGGTACATACAGTAGAAATGTCATGTTTATTTATCCAATTTGTTTACTTTACTTCAATCTAAAATCTTGTACAAATGTAATTTCTTATCGATATAAGCGTATTACTCCCTGTACTGCCCAAATGCCCCCAAACCGCTCTGCCTATTACTGTCCTGTCTGTTACTCCCTGTTCTGTCCCAATGCCCCCAAATCGCTCTGCCTATTACTCCCTGTACTGCCCCAAACCGCTCTGCCTATTACTCCCTGTACTGCCCCAAACCGCTCTGCCTATTACTCCCTGTACTGCCCCAAACCGTCCTGTCTGTTACTCCCTGTTCTGTCCCAAACCGCTCTGCCTATTACTCCCTGTACTGCCCCAAACCACCCAGCCTGTTACTCACTGTACTGCCCAAAACCGCCCTGCCTATTACTTCCTGCAATGCCCCAAACCCGGTTTACCGCCCTGCCTATTACTCCTTGTACTGCCTCAAACTCCCTGTAACGCCCAAAACTGCCCTGCCTGTTACTCCCTGTACTGCTCCAAACCGCCCTGCCTGTTACTCCCTGTACTGCTCCAAACCGCCCTGCCTGTTACTCCCTGTACTGCTCCAAACCGCCCTGCCTGTTACTCCCTGTACTGCTCCAAACCGCCCTGCCTATTACTCCCTGTACAGCCCCAAACTGCCCGAGCACTCAATGACTTTAAAGATTCTTCAGTAAATAAACACAAGGTAAGACAATGTAGTACAGGTGCTAATTGGCTAAAAAGAAACGGAAAAACGGCATTGCAGGGGATATGGGGAAAAAGTAGAAGAACAGTTCAACTTTTGAAAAACTTTCAACAAAAACAATTTTGTTGTTGACGTGCTGTAAGCACAGAATCAGCCAATATTTTTCTTAATTTTTGAGACAGTTTATCAATTTGTCATTTCTTTCACAGGCATTCATGTTCGAGAGCTCCTTCAGCATGGCCTTAACCAAATGGGGCAGTCTGACGTGCCAGAAGGTGGACAAGAAATACAACGAATGCTGGGAGCCCCTGCAGAAACACTTCAAGCCGTCTTAAATCATACAGCTGATTCGTGGTGGAGTAGTAAGGGTGTGGCTGGGCATGGTTGGGGGGGGGGGGGCTGATTTTACTGATGGAGTATTTAGGGGACTTTGGCATGGCTGTTGGGAGATGTGACCTATTGTGAAAGAACATTTATAGATACTACAGAAATACATCATGATGTATGTAACTCAATCAATCAGATAATTTATTTTTGGGTAGTAGGAGGAATATCTAGCATGGTGGAGCTTTGAGCCAAAGAGAGGGATTTTATCAAGGAAAAAATATAGATTTCCAAACCAAAGGGAACAGGTTTTTGATTTAAGGGATCACAAGCAGCTAATTAAAACTGAATCATGTGTTTGATTGTCTCGCTCTATGCCACAAAAACCTGTGAGATTTTACGAGAATACAGCACATCTGGGTTCCATGTATTATGTCCTATTTTTTTGCACTTATTTTGAGTCCTGACTTGGCCTATCCAATCACGGGCAATAAATTGGTATTTTGAAAGAAAAGAAAGCATTTCAATTTACAACATATTGAAAATATTTCGAATTGATGACTATTGTGAAATTAAAATTTTTGACCAAAAGTTTGCGTTCAATCAATCACACAGATTTTGTGAATAGGGTAAAGTCAAACACGAGAGTCTATGACTAGACTAGTCAGTGTTTGGTACCAAGACATTCACATAAAAAGTGAACGTGGACTGGCGAGACTTGCACGCTCTATCGGAAAGGGAGGGGGGGGGGGGGCTTGAAATGACCTCTATGGGCACTTACTTTTAACCAATGACAAGTCATGCTGTTTATGGATATGTGTACCTGGAAGCCAAAGACGGGCCTCATATTCAAACTGCACAAAATGTTTGTAGCCACTTCCTGTCAAAATGTATTCAACGTCATAGTGCATGCTATACACAAAGGAATATATAATGGCCATACAAGCTTAACAGGAACTTGCGTTCCTCAAATGCCATGTTGGGTTGTTGATACGAGAGTGTGTACCCTCCCATCTGTGACTCCTCCCCTTTTGAAGAGTGATACATTTGAGCAATATTAATCACGATTTGGTTCTTCCGCCCAGATTGTAAGCTATTGATAAGTTTGCTGTCACGAGTTGTAATACATTGCATAGTTTATATTCATACCTAAGACAATTTACCAATTCCTATTGGTCGAGAGCCTGTTATGTGGGTGCTTTTAAACCACTGATAACACGCCGGCTGGTTTTTAACACTGTTTTTCCTGCAGCCCTAGCCCTGCATTCTGCGACACCTCAAACAGTATACGTGCCGTGCGTGCGCCAATTTCCATAAAATAAGGAGATTTTTAGCACTTGCGCACCACTGATCTCTATATAAAGACTGGATAGCGAATGTGCATACAACATTCACACAATAAATTTTGCATATTGACCAATTCGCCCCCGGTCTCACGAAGATGGCCGCGTATAATACGAACGTTCTACGCGTAAATACGCGCGCGTTGTATCAACAGTTGACGCGCATTTTGGTCACGTACACATATTATGATGTTCTAAAAGGGACACATTTCCGTAGTGATTATTATTTCAAAAACGAAAAAGTGATCTGCGGCATGATAAAAGTAACCACGACAATAGAAAAATTGTAGTAAACCTTGGTCAGTGGTGGTGGACAAAATATAAGTCAAGTGAACCGCGATGTTACAAAAGAAATTATGCTGTCTATACAGACGGCAACTTGTCCTTTGTAGATCACCAGCCGGTCTCACCAATATGGCGTCAAATTCATACATTGTGCAGCTCTTTATTAGCTATCCAGTCTTTATATAGAGATCAGTGTCGCGCACCAGGTATGTATCATAGACTTGGACAGAGGGATGTTTCACAAAACATGAGTTAAAATAGTAGAACAAAATCGTTCGAAAGTTGTGAATTTTTGACTTTTTGAAAGAACGGTATTGATGATTGAGTTCAATTCAGGCCATTATTAGCGTCTAGGCCCCTAGCTGTTTTAAAACTGGCTGAGCACATATTTATTCCCTTATTGTCTAACATGCCACAATTAAGAAATGCCAACATTTATTTTATGAAAACAATTCTCTTACGTTATCTCTTTGATGTATTCATCTTTTTTAAGGTTTTCTTTTGGTTTGGGGCATTATTTAAATTGACCTTGCCTTTTGACATTACAGCTTAAACACTAGATATTTACAGTTTGGGAAATTTTCAAACTGAAATTTAAATATTTTTTTGTTAAGCTCTGGTAGGAGCTTCTACATGTCACTTGGTGGTCGGTCGGTCTGTCAGTCTGTCCCCGGCCCCGAAAATTGACCAAAAGTATGGTGTTCCATATGTGACATCGGTGTCGCATTTTTCGGCAACACATTTTTCAGCTCTGGCAGGGATCATTTTGATCAATTGCAAGACTTTCATGCAAGACTTTCATGCAAGACTTTCATGCAAGACTTCTTGCAACACGGCCAGAGCTTGTTGTGCACTCGCACTCGTTCTTCATGGCATTTACTACCAGCCCCATTCAGTATCAGTCACTCGGTCAATCAATAATTTAGTAAATCAGTCAATAATTCAGTCAATTAATCAATACATTACACTTGTTTAAGTGATCTGAAATTGTAATATGTCTACTTTGCAGAGACTTGTTGTGTGCTTGCCTTTTAAAATATATTTCTCTTTAATATTTCTATTATTTTAAGTTTCATTTTCGTTTAACTATAAGAACAGTTATTTCCTTTTAGAGTTCAAACTTTTATGTTGTTTCCTCCTGTTCTCATTTAGTATGAATGCTTCTAAGAAATACTTTTATGATATGAAATACGAAATACTTTTATGATTTTATGATATGAAACTACATGTAGCTGCGGGAATTTGAGGAGCAATAGTTTACCCTTTATGGTGTTATAATATCCATGACTATAGTGTGTGTACGTGGATCACGGTTCTGTATGTGTTGAGGTGGCGGGTAATGGAAATGTGTTCATCATAATCTTGTGAATAAAGGTTGCAGATGACAACTTTTATGAACTGTTTTTCCCCTGAATATTTTGTTTTAAGGTGTGGCATTTCCTCTCCTTCATATTCATTTTTAGGGGGCATTAGGAGAGTTTGGCTTAGCTTTTGTTTAACATGTAGGAACCAACGTTTATTGGAGTTGATTGGTCAGTTCACTTATCTTCTTGACCAACAAATTGGTGAAGTTCCATGATGAAAATTAAATTCGTGACTGGGTGACCGTTTTAGCAGATTTTCTGCTTGATCTGACATTTTTTTCAGAAAAAAAACACACACACGAATCTAGCAGAATTGTGCGATTTTCATCTGTGTCACCCTGGTGGACACGTACATATTTTACTGCGCGTGCTGAATCAAATTTTGACGTGCTTATTGTTCGTTTTTGATGTATTTTGTGTAATTCTAGGTGATTTACCAGATTTTTATTGAATCTAGCACAATTTTTGAAATACATCTAGCAGAAATGTGCAACTTTCATCTGGTCACCCTGATTTGTGAATAAAAATACTTCATCGGGTAGTGATCGATCTACGGAAGACGGATAGTGCCACTCAATAAGTGTGAATATTTTTTTTGTACGTGTGAAAATATTTTTTTTGGCGGCCGCCAGATAATAAGTGGCGGCCACTGTACAAAAAAAATATTTTCAGGCTTATTATCTGGCGGCCACCACTTATTAAGTGGCGGCCGCCAGATAATAAGTCTGAATATATTTTTGTGTACGTGTGAAAATATTTTTTTGGTACAGCGGCCGCCACTTATTATCTGGCGGCCGCCACATAATAAGTGGCGGCCGCTGTACCAAAAAAAAATATTTTCACACGTACACAAAAATATATTCAGACTTATTGAGTGGCACTATCCGTCTTCCATCAGGTTGCAGACACGTACGATGTTTTTGTAGACCAGAATTTGTATTAAACATTGAGGGACTGGTACACGTCTAGTTTGCTACGGTTCATGACCGCTGCAATACAATAATCCCGCTCCAATCCTAGTACACGCATTGTTTATGTTTCACATCTGGTCAATATTTCATATTTTTTCCCCTCCGTGTCATAACACGCAACGACCCCGCAGTTGAAATTTCACATTTTTTACGAGGCTCACCGGGCACAGCCGAGTCTCGTAGCCCGGTGCTGGGCGGCAAATCGACCGGGGATCAAAGAGGTATCAACTCGGTAAACCAGAAATCTTGACGTGTTGGTTCTCGGCCTCAAGCCTACCACATGCGTCACAAGCAAGAAGAGAAAGAGGCAGAAGTGAGAGGGATGTTTTTCTCAGGTTTTACGGATCTAGGTTTCGGAACAGATGCGATGTGGGAATAGACGGCTCTAAATTGGTTGGAAATCCGGGGGATTTCCAGGAGCCGATGTCATGAGTTTCGGCAATTAGTAGGTCAAAGGAAAGTCTCAAGTCCGCGCCGTAAGTCTGCGGATCTCTCAAGTTGAAATCAAGTTTTTGTCTTTGGTTGGAGATACGGGTAGCTAAAAAGGTCTTCACCCACGAAACGTATTTGATGTCAACAATAAACTCCGGATTTAGAACCTTCTCCCAATATCAAATTTGTTTCCAGGTAGGTACCGCTAAAGAGTTGTTGTGGGTCGTTCAGGGGTTGTGGAGGGCAGTAGAACAGGATGATGTAATGTAAGATTTTATCCATCCACAATTCTAAGTCACTCATTGCCGGTTAAAGACCCCTTGCAAAGTGCGCTCTCGCTGAGGGCAGTTTTGTAATTGAAAGTCAGTGACAGTGAAAGCACAAACTGTCTATATACTCATACATATATCAGAGAGGAACAAAGACCAGTCCCTATGTGACGTCACAGATGATGGAATCGTAAAGCCAAAGGATAAGCAACGAAACGGTCGCTCATTGGTCTCGACAGTATTTTCGTGGGAGGAGCAATGAAATAAAGAAGGGGGTTAGAGTTTGAATATCTTCTGGGAAACGAAGGTTACACGATCCTATAGTAATTAAGCATATTCCTCTTTAATTATAAGGAATAACTTCAGACTGACAGCAATCTCCCAAAGTACTGGATTTTTTGTGTGCAATAGGTGAACTTAGCACTCCGAGGTGGCCGGAGATTGCAAATATGAGACGACATCAAAGGAATTTTTGGCGCAAAAAAAAGCTGTCGGCTGTGACGCCTAGTGGAGCGATACCATTGCATGCACTGAGGGCTGAAACAAGATATGCAAATATTGCACGTCAATGCTGACTTGTGAAACTTTGCTTTTATTAACTGGTAGGTTTCTAAGTTGTATGCATCTTGCCAACTGGAAGTAGTATTTTTTATATTAATATATTAATATTAATATTAATCATATCTGGTTATGAAACCAAGGATTCCTTATATAAAAGCGCCCTATAGGCATTAGCTCGCAAGCCTGAAGAATCCTGTGATGGAGAGAAGACTAGGGCCTTCAAGAAGAAATTACAGTTTTAGAGGTGGGAGGAAAAGCCCAGAAGAATATTCTGGGGAAAACCCACGGAATCAGGTAGGGACTGACAACCCAATCCACATGTTGACCCAGGCGGGACGGGTCACAGCGGTGGAAGGCGAGGAAAGTACCGCTACGCCAACTTAGCTCTAATACAAACGTTGGTATTACCAAACATATTGCGCGGAATACCCCCATTTACATGCTGCATGCACGATGGCATTGGAAGAAACAGAAACATCTTTTGTTTTTCGCTTGAAATTTGACAACGATCGTTTGATAATTAATTATCGGCTTTTTTAAGCTCTGGTAGGAGCTTCTACATGTCACTTGGGGGTCGGTCGGTCGGTCTGGCTATCTGTCTGTCCCCGAAAATTGACCAAAAGTATGGTGTTAGTGTGCCATTGGCGTCGCATTTTTTTCGGCGTCGCATTTTTAAGCTCTGGCAGGGATCATTTTGATCGATTTCATGCAAGACTTCTTGCAACACGGTCAGAGCTTATTATGCACTCGCACTTGTTATTGAGTGAGTTTGTTTCTGCATTCAATAGGGGACGTTGAACAATAGAGGACAATAGGTCCACAATTCCTGAAGGTCCCCAATTTGGCGATCGTGTACAAAACATATGGGAGGTCTTCCTAAAAAGTTAAAGTACAAACAAAAGAGGGACAATAGGGGGTCCCCGATTGCAGGCAAATACACACTCATGCTATATAAGGATACAGACAACATGCACATCGAAAATTGGTATAAACTAGTTTGTTGATAAAGCAATCGTAAATTTATTTAAAATATCTCACTTAAGTCCTCACAAAGAAAGGGGGTGTATAAAGTTGCTTGCGTTTGTGTTAAAGATTTGGCAAATCCTCCCCCGAGGTCCTCCTTTTCACTTTCTGTCGCCTTCACGCCGAGCCGCCTCGCGGGCGCGTAATTCAAGGCGCTAAGCATTGGAGGTGTGGTCGCCATATACCGCGGTATGGGTACAGTAAAGAGAGCATCACTGCCCACATCATGGGTATTATCACCGGAATGACCGCGAGCAAGAAACATCATACTCCTCTGATATACGAGACGAGCCGCGATTCGTCCCGCTTGGCCCACTTCAGCCCGGTGCACTGGCCTGATGAGCTGAGGGGATTTGGGCCTGCTGACAGGTCAACTTTTCTGGCTAGGACTATACGGGGTGGGTAAAAAAAAACCAGAAACCGAGATATTATTGCTAATTGGAACAGAAGTAGGGCACATTTGAATCAAAGGGAGAAATCCTCTGTTAAGGTGAATCTCCTCTTTAAAATGACACCGTGATCGTGTCCTTACATTCACAGTTGACTGTGCAGTGACCAAGTGGTGTCGTTTTGTCACAGAGTAAAAGGCTATGGTTGCCAATCAAGGCAGGTGGGGACAAAAAGAGATTTCACCATGAAAAGTGGCGCAATTCTCTAAATATACCCTTTCATAGAAATGGTCACTGCTCAGTCAACAGTGAATGTAATGACATGATCAGGGTGTTATTTTAAAGAAGAGATTCAACCCTAACAGATGATATCTCCCTTTGATTCACATGTGCCCTACCTCTGTTCCAATTAGCAACAACATCTCAGTTTCGTTTTTTTTCCACCCTGTACAGAATGTCCCCCAAAACGTGTCCGTCTAACTATTTTTGACATAACTACAAAACAATGAAGTCAATTTTGAAAATGTTTGGTTGTGCAGATACTCCTTATCCTTGGCCTAAACTCCTAGGAGTTTCATTTCATTTTAGTCACGCATCACTGCACAATGGTCAATTGATCACAACATGTTTGGACACTGTGACCAAGTTCCTTGCCTTAATCAGTTTCAGTGCTGTGTTATGTAAGCTGTGTAATTTCTTGCATGTTATGAAAAAAATAGCTGATGTGGTTTGGGATTGGAATCATTTGCCCTTGAGCATTACACTGAGGTCTTGCCATGATGTGATAGCCAGGCAAATGATTCCAATCCCAACCGCAGCCCTTGTTACAACATGCAGGATTTTACACAGCTTTAACGCAGCTCTGAAATTCATTTAAGGCATGCTAGGAACTTGGTCACAGGGTCCAAAAATGTTGTTGTGATCAACTGACAATGCAAGGGCGGATCCAGAACACAATTTTGGGAGGGGCCAAAAAAAATTTTGGTCCCCCAAAAAAGTGTGTCAAAAAATTACGGCGTGGGATTCGGGGCCCGCTTAAGGGTCCCGAAATTTTTTTGGATTCTAAATGCTCTGTGGTGCGATCTGAGGCAATTTCTGACCACTTTAACCAATGTTTTTTTGAGGAAAAGATGGTGGTGTACTCATTGCCTGCCTTTATTGCGATGTCACATAAAAAAAAAAAAAAATTGGTTTCGTGTTTTTTTTTTTTGAGGGGGCCATGGCCCCATTTGGCCCCCCCCCCCTGGATCCGCCCTTGTGACAATGTGTATAGTGATGCGTATCTGAAATTAAATGAATCTCGTAGGGTTTAGGCCAAGGATAAGGAGTATCTGCCCAATCAAAAAATTTCAAAATTGACTTCATGGTTTTGTACTTATTTCAAAAAATAGTCAGACGGACATTTTTTTTTGGGGGGGGGGGACATACTCTCTATGGTTGGATTAGATACCAAAAGTTTGGAGGCTGGAGCCAAGTTTAATAGTGGAGCTGCTTAGCAGTTATTTGCGTAGCGAAGCTAGTTACCAGCCATATACGCCAATATGTCAGGCATGTTGGTTGTGATTGGTCCACAGTTGATTTTTTTGCTAATATTTATTAGCACATAACGTTGCAGGGAAATTTGTTTTGCCCAGCACCTCTTTGAAGTTTGACCCTGCTGTAAAGCAAAAACACCGTTCACGGTCAAAGTGGTCCCTTCCAAGAAAGACTAACTCAATAAGTCCAAGTGCCTGCATTATGTCACTGGAGGTAAAAGGCCATTGATTGACTTTGACCTCTTGACCTCAGGTTCAATGACATCACATTTTATGACGCAGGTGAATAAGAATTGTTGCTAAACCACGGCTTCAGCTTCGGCTTCATCTGTGGTTCCAAAATCATTTTGCGGCCTGCACTTATGCCTCATATCATTGATTGGATGTGCGCTATGAATTTCCTGGAGCCGAGGCTGGAGACGATGGGGCCGAAGTTTAAAAAATATCTCCATCCTAGCCATAATCTGCAAGTTGAACACAGCCTATAACTGTCCTGTATAGAAAAGTCCGAATTTATTGATGTGTCAACCCGGGATACATTGAGCTTAGGCCTATATAGCTCATCAACGACCAGTATACCGGTACAGCGTGTTACTTCGATTCAGTCGGTTCTCTTCGGTAAGTATCATCCATCGTGCTGTGGTTTCCGTCAAAAGATTCGATGACAACCTCGACCCCAGGGTGTCGAGCAGTACGCGCCCATCACTACCTGCTCTCTCACCCTGGTATTGGATCATTTGCATGTGCAAGATTTTTGAACACGTATGCAAATGAGGAACAGTTTGGTGCCTGCTTGTGCGTTACATTTGCGTTTGTTTTTGTATACGGTGTCTGGGGTAAAAGCAGAGTCAATTCGTCGCAGCGCGAGCATGGCGTGAGTTACGGAAAACACGATTTATTTAATTAAATTGTTACGATCTTACCGAGACAACATGTAGTATCACATTTCATATTAATATGAACAAATTGGGAAGGAAATGAGTATTTTCGAGAAGGCGTGGACGAATAATCGCGAAAACACTTACTGCACGTTGTGAATAACACCACCAAGTACACGACAAAAATCCATTACTAGCCAATTGCGGTATCGAATCAGAATACAGGAAGAAAGTTTCCTATCCAGGGTTTACTATTGGAAACTAGGTTGGAAATAAAGTAAGCACTGGGGACGAGGTTGATTCGACGACTGCTGAATTAACGCTTTATGCTGCATTATGCCGTGTAAATCTTTATCCATTCAATACGTAAAAGCCTGAAATTAAGTATAAAAAAATCGACACGAAAATAATGTGTCAGTTTGCCAAATTTGTTCTACAACTTATTTTCTCCAGTGTCATTTTTTTCTCGGAGATCCAGACTTCAAAATAATTACAACTTCACACCTTAGGCAATGATCATCAGTGGCGCCAAAAATGCCTCCATGAAAAACGTGGGCCCAATACCCAACTACATGTAACTTAGTGCCAGTTGTATGTGCCAGTTGTACAGAATGTGCATTCTGTACGACATGGACGAATAAAAAGGGTAAGAAATAAGGGACAGTGGGGCAAAGGAAAAGGACGTTAAACTGCGATTAAATCCTGCGAAAAGTTTAAGGTAAACACTCGCTGATCCGGCTTGGTCCTGACCGACCCCGACCGGTATAAGCTCTCGCTGAAAAAAAGCGCGGTAGCTGCACTCCAACTGCGCGCTAATGTTTGGATTTGCCCCGGTCGCATTGCGGCGCATTAACGTCGCAGCGCCGCGCTAATAGACTGCATCAATTCCGATAAAGAGTTTACGTCCGTGGCAATTGCACCGGGGGAGTTTAATGTGTAATGTGCCCCCAAGTCTGCACAGAAGATAGACATGGAGACTGCCAGGGTTTATAACTATTGTTTATAAGTCCATCGTTGTAATGTAATTTGTTGGTGTACAAAATGTACTTTTTTATGATGGTTTATCTCAGGAAACAGCCGTCCATTTACTTATGAACATAGTTATTTACATGTGCTGACACAACTTCGCGATGAATCTGACCTCACATTAGCCAAGGAGCAAGGAAACTATGCATTAACAAGGATAATGTCAACTGATGCAGAGAACATCTTCATATGTCATTCCATGCAGATCAATAATGCGAACATCGGCCTCGAGTTCAAGTACCCCACTGGAGAAAACGTCACTCCAAACGGCAATGGATTTTGAGCGATCATACAGCAGTTACGGGCCGGCCACAAGATATAGGCCTATACATACAAGAAAACAAAATTGTTAACAATTTTCCAGGAAAACTATCGAAAACTAATATAATCGATTATTAATCAATGTGGTGGTGGCCATTCTGTTTTCGGATAACGGCAACCTAACGCCCTAAACCTTCTGGACTTTTCCTCCCACATCTAAAATTGTAAATTCTTCACATTGTCTTCTCTTTACTGGGACCCATGGGAGACCAGTGGATTCCACTGAATGGGCTACCCAGTTAAAATAAGAAATAAATAAACCAAGAAACAAGCTGCGCAGAAAAGAAAAACAAAGATCCAGCAAAAACAAGTTATTTCAAAGATGTGAAACACAATCCTGGATGTTTTTCTCGAGGAGAATTCATCGCCATTACCATCGGCATGCGTATTATTTGGCGGTACTCAAGCTCCCGTCGCCCGTCGACTGGCGCGTTTTGTACCCACACCGAGTTGTCGGTGCCTCTGAACTCCACACAAATCGGAGCCAATCACCCCTTCGCTTGTTAATGGCATCACCGTGATATAAATATGCAACAAGTCCACAACGCGCACTGCATGCACTCCCGGGATATGTATTTTTTTTTTTGTGTTCTGTATTTTTTTTTTGAGGAGCTGTATTCGCCTGTGATCTTGCCGCAGTTTACATTGCGGCCCGTGGTGCGGCCACTGATACACCCACCCCGCAGACAAAAGGCTCGACGTGACGGCCCCATGCCAGTATACACTATAGGCCCTTCGCTTCACGTCAAAGTCGTCGCACGCTCTGCGTTTTCCTTTGATCTGATTGTGTATACGATGGCTTTCCCCATTCACACGTGACTTCCTCCCCCAGCTCTTTGCTCACTTTGTCGTCTCTCTTCGGTGACACACAAGGGGAACTTTCCCATGCGAGGATGGTTGGCTGAAATTGCTACCGGAAGAATCATCGAAATTGTTTTTCGTCAGTTACGCCAAAATCACGCATAGCAGTATTTGGAGAAAAAAAACAAACTCAACGCTCATCCCTCGCTCATCTCTCGGCCTCCGACCATCACCGGTCGGTCAATCATCTCCAGGAGGAACTCTCAACAGTTTGACTCTTTGTTAGGGGGTTCGGTTTTCCCCCATCTGTCAGTCCACCTTCGATCTACCTCAACTCCAATATCTACTTGGAGGCCTGTATAGTTGACTGACTGCTAGCCAACGGAATTATCTGACCAAAGATAAGGACTTTCCATCGCTGGGCACATAAATAAAATAACTTTACAGAAGAGAGCAACTTTGGAGCCAAGTTTTTGCAAGAGCATTGGCCTGTGATTGGCGTCTATACACAGTTGGTCTGCTGGCTTGTTCAACTTTGTCCCAAGAGTTTCTTCCCATCAAGCGACCTAGCTGGTGTTGACATCGCATACACACATCAACCTCGGTAAGTATTGACATGAGGCCCGGAGAGGCCACTCCACATCGATCTGAGAGATTGGACAAAGGACCGTTTTACCGCTCATTAACTGAGTAAATGTATTGGCAAATATGATGATGGTTCTATGGCAGGCGCGAACTTTACTTTGTCTATACATTGTGTATGGGTGTAGTGCTATACAAGCCCATTTTGGTACCACAGCTGTACACGTAGAGCTGAGGCGCACTAAAGTAAAATTTGGAAGGGTAACGAACCGAGCTTTGGTAAAATTTCTAGTTCATGGAGTATATTTTATGGAGTGAACGGCAGTTACCTTTTTTGAGCAACTATCGTCTACAAAAAATTAAATGTATCCTTACTTTTCCTGTGCCTACCACAAGTGGGAGGCCCAGTTTTTTTTAATATATACCAGAATTGAATTGAAATGAACATTAAAGAATTAAATTAAAAAAGGAAGAAAATTAGTTAGGGACGGATAACCGAGATTACAAGTTACGTTCTACCATAGAGCAGAGGTTCTACTATTGATAACTAAACTTCAAATAGCTTAACTAATGAATTATAACAAGACTTCTTGGAACTTGGACTCATTTCTTGACAACAGTTTGTTTATCTTCTGCGATACACGGATTACCAAGTTTGAACATGCACATTCCACGAACAGTGATGCATGGTTTAACAGTTATTAAAACTGATGTCATGTCTTATTTATCATGATGAATGCCCGAGACCATTGGAAAATAAGCCGAGGATTTCTCAATTCTTGGACTAACTTCTACTTCTACTTCTACGTTGATAATAATGACAGTGCGTCCAATTGGATATCTCGTCAATATCTCGTCAATTAACGGGGTCTACCCGATGTTCTCCAATACCTATGTTCCACAAAATCTTTAGGGTTTAGGGTTAGATGGTTAGGGTTAGGGAACATAGGTATTGGGGAACATAGGTATGCACCCGGGACTAACTTTAATTGAAATTGCAATTTTGTTGGCACAAATGCGGAATTTTTGACAGCTCCGTGAAATTTTAGCCTGTGGCCCTGGTTCAAATCCGACGGGGGATGTAGCCTACCGCTAGGGCCTTGCCTTGTGTCTCTCAGAGCTTTTCCTGCCATACCTAGAACTATTAAGTAGAAGGTGTCTAGAGTTTATTGAATCGTCTTTTAGGATTCTTGCCCACATTTTAACATTACATTGGTTAACTTTTATCTCCAATTCTCCTCTGCTTTGTAATGCACGTTAGGCTGTGAACAAAAAGCTGGACCCTATATCTTTCAGCTAAGGTTTGTACTACCATGTCATCACTCATACCAATCATTCTTTCCCCTGTAGCCAAAGGTTATTTCTAACATCTTATGATCATACTGTCACTCAAATAATAATGTCATTTCAATTCAATCACTTCAAATAAGCGCTTGGACGACAAAGGAATGACAAGCCGACTTGGGAAGCGCAAACGAAAAGCGGATGTTTTCTCAGTGGAGGAGCAGAAAACTAAAAGCCGCCGCTAGTCAGCCGAAGGGTATGGATCCAGAGAACAATGGGGACACTTTTCCGTCTTTACTCAAAAGCGAAAAAGCAAAGAGCAGAAATTGTAGGCACTAAGTGCTTCGATGTCCCCTCGTTTGTTGTCCCTCAGTTATCCAACAAAGCCAGCAGCGCACAAGTCACGACAAAAGAGCGTGTTTACAATCGGTCTTTTTTTTATATCCTTTACTGGCTCGAATGTAGCTGTTTTCACGGTCGAGAGATCAAAGCGAGTACCGCCATTGTGTCGGCAGATCAAAGGAGTTGGGACTCGTGCCGTAAGACCGTTGACAGTCAAGTCAATGCCGTGCGTGTGTGTATCTAATACGCAGCATGGCGCCACTAGTGCACACACACACTGCGCAGGCAGGGAATTCGCATGCATATTTTGCATAGGGGAGACGAGCGGAGATACAGTTTTTGGTTACGTAGAATTTTATATCCGGTTGCAAGATTCAGTGAACAGTGAATTGGACCATGGCATGTTGAAGGAAGTTTGTATAATTTCGTTTTGATCAAGTCAACTTTGTTCGAAGTGAAAGCGGCAGGATATTTTCCCATGCATTCTAGAACGGTACGGCCATATTTTTTTCTCTCATCATGCATGATGTACATCCTAAAAATAACTACTTTTTCTGTATCACCAGAGCACCGTAATGTTAATTAAAAACCGTAAAACCAGACGCCAAACAAGCACGGAAAGCCGGCATAACTTTTTGTTTTTGGCTCAAATAAATTACTACTTCTTCTGCGAAGCTCGGTTGTAACTTTAAAAGTAAAGGAGATCGTACTGATTGGTCGAAGTTTTCCTGGAGAAAAACAATAGGGTGACGGAGGGGGGGGGTTCCCAAAACAACGCGTCTGTATGTCCCGCTTAAAAGCTGGATGGGAATTGCTCCTCTCGAAAAGAGACTGCATCGAAGTTTTCTGGCGATTCCAAATTCGCGGTTGATTTCACTCGCCTGCGATTTTATCTCTGTTTGAATCATATTCAGGAAAAACTTTTCTTTCAATGAAGTCAATGAAACAAAAGACCTGAACTACCAGAGCGAGTACCGTGACTGTGGGATGGCGTCGGGCGGACATTGGGCAATGCGTGACGGGGCCCATCGCGACCAGACGGCGGGCCCAGGAAGGGGTGATGGGAACACGGACCAATGGACGTTCTTTTTCCCCGAAGGTTACCTGTTTCGGAGACACAATCGCAGTTTTCAAAATGAATTGGTTCAGAACGGAAAACAAGGAAACCGCCAACTTGCTCTGCAGTAGTGCTTTGCATAAGTTTGGGGGGAAATGAAAAAAACTCGAGAAAATACGAACACTGGATGTACAGCGCATTAGGCTCTAATCGGTCTTTTTGCAATTAAAAAAAATGCGGTTTATACTGTTATGATTGTACCAAATGTGCGGACGCCAAGTTTTCATTTTTGGTATCTTTGAGAAAACGAGGCACTCCTTTTACGTAGTGATATGGAGCCATTTCATTCTGGATTTTCACTATCTTTGTCTAATATGATTGATCGTATGTTTCCCTCCGCTTGCTTTGTGGATGGAGGGCTATGCACAGTGCCAATTCAACGAATAACGTATGATTTAATACCCAAATTAAGTCATGGTAATAACGTGCGGAAATACATAAGTTTGCTCATAATGTAAACAGTTAAAGTTGAATTAAGCGTCAAGTACAAGAACAAAAGTTCGATCCCAGAGATTGCAATGTCATCCATCATCGCGAGAGACAAACGGCCTAGGTACGGTAGGCACTCGCGTGTATGCCTAGAGGCCATGAGTGGGTGAACACGCCGTGATAGAAAAAGGTGCGCCGTGGTTCATTAAGGAACAAACAAACCCTCCGTGTGGTCCCAAGACGCAAGACAAGTTTTCCCCCTGTAGTCAAGAAACAACCCGCCAAAGATCTTGTCGGGCTTCATAAGACAAAGTTGGAGCTGAAATCAGCGTATTTTTGTGTCTGTTCGGTGGGCTGAACTGACCACATTGGGCCTGGTTTTTGCGGGGGAAAAATAATTATATTTCTCTTGGGCGTGGGTAAATAACAAGCATTGTTGTTGAGTTTTTGAGTTATAAGCTTAAATCGCTTGTGCGGCTTCGGTGTTAGAGAAGACAGCCTTGCTGCATCGAGACTTCGGGTAGAGTTGGTGAGAAACAAAGAAAATGTCTTGGAGATGAAAGGAGGCCGGAGCTGGTGTGGATGTACAAAGGTGTTTACCAGCTGGGGCGGCGGCCTTTTTGGTACCGATTTTAGGCCCACGGGTGGGAAAATATTTTGCTTGAATTTTGTTTTCAAGGTTTCAGAAGAAGGAGGCAGATGCCGCGCCGGCTTCTTAGTCATACAGGCCGAGATTTTTTTCTTCAGCTATTGAAGTGTGATGGATTTATAAGGATTCCGGCTCTCGTAGGCTTTTGCTTTTGCTTAACCAAATATTTTAGATGAGAAATATTATTGTTCATTATCTTTGGTAAAGATAGGTAACGCCATGATGTATGACTGTATAGCATGTACACTAGTACAGGTCAATTCATATTTCTAAAATATTTGCAGTTTGATTACTTGATCAGTGAGTACAGGATTATGTATTTTGAACGGGATTCCAACGGTGTGCATGTCGCCCGGCGGCAGTCATTCGAGCTTTGGGGAAAATGATAATTACCGTATCCAAGATAATAAATCTCTCTCACAGGCAAACAAATCCTTGAATTTTTGGTCAAGAAGTTACAGGTGTACATGTACATATATACTGGATTTTGCACCGATAAAAACCTTGCTCAAAAGTGGAGAAAGATACCATATACTTAAGATTTTCAGCACTTTCGTTGCTTTAAACGAAAACAAAAAGAAACATAAAATGCAATTGACCCTATGTAATGACCTTTAAGTTTGACCAGTGTCTCGTTAAATCTTACACTTCAGTTTTAAGTTTGACAACAGGGTCCACGCAAGCGTTTTCCTTGCTCCATGGCACACGCAACTTCTACCTACTTCGCGCCACAAAGAAAAACCAAGAAAACAGTTTATATATGGGACATACTCGGGGCGTATAACGACAGCTGTAAGACGGCGTCTCATTATCAGGGTATCTGTTACCGATTCCCCTAGGCACACGGAGGATAAAAAGAGAGAGCAAAGCCGGCCTGGCACTTGGGAGGACATCTAGGGAGCAAGAGAGGTCAGTGGCAAAAGGGGGATTGGAGAGACTGTGGTCGGTATACGGACATGTGGCGTTACCGCTCACCTACGATTAACAAAGAAGAGTTTCCTGGGAATTTGCACCCATGGCGTTGCCTGAGATGTTTAGAAAACGCTCGCTGAGAAATTCCTGAAAATCAAACTGCTATTTTTAGTAAACCTATGCCCAAGTTTTGAACTGGCTAGAGTAAAATAATGTACCGGTAGTGATATTATTACAGCTGACGGTCCAAGGGGGCGAGATCAAAAACTTCAGTTCAACATGTGTTTTTAATACACAAGAAATAAAACATTACTGGGCAAACCATGGTTGAGTTTACATCCCTACCCAGCATTAAACTACAGAAAAAAAGGACAAGTTTCGGAAAGCTCGAATTTAAGAAAACAAGTTTAAAACCTATTTCGGTATCTGAGACAGGACACTGACATACCATTCATGATCGTTCTCAACCAAGAACTGCCTTTTTAGAGACCTACACAATTCGGTAAAAAAAGCTAATTGTGACAAGTAAGATTCGATACTTTGCATGGTGGAGATACTAATAATGAAAGGTTTGCGGAAACAGCACGTGGGAATAATTTCTCAAAGTAAGAGAATGGTTGTGAAAAGAACCAGAGGTATAAACTCGAGTGTTCCGTTCAGTGTGCTCTAACCGTCTTCAGGAGAGTGCCGAAACTCTATAAGAAAGTAAACACATAAGTATACCAAGTGCGAAGTCGATGGAGTGTGAAGTTGCATCCCGCGGGGATGCCTAGAGCAAGCTGGATGTGCCCACTAATTTGTGATGTTCAGATATACCGTATGTCGTCCTGTGGTGTGACTCAAGCAGAGCCGGTTTCAACTGAAATAGCTTTCACTTTCTTTATGGACAGTTTATTGGACACAGCATGTTTTAACATCATTTTCCCCCTTTTAATATTTCCCCTTAATGTAAACGTAACTTGTAGTACGACATGTGGAGTATGCATAGGAGTTGTATAAGTTAACATGCTGTACACCGTCCGTCCCTTTAACTTTAAGGCAACCAAGAGCGGTCGGGGCCGAGTATTATTTTAGCCCATCATCCCTTTGAACTTCGGAATGTTCCGGTCTGGCCTGCAGTGTTTGTTGCCATACCACATCGGGCAATCTGTCGGCGACATCCCCCAAATCTGCGCAAACAAACTGACCAAAATGACCCCTTCTTTTCCCCGTCCTTTTACTCTTGTTCACCGGAAAACAACGCCAGAGAGAGATGGAGATCAGCAGAGTGGCTGAAGAAGGTCGGAAGCTGTTTGAAGTTTTTTTTTTCCGTGGGCCTCGTCGAAATCTCGGCAAAAATATTTATTTTACACTGCCCGTCACTGATATAAACGACAAACGACTTAGGAGTTAAGTAGGAGGAAAACAAACGACTTCGCGTACCCCAGGACGACGAAGCCCTCGCAAGAGTGCTGCGAACTCTTCACAATTTGTGAACCCGGGGTGTTGTGGTTTCTCCACCGCAAAGAAAAACACAGAAACACGGTGAAAGGTCCATCAATTCCTGAAAATAGGGTGTGCTTTATGGGGCATAACTGAATATTTTGGGAAATTGCAACCGAGCAGTTTTGCGTGTTGGAATATGGTGTTAATGGTCATGATTGTAGGGTTTGATCCTGGCTGTGGAATAATGTCGCTTTATCCCCAGGAAAAAGACACCGTACTGCAATTCTGATTCTCTATATTCAAGGGGCCATTGGTATAGGTGCGAGAGCACAACCGTGTTGACATAAACAATCCGGGGGGAGTCAAAAAAAGGAAACCCAAATGTCAGGACCATTTTTGTAATGAAGTTCTGCATGTAGCACTTTCCAAATCTAGGATATGAAAGCCCACTTAATAAGCTTTCTTTTAGTACATGAATCATTTAAATCACTCATGTACTTTTCAAGTTCAAATTCACTTATCATCTCTGTGTGAATTGTTTTCGTTTTGCTGAAAGAACACTTACCTTTTTTTTGTGATCCGTGGACAGAACCTTAAAACGGTGTTTGTGTTTAAAATTCCGTAACTTGAAAAGTACATGAGTGATTTGAATGATTCTTGTACTAAAAGAAAGCTTATTAATTGGGCTTTCATATCTTAGATTTTGAAAGTGCTACATGCAGGACTTCATTAAAAAAAATGGTCCTGCGATTTTGGTTTCCTTTTGTTTACTCACCCTGTAGTATAAGACTTGTAAGCAATGGAGAACTTGGACGTATTTTCAGCGTGTACGGTTGTATAAATGGCTTTAAAAGTGTTCGGCAGTCGAGAAAACCGATTTGTATCATCAATCAAAACTGTGTTCATTACCTTTGGCAGAACGAGAGCAATACGAAAAGTATAACTGCTACGGGCAGTTTAAATATATTCATTAAGAAAAAAATAATCCATACATTTCTGGACAACTGATTATAAAACAAACTCACAAGGGACATTATTGGACGCCAAACAGGTTGGCAAACAAGTGTGAATTTTGATTGAAGTGGAACCCGACGTCACAAATCAAATTACGAAATGAAAACACGAACAAATCTTTCAAGAAATCGCAAATGTGACGAATACCAGGCCACAGCAGTGCCACAAAAACAAGAGAAAAGAAACCGCCAAGATTTAATAAGCCTGTCAAATTAAAAAAAAATCCCATCCTATGGGGTAAGACATGTTTCTGACCTCGGCAAAAAATATATAAAATACAATAAAATAAGAACCCACTTCAAAGGAAATTAAATAATACCAGTCTTTGGAAACAGGCTTTTGCCAGGCCTTGGTTATTAAAACTTCAAGGCGAACACATTTTTCAGATTTTGACCTAAACCAGGCCCGGGTGGAATCGCAGGCTTGTTAAGGGAGACATCACACGGGTTTACTCCTGGGAGCCTAGCAGCGGAGCTCGGAGATCAAAGAGGCCGGCGATATTCACGGTCGCCCGGCCGGGGGACTCGCGGCACGCGCTGCCGTTTTTTCCCCCTCTTTCCACCACGACGAATCGCGGCACAAGCGATCCGGTATCTTGTTTCAGATTACGATGAAATATGATTTGGCCTGGGCAGCGCGCGGTCCGTGTGTTTTCATTGTGAGCCCGGGTCTTTCTGTTTTTTTTTGTTTAGGCACTGGAGGATTTAGGGAGGCCTTGAACCTTACGAGAGCCCTCTCAGGAATTACCGGCATCCACAATTGAGAGGAACCTCTGCACCGTGATAGCTTCGGAGCACTCCGTAGGCATGTGGGTGTATAGGGTTATTGTTGCATAGTCATCACAATTTGCCTTTTCTTTCTTCAGTGCAATAATCCTCATCCCAAAGCAAGCCTTGTCCTCCAATAAAATGCAACAACCTTTCAAGTCATCATCTGTCTCGAAATGCTTGCATTTCTTCTCCTTTCTAGGATATCTTCTCGATCAGCTTAATTTTTCTCAACTCTCCTCTTCCAAATCAGTTCCATGCCACTACTCTTCCTCTTTTTCATCTTCATCTTTTGATCATCATCTTCTTTCATTCTTCATCTTTTGATCTTCATTTTTACCTCTGAAGCTTTCTCAAAGAAGACCCAGAGGTTCAACTTCCCATGACAAATCTCTGGTTAGAGTGTCTCTTTCTTTTCTCCTTCCCAGCACAATGACATCGCCAAGACCCATCCTCCTCCTGCTCATCAACCTCATCCTCATTACCTCAGCCAGACGGGTCGCCACCCTGCCCGAAGAGACAGGCGCCCCAGAGGAATCCAACGAGTATGTCTTAGACCTCAACAAGTTGGATGGGGACCCAGACAACCTGATGGCCCAAATCAAGCATCTAGCCTCGGCGCTCCACACCTGTGGCTTCAGCGGTGAGATGCAGCAGATGCGGCTGTTTGAGCTTGCCAATCGCTCAGTCACGTGCAATGATGGGTCACCAGCAGGGTAAGTTAAATAAAAAACAATCCATGGCAGGGGCAGATCCACAAATCAGACAAAAGGGGGTTTCATTTTCAAACAAAATTTATCAAGACATTCAGCTGAATGGGGTCAGCATTCTGGAATGACAATTTTCAGACGTGGGCCAAGACTAGTGGCAGGCGCAGATCCACAAATCAGACAAAAGGGGGCTTAATTTTCAACAAGGACATTCAGCTGAATCGGGTCAGCATTCTCGAACGACAATTTTCAGACATGGGCTAAGACTAGGGGCAGGCAGATCCACAACTCAGACAAAAGGGGGCTTCATTTTCACACAAAGTTTTAACAAGACATTCAGTTGAATCAGGTCAGCATTCTGGAAGAAGACTAGTAGCAGGCGCAGATCCACACATAAGACAGAAGGTGGCTTAATTTTCAAATAAAGCTTGATAAGACATTCAGCTGAATCGGGTCAGCATTCTGGAATGACAATATTCAGACATGGGCTAAGACAAGGGGCAGGTGCAGATCCCCAAATCAGACAGAAAGGGGCTAATTTTCACACAAAGTTTTAAATAAGGCATTCAGCTGAATCAGTCAACTTTCTGGAAGAACAATTTTCAGACGTGGGCTGAGACAAGAGAGGCCAATCAAGCCAAATTAGGGAAGGGGTACTTTAACACCCTCACCCCATGGATCAGCCAATGAGTGCCGTGGTCTCACTGGTAAGGAGTCCAATTAGTATTCTTAGACTTTACGAATGCAGAGTCGAATCCCACCAAGAAAGTCCTAGGCCTCTTCGGTAACACCTGTCTTTTGTTGTTTTTTTCCTCCACAGATACTATTTCAGACAATCTCAGGGAAGTAAAAAGTGGCTCATTTTTCTTGAAGGTACGGAGGAAATTTCCTTTTTTTGCTGGGAAGTTAAAAAAAAATTTCTTCAACCAAAAACTTTAACCCTCACTTAAAACTTCAGACAAAAATAAATCCGGTTCTTAAAAAGTCAGCAAGAGGTAAAATGTTCATGTCTATGTTTTTCTTCAATAAAATAAAAACAAGTAAAAGTGATCCAATTATTTAGCAAACTTCATTATCAGCCAAAAGGGGCATCCTAAACTTACACCTTTGCTCTTAAGGTAATGTTTTCCGATGTTTTCAAACAAATGAATCAGTTGGGGATTGGAATAATTTGCCCTTGAGCATTAAACTGAGGTCTTGCCATGATGACTGATAGCCAGGCAAATTATTCCAATCCCAACTACAGTCCTTTTTCACAACATGCAGGATTTTACACAGCAGTGAAATTGATTAAGGCAAGGAACTTGGGTCACAGTGTCCAAAAATGGTGTCATGATCAATTGACCATTGTGCAGTGATGCATGACTGAAATTAAATAACACTCAAAAGGGGTTTAGGCCAAGGATTAGGAGTATCTACACAATTAAAAATTTTCAAAATTATGCCATGGTTTTGTTGTTATTTTAAAAATATTTAGATGGTCACTTTTTGAGGGACATACTGTATACTTCAAAACCCAGCTTCAATTTCACAGACATTTCCTACTTTTCTACTCTCCACTCTCCAAACCAATATGACTAAAAGGGATTCCCCAAATCCAGCCTGGTGTATTTGAGAGGTAATATTTTGTTTCCTCACGCAGGAGGTTGGCATTGTTTTGACAGAGACAGCTGTCACAACAGATGGTTGTCGTCCAGCAGGCTTATGAGCTCCAGAACGTGGCTCAAAACAAAAACAGGTATCTCAATCAATTAACGTACTGATTGACAGGTCAATCAGGATACCAGTACACACAATTTTTCTATATCATGAAATCAGTGGATCAGGACTAAGTTTTTTTTACTGAGATCTTAAGATTGTGTTCTATAAAAGGTCTACAGCCAGAGAACCAAAGACATCTTATCAATATCTTAACAGAGTAGGCCTATACAGGTAAGGGTGAGTAAAAACAAAATGAAACCCAAAACGACAGGACCAATTTTTGAATGAAGTTTTGCCTGTAGCACTTTCAAAATTTAGGATATGACAGCCCAGCCAATGAGCTTTCTTTTGGTACAAAAATCATTCAAATCACTTTGGTACCTTTCAAGTTATGGAATTTTGAACATAAACATCGTTTTACTATCAAAAAGGTGTGTTCTTTTGCAAAACGAAAACAATTCACATGCATCCCTATGATAATTGCATCATTTCGCTGAGAGAACACTTACTTTTTTTGTGATCCGTGGACAGAACTTTAAACAGTGTTTGTGTTCAAAATTCCGTAACTTCAAAAGTACCTTAGTAATTTGAATGATTCTTGTACCAATAGAAAGCTCATTGACTGGGCTTTCATATCCTAGATATATGTTCTGCAACGATATATGTTCTGCAATGCTTTAACCAGTTAAATGACCACTATCTTCTCAAGGTACTGGAATCTTGTCTCCGGATCCGGAGGAGAACCCCATCTTCTGGAAGTCCAATGTCGTGTGAGTTTCCAATAACTACCTCTGGAGATTTACGGCACTTAAGTTGTTATTGCTGTGAATGGATTTGACCTGATATGACCTCTCTAAGGTCAAAGGTCCCCCACAGTGCCATGCGGCTGGTCGCAAACTCCTGTGATGCCCCGACAAGAATGTGTATATATTTATATTTTCATACAAGAACTACTGGAATTTCAACTTTTGATGGGATCACATTTTTGAGAGGGTTGAGTTGTGGCATCAGTCCTTGGAGCAGGTTTAAAAACAAACAAGAACACCTTGAACACAGGATCCGCTTGCAAGAATTTGGATTTCAGGGAAAGAATGAAGGGAGATGTTCAAACAAACCCTCTTTTCCAAACAAAAAGGGAAGATACAACATTTGCAAACATCAAAAAACAAAATGCAGAATAACTCAATTTGAAAAAGTAGGAGCACTTTTTGAAAATAAGCCAGTTTTTTCCAACACTGGTCGGCTGACTAGCGTTGGAAAAATACAATTTTCTTGAAAATGTCAGCACACCGGGTGCCACGATTTTACAGGATGCTTCTGACCGTACAATTCCCCAAAGTCTACATATTGCTCCGTTTCATCTTAAGTGGGGTCAGGGCACCAGACTACAAGAACACGATTAGTTTTCTTGGTTTCCCAGCATATACAAGCCCAAAACTTGAAACATTTATTTCTGAAAATTGCAGCAAAAGCAAATGTTGTACATTCCCTTTAAAGGTAGAGTATATCCTTTGCAGCTATCCAGAAAGTAACTGACCATATTATTGCTGAAAAGCATACTTGGCTTAAAGACAGTAATGGCACTAAACTCCCTGTGAAATTATTCTTTCAGGCATGCTGTCATTTTGAAGAAAACAATAAAAGAAGGTCATTTCCAAAGATGCATCTAAAAGATGTATTTTTAACGCATATGAATTTTTAACGACTCAGGATATATTTTGTTTGCAGGTATGTTCCCTATTGCTCCAGTGATGTGTGGAGTGGGACAGCATCAGCATCGGATTCAGGTACGTCTGGGTCATGCCCAATATCATGTGGTGCTAAACAAACAACATTCATCTATAAAATGAACATCATTAGCAGGAATAAGCATATCAACTTCTGAAATTGGCCATAATCTTCAATAATATATTATTGACAAGTTACTTCCTTCCTTCCTTGCAAGTGCAGCCTCAAATGTACGAGGATAAATGCACTTGACAGAAACACCGGGGCGAACCCCTTCTCTTAGCGATAAGTGTTACTGTGTTTTTTTTACGTGCATTACACAACACACGGGACCTACGGCTTTACGTCCCATCCGAAGGACGAAGCAATAATGGTTAAGTGCCTTGCTTAAGGGCACAAGTGTCCACCCGGCGGGCTCGAACCCAAGCCACTATTGCCTCTGAAACACCAGAGCAATGAGTCCGGTGCTCTAAACCACTAGGCCATGACACTCCATAATTGAATTCCTCATCAAATAACCCAAAAAGGTAAAATAACTTGGTTACTTTGACCATATGTCACATGGAATCCGTGAACTAATGAATAGGATGTGAACTACAACTACAAGTGAGAAACATGTTGATAGATTCAAAACCAATTTATAAAATCTATAGTCGATTGAAGTATTTTTTTTAGCAGATCATATGCCAAGAAAAGTCAGGAAGCGCCTATAGTCCAAAAGACTCTTGACATAGGAAATAAGACTAGGAAAGTCTTAAAAGATGGAGCTTATTGGTGAAGCTCTTGACAGAATGTGGGTTGTAGGATGATGGGAAGCACGATTGTGGTAGAGAGTTTATGTTCGGACAATGAAGAATAATGCTTGTAGAATTCAAAACAATTCTACCATGAATACAAGCCTGGGAGATGTTTCAATCGTCTGTATTCATTTATCTTTCAGATGGTTATGCGTTTATGGGTGCTCTTATACTGAATGAGGTATTTGAGGAGCTACTTGGTGTTGGGCTCATGGATGCAAGACAGATTGTCTTTGCTGGAAGCAGGTTAGTTACTGAAAACAAATTTGGAGATTTTTCAATCAAATTTGTCGAAACAAATCCTTGATAAAAATGGTATTTGATAAACTAATTCTTGGAATTTTACCAGTTTTCATGACTAAGAAAGATTCCTCATTGTCGTAATGTTATCATTATATTAAGACACAAATCCTTCGGGAAAAAAATGCTGACACTTTCTGACATTTCTGTGCCCTGGGTTCGAGTCCCACCTAAGCCAACAAGTTGATTTTAGTATACTCCATGCCTAGTTCTTTGGGTTTCTAAGTGAATATATCTGGGGTTTTCCTCCAACTATGATGTTTAACATTCTACATTGACTTCTCTGAACATGTTTCTCCAGGCTTATAAGCAAAAGAGCCATGAGAAGATAAACACATTTTCAAAACATCCAATTTTTTTATTATCAAAGTGCTGGTGGTACAGGAGTGCTTCTGAACCTGGACCGCATAACTTCCATGCTGGAAGAAGCAGGCAGTACAGCCCAAGTCCTTGGGCTAATAGACTCAGGCTGGTTCCTGGATCAGGAACACCAGACACCGGGAGCAGAATGCAACGATGCTCTCTACTGTGATCCAGCACTAGCCTTGCAGCTAGGAACCAAGTAAGCTCAACCAAGAACTTGGATTTTCTCACTCAATAAAGCAATTGTACAAGTCATCAATTTTTTTTTTAATACACTGACATAATTATGATTTTTTTTTCTGAATGTACCCATAAGGAGACCTTTTTTTTGGTCATAAGTTATACATTAGGGAGACACCGGCCATTATATAGACATTTCAATGTCTCCCTAGTTCCTTATGTCACAACTCCTGTTTAGAGGTAAAATTGTATTGTCGCAGATAGGGTAGATCAATTGCCTGTAGTCCAAAACATAAATATACCATAATTCGTGGGGGTAGGATAAGGGAAAATTGGAATTAGGGGTCATTAAAGTTTTGTGCTCAACCCTATGGGAATGTCCCCCTAAGGTACCATTCCCCGTAATTATAACCACTTATAATCACAGACTGCATTGTCGTAATTATAGCTCAATACATTTTCAAGGTAGCTGAATTTTTCAAGGTAGCTGAATTTTTTAAGGTAGCTCAAGATCTTTGACTGGAACATTTATGATAAGTTCATACCAATACACCCACTGACCCAGGCAACATATTTTTTTAGGCATCATATGCTTGCATTCTGTATGTTTATCAAGCATACAATTTACTTTGAAAGAAAAATGTATTGAGACAGTTGCGTTATTTCAATACTAATTCAACTTATAAAGTTGAAGTAGACTTACTTATGTTTGTATGAAAATATCATACTGATGGTGAATGGCTGTATATCTGAAATGTTATTGTTGGGAATTGGGTGGCAATTGATATTGTTATCGATGTGTCTGTTGTAGATGGAATAATGTTAGTTTTGGTGTATAATCAGTGTCACAGCAACGTCACACAACTGTGAAACTCAACATCAAGGTATCATTTTCATTCTTAGGAATACTAGCTTGTATAATGTAAATAAATCTAGAAAATTTAATTATCAATTAAAGAATATCAATTTAAAATCAAGAAAACCAAGACTAGTAAATCAAAGAAAACTAAACGGAGAGTTGTCTCATTCGGCAGGTTGTGGAACAGTTTAGCACCCAAGAGTTGCATCGAGATGTATGGTGAGGAGCAGATGTGGAAATGTTTCTTTGGCTTCCGGATACACGAAACATTACAGAGTAAGTCATCTTCAGCCCTTATTCAGAGAAAGGTGGGGAGGGTTGATCAATAGAAACATTGTGTCTTGAGGTTTGCAACAAAAGATGATGTCAGATGAAGGTTTTTTTCCCCAGCTGTCAAGCAGAAGGCTTGTGATGGACTTGTGACGGACTTGTGACGGACTTGTGACGGACTTGTGACAGACTTGTGACGGAGTTGTGACGGACTTGTCATGGACTTGTCATGGACTTGTCATGGACTTGTGATGAACTTGAGATGGACTTGTCATGGACTTGTCATGGACTTGTCATGGACTTGTCATGGACTTGTGTTGGAATTGTCATGGACTTGTCATGGACTTGTCATGGACTTGTCATGGACTTGTCATGGACTTGTCATGGACTCGTCATGGACTGGTCATGGACTGGTCATGGACTCGTCATGGACTCGTCATGGACTTGTCATGGACTTGTCATGGACTTGTCATGGACTTGTCATGGACTTTTCATGGACTTGTCATGGACTTGTCATGGACTTGTCATGGGCTTGCAGGGACTTTTCATGGACTAGAATACAACATTGGCAATTATGACATTTCATTGGTTGGTAATGTGCCATGGTTTAACTGTTCTTTCATTATTGATTGGCTTTCAGCGCCAGTTTTCATCTTCCAGTGGCTGTATGATGAGGCTCAGTTGACAGTGGGTATGTCGGGACCTCCTATCCAGATCGAACACTGGAACTTCATGCAGAAGACAGGAAGGGACATGAGGGCCTCGCTCCGTAATGCATCGTAATTGCTTTTCCTTCTACTTCTTTTTAAAAAGTTTTTAAATTGACTTATAAAGTCTGATGTTAGAGAAAGTCTTATGTGATCAATATGTCAGGACCTTTAATATTGAACAGTAGAATACAAAGTGTTGTACAATTCAAAAATTTGAAATCACTGACGCAATGTGTTTTAAAAGGTCAGATGACGCGAAACTTCATTTTTAGCTTGAAATTAATTGGAAGCTGACAGATTAAATGAACTCACTTAGTAAATATTAATGCATTATGTTACAAGTTCCTGGCCAATGGGAACAAATAAGCTAACATATTTGTGAATTTTATTTCTTTGTTCGTCTTTCAGTGCAGTATTTGCTCCAGCCTGCTACGCTCACATGGTCCTTACGAAAAGGTGAGTCATATTAATAAATTTATCACAGAGCTGCATGCAGCACTCGTACTTTGCCACCTGCAGATGCCTTAAGTAATAAAAACTAAATTCATATTTTAGTGAGGAGTAAGCCTTTTTTAAAACTTAACTTAGGCCAATCAACATTGATTTTTAGGTTTTCATCACTCAACATTGAAGTAAAAAATTGGTCGGGAGGGGAATTTATATTTATATTTCATAAATTCCGCGGGAGGGGAATTTATATTTATATTTCATAAATTCCACTTCTTCACATTCAAAGTGAATTGAGGGTACAACGTCAGATAAACCTAAAAGAAGACACAACAAACATGAAAACTACTTAATATTAAGACCAGTCAGCTGTTTAATGACCTAGGATTTGTGTCTAGAATTTAGAAAGGGTAATGAAGCTCACAGTGCGACCGTGCCTGTGGATTTGGTGAGAAACTTGTCTGGAAAAAAACACACTTTCAGAAAAAATATAAAATATAAAAAAAAATGGGGCGGGAGTGAAAATCGAGGAGGGAGGTGATGAAAACCTAAAAATCAGTGTTGATTGGCCTATGGGATCCGTGCACCAACGAAAGAGGGTGCCCTTTTACCTAGCAACGATGTCCCATGGGCAGGACATTTAGCTGGTTGACGTGCACAGTTCCTTGCGTGTGACACACGTACACCAGGGGATTTGTACTATGTACACTCAGTGGTACGGCCGCGCGTCGCGGCAAAATTGCAGTCGGGTAAGATGGCGTCGGTCGGTCACCCCCAACTGTACTTTCTTTATCGGTGAGGCTTGTGAACGGAGCGGATATGTATACTGATCTTTTACAAATATGATTTCACTTTTAACATTTTCCTCTCCACAGTGACTGGACCAATATTCAAGTGCGGAACGTCGGCCTTCACAAAGCCCTCAAGTGCTGGCTGAAGAAGAATGAACCAGAACGTAAGTCAGTCAAAGGGTGTCCAGTAATACTTGGTGACCAGTAATTTGCCCAAGAGAGGGCGCCATTTCAAAAAAGCACAGCTCTGGCCAAGTTCGAGCAGGGACTATTTGTCAACCACTGGTTGGTTTTGCCTGGTACCCAGGATATATTTTACGTATAGGTTACCATGCAAAATCGACCAATGGTTGACAAATAGTCGCTGTTCGCACTTGGCTTCTATGTGCTGTGGCCAAGTTTTCAAGGTCATCCATTTTTGACGTTTTCTCAATTTGTTCATGTCTCACTGATAGACATGCGGCCTGAGAATACTCAGCCGACACAAGTAGAGCTGACAACCTAATAACTAACATGACAACAATACTAATGAGCCTAACTATTGATTGGAATAATCTGAGTGGATATACAAGACTTTTCTTAAGTCGTTGATCACATGTCGTTGAAGTATTCGTCCCAACCCACGGCCCGGTTGCACCGCAAAAGTAGAAGTTCTATTCCACGGCAAATAGAAGTTCCAAAGCAGAAGGGATTTGGTTATTGCTCCAGATGTGAGCACAAAATGTCCCAGGTGGACGATGCTAAATGATTTTGATCAAATTTTATATTTGAATTACCAAAGGCGGTTGGTATCCAATTCTGTCTGTTTGGTACACTCTTAGGGCATGTTGGTTCACTGTAAAACAAATTTACATAAAAACGAAATCATTAATGCCAAATGTATCAAGCATATTGTATATTTACTTGTGCAATGTTGTGCAGTGAACTTGTCTTGTGCTGAGTGTGTTTTGCTGTTGTAATGCATGGAATGCATGTTCGCTTCAATGGTGCTTGTACATGTATGTAGTTCTAACACTGTACTGCAATACAAAATTATCTTCCCCAAAAATTGTTAGCACATACATAGAACTCTGTTTAAGAGGAAAGCCTTCTTCGCATTAAAAGGTATTTTCCATTAGAATAGACCTGAGACGTAATGACGTAATGGCTTTGTTTACATATGTGCTTTCCTATGGGAGCAGAGTCGGGACGCCTGATAAAGTGGGAAGCGTCTACTTCATAGGAAAGCGCACATGTAAAAAAAGTGTGACGTCATTACGTCTCAGGCCTATTAATCTCAACATGATGATAAACTGGGGGGGGGGGGGGGGGGGGGGGGTCAATACCAAGATATGGAGCAAGGGGGACTTATGTGAAACTCCAGGACCACTGGCCTTGGAAGGAAACAACTTCCAGTTGGAGACGATTCTTATGGGAGGCAGATTGTATCTTAACATACAAGGAATGGGATATGCACACAAGGGGATGTGCCTAAAATGGCATAGCACTGTTCATACTTTTCATAAGCTCTGCTATTTAGTATATGCTAATAATTAACTAACAACAGAAAGCCAATCCTTTTATGTATGAATTAAAAATAGTGCAAGGAAAAAAGGAAACATCAAAGTATGCTCAAACCTACAGGCATTTGAAGAAAAGAAAACTGTCATGAAATAGCTGCTACAAAATCTGCATATGCAAAACTGCTTAAGCATGGTTTAGAAATCTACAAAAACAACGAACAGACTGCTGTTTTGTGATGACAAAAATGAGCCAGCCACAGCCATCTCCTCATGAAAGCCAGAGCCATCAGGAGTCCTGCCAGAAATCATCCATCAAAACCAAAATCCTAAAATCCATCTCCTGCTTCAACCCTGAATGTAAAGATAAAAAACATCCAACAGCCGCAGATATAATAGAGACATGAAATAGCCACAGGCAAGTTCTGAACTGGTCTCCATGGTGATATCTCACGCAGTGCCTGATTTGACAAGGGAGGAATGGGGGCCCCTCTTTAGCTACTCCCAAGAATCGATAAACCCCGAGGAATTTGGGAGCGGGTGGCTCGTGACAACCGCATCACCTCTGACAACAGTAGGGGCTGATGAGGAGGATGAAGATAGTGGAGGAGGTGGCTGGTGGCCATGGAAACGAAGTGCAGGTTTGTTGTTGTTGTCATGGCAATGATAATCTGCAACAAGAAACAAGTCCAATTCACAACAACTCTTTAGGACACAAACTGAGCATGACGACTACTACCACAGCTTTTTATGAAAGCGACACATAAAACCAAATAAACTTTTCAGTTTTGTGCAATTCAGAAATTACATCAATGGATCTAATAATGTGTTTGGCTTTCTGTTAGTGTTAAGGCCAGTTCATACTTCAAACGAAAGCAAGCCGAAGCGAAATTCATGACGTCAACAACGGTGGACGCACTTCAAACGTATTGTTAACGTCACAAATTTCGCTTCACTTTTGCGTGAAGTATGAACCAGGCTTTACAGTATTCTTGTACTCTGTAGCCTTGATGCATGTTTTAATGACGTAGTGCTTACATAATGTAAAGTAGCCCTAATGTTTGTGAAGAAAAGGTTGGTTTGAAATTACTCATAGGATCTGTATGACCAGTTGTTCTGTAATTCACTACCTTTATGTGTGTACAATAGGGAACAAAACTTGTAATGGTCTCCACAAGGCAATTTCTATACATGAATACGTCTCCACAAGGTTATCACAAAATGGATGTATGGATTTTACTCAAAAACTAGGAATTTCCAAGGTGTGTTTATCCATTGCAAATTGAAGTCTTTTATGTAAGAGATATTTGGCCCAAATTTTAGCCCAGGAAATTAATTCTGGTTAAAACAGAAGCATTTTGAAACTAGATTTTGACACTCTAAAATTTTAGTACCAAGAACAAAGAGATGTCTCCACAAGGATACAAATTCCAGTATGTGTGGTTTGTTACAATCCTAAATCACAACAATAATCAAGTTCGCTAAGTGAACTCATTTTTCTTCGATTCTTTTCTTAATAGAAGAGCCAGAGAGAAGAGGAAAGAAGAACAAACGACGAAGCGGCCGTCGGAGCAGCCCAGCCTTAGACAGAGAGATGCAGGGTGATGACCCAAGGGCCGCGGCCAAGCGGTCAACCACTCGGACCAAGAAAAAGTGTCAGCAACGGCTGCTGGACCATGCGACATGTCCTCACTGTAATCCACATTGTCCCAAGATGAGAAACCCATTCACAGGTAGGCAAGGGCCAAGGGTATACATGTATGGCATTTTCCTTGGTTCAGTAGCTTCCACCTGGGCCCAATTTTGCAGTATTAATAAGCCCCTAATTTTCTGCTTACATAGTCTGGGTCTATTTGATAAGTACATGTACCTCTGAGGAAAAATTGTTCTCAAATCAGTAGCGTTATGATGGAAATGTGACTGAGTGTGCAACCGTACGCACATCCACCCTGTGAAACTAGAGTGCTTCATGATTGAACAACTTTCTTCAATACTTAGCACAACCAATGTTAAGCATCAGCATACTAGGATTGGGCCCCAGGGCCCAATTCGTGGCAATGCTTAACAGTTCCCCGAAAAATTGTGCTGACCTTTTAACACTATTTCATAGAATGGATGAGTGGTTGTGAGTGCATGGAGATTTCTATTGTTGCGTCACTAATTTAACCAAGTTTTTCCTCTTATGTAAGCATACTGGCACCTTTTGCATGTTTGTTACTGCTTACGGTCGCCATGAAATAGCAGAAAAGGCGCCCCCTATTGATGAATGAGGGCTTGGGTGTATTGCATTCACCAAGAAAAAGACATAGAAAAATACATCCCCTATTGAGGAATGAGATCCAGGCTCTGGCCCCTCCCCCCGATAGATCGGTATAGGCCCTATATCTGGGTAAACAATAAGTAACTTCTCTAGTCTACTGCCACTCGACATAAAAGCATCGAAATATTAATCATGATCGCTAAAGATCATCAGGAACCGGAGGGCCAGGGCGTAACATTCACTGAAATGAAAAGAGCACCACCTATCGACGAATGAGGGCCAGGGTGAACGATTCACAGAAAAGAGAACATGGGAAAGGGCGCCCCCTATCATGCATGAGGTCAAGCCCAACACCCCCCCCCTTTTTTTTTTATTTGCAACAGCCGGCTGGCACTGCTTGCCCCCCCCCCCCCCCCCCCCCCCAATTTAGAACTGTGTTCTGCCACTGCTTGAGTAAACACAATGTACAATGTATTATCTTCAAGCAAACTTGTATCCTTGATCCTGATTGGTCGATCCATGGCAACAAGCCGTGCTACATATAACCATGTAGCACGGCCACGGTCCATACCGCACTCCGCGTGTTGCACTATTCCAAGATGCGTGCGCCATTAAACATGCACGTGTTTAATAGGATAAGCGCTGAAGTTTGTGCACAGCTCGCGTTTAATCTTTATTGTGCTTCAAGTTTGCTTGAAGAAAACATTTGTTATCACGCTCGCGCTCGTGGGACACGGAAAATGTAGTGTGTCTGTGTCCTCGTGGTATGTGGGACACAGACGCACTACATTATTCCGTGTTCCACTCGCGCTCGCGGGATAACTTATAATACATATGCTAATGGTTAAAGTATGGGGGAACTTTCACTTATGACACAAAACTTAAAACCATAATCTTACTTCCACTACAATTTTTTTTTTTAAAGTCGTCCTAAAAATTGAAGTGTTGTAAATGAATCTATCTTTGCCATTATATCTGCAGACGAGGACATGGAATTTCTGTCTTTCATGCGACTGTTTGGTCTGGACCTCAGCGCACTGGCCGAGCAGATGGGATTGGATGAGAGGGCGCTCTCCATGGTGGATCCAGCTGTTGCTATGCAAGTACTGGCAGAGGCAGCACGTAACTAAGAGCAGATCACCATGGTAGCAGAGACACCTGATTTTTTGGCCATCCATTTTCAGTTTTGAAAGTGACAAATTCTCGGCGGACCAAACAAATCTCAGACTATTTGTATAACCTAAACAATATGAACTGTTCATATCTGCAAATTTTGTTACGATTTGTTCTGTCAGACCACATCCTAAAACACTTCAGAACCACAACCATTTAAACAATTATTTGTTGGGATTCGGGCAAAAAAGCGATTGTTAGTCCCCCCCCCCCCCAAAAAAAACGATTTTAATCATGCGTGTCAACCTTTTTTTTTTTTTTCAAATTAACACGGAAGCTACAACAGTGCCCTCTATTGCCGCACCTCCTCAAATTTTTGTACCAAGGAGCACCAAGGAATGGGGAAATTGCACCAAGGCAAATGATAAAGGGCACCAAGGCAAATTATGGAGGACACCAATGTATAAGGAGGACACAAATAAGCAAAATAGTACCCACCTTGTCTGTACAATTCAAGCTTGGGGAAAAAAAAAAAAAAACAAACAAAAAAAACCGCGTCGCCGCATCAATTCCGGAACTTCGGTCTGACCAGAGACCGATTTTTTTTTTTTTGGCCTTACCAGCATATTACAAATCATAACAAAGTTATGTGTCATTACAGGTTACAATCCATTCCTGAAAATACTCGCCCCCCCAAAAAAAAACACACCATGTATCTTCATCCAAAAGAGCGTGTATCTGCCATGTGTAGGAAAAATGCAACACATTTGTTTCACAGCCGCCAAATTTGCTTATGAATGAATTCAGGAAACTTTGCATGGTACAAATGTACAAGATCAAATGACATCACTCGTTTTTGTTGTTTAAAGACCAGGAGCTTGGAAGCGACAGGCAGTATTAAATAAAACCAGGTAATATTTATGCATTAACCTCAGTCTGTAGTATTAACATAAATTGCAGTATTAATCAAGTTTGAGATATTTTTTTAAAACTTTACCCAAAGCTGTGGAGTGATTTAAGGCTGCATCCGAATCATGTCTAGAGCTAGGTCTAGGTCTGCGTCCATTGAAAATACGCGGGGACGCGCTGAAAATAGACGTAGCCGTAGCTCCTGAAGCCCGTTTTGGACACAGCCGAAGTTTCAACCGCACTGGGATCTTTTTTTTATTTTTCAAAGTAATTTATGTGTAAAGAGGAGAACGATTTACATGTAGATTCAAGTTGTGGTTAAGCTGAAACAAATATTACAGTAAAACGACTGTGTAAAAATGACGTAAAAATTAGGGATGATAAGTAAATATATTAGGATTGTTTAAACTCTGTAATAATTGCTAATTTTACAGCAACTTTTTATATGTACATATATATTTTATTTTAGTGTTGTGAGTTATTCTTGGTCAGATTTTTTTGAAACTTTTTTCACCCATTTCCGTCAGTGAGCGAGTGGATTAAAAAACAAAAACCTTGACTTTGGGGACTGTAGAATCGGAGAAAAAATTACTGATCACATACAATACCAAATTTGGTATCTTTTATCCAAAAAAGCACCTTTATTTGAATTAAAATAGCTCCGAAACAAATTTTACTATCCATAATTTGATATATCTGTGTATAACTTCTATCTATAGGCACTAATATACATGTAGTACATGTATAAATTATGGTTCTAGTATTAAACCTTTGCTTTGAAAACAAATTGAAAAAAAATTATACAAAATCTACAGTACATCCCCTACCAAAATTTTGTTTTGATACTGAACTGAAAGACCTTAATTTAACAAAACAGGAAGCACAACATGTCCTACATATACGGACGAATCATGAGTTGTCAATTGGAGTCAAACAAGGCTCTAAAATGTGAAAACAAAACATAATTTCTAAAGCCACTACCTAGAGCATTTTTTTTTAATAACTTATGAAGTATTGATAAATTATCTTGGATAAGGCCTCTTTTTCAAAGGATTTTAAAAAAATTATTATCTAAGTTGTGCTTACGCACTACACACAGAAATACCTCAGCTTTAGAATTTTTACAACAGTTAACCTAGAGCTATTTTTTATATTAATGGGACAATGTGAAACGGAGGACTGTACAAGTACAGTCACACTTGGCGAGTGTGAAAGAGTCTTCTCCGGGTTCTTAGTGTAAGTGCTGACAAGGATTGCCCGAAATCTCTTGAAATCTTCTCGAAAATGTGCGATCTCTTGACGGTGAGAACAGGACCTGCATATCACTGCCATAAATGTGTTATTCACGTACGTGGGTAGAGGACTTTAATATTTAAAGTCGTGTACAATATCTGCATGTATTTTATATTACGTTTGTATTACAGTGAATTAAAAAAACGAACTGTACAGGTTGGTACATATTATGTGAACTTGTTTGTTTGAGTCTACAAGTACCTGTTGTCTGAGTCTACCTGTCTATCTGATGATTTAAAGAATTCTTAAAATATCCCTAAACTATTCTAAAAAACCAAACAAATAGAAACATTCTGATCACATTTTGTGATAATATTTCTAATTAATTGGGGCGATTCACAATGCAGTGCGCCACCAAGGGTTTGTCATGGAGAGTCCACTTTTCAAGTTTACGGTCGACAAAACATGGCCCATTTGAACGAGTGTCAGTAGACAACTGGAGCTAATTTGTTATCGATACCTTACCAAAAACTCCATATTGATAAAAAGAAAAGAAAAGGGCAAACGTATACTCGAATCATACGCTTACGAAACTACTGAGCGGAAAAACTAACAATTTCATGTTACTGTGACTTTGCCGACCATCTCCCACAATGCACTGGGAAAAATAAACTCTCCGTGGCGCATTGCATTGTGAATTGCCCGAATTGATTGATTGATTTGGAATGTTACATAAGCAAAATAGAAAGTAAAGTTAAGAAGTGCGACCATGATGCAACCGTGTAAAAAAAAAAGAAGGGAATTCTAAAAAGTAAACTGAAAAGGCTAACCTATGGGACGTGTATTGAAGCATATGCTTGATTTGCTGCATCAAATAAAATAAGTTCAATTGCAGATGAGCATCGATTCAGAGATTACCTTGTCATAAAATATGATGTTCTTCATGTGCCTTATGGCCAAAATCTTCAGTGAAGAGCCAACAAGGATCTTACGATAAATTGTTCCTACCAGATTGGAGATTACACCCATTCCTTTGGCGTCTTGAGAACTTTCATCAGCTCATCTTCCTTAGATCCTTCTACAGGAGAATGCTTGTATCTCCATTTCTGCTCAGATCATTGGGGGGAAAAAAGATGGATTGTTTTTTTATGCAGAGAATTTGAAACAAGAGTTTTAACTGGATAAAATGTTTTGCTTTCACTGAATAAATGATTAAAAAATAAATAAAGACAACTTACTGCACTGAGAGGCAATGACATCAGGATGCTTTCTATTCTTGCTTGGGGTGTAAAAAGTCCAAATTTTGTACCCCTGTCGTGCACAAGGTTGAACTCAACATACCTGGAAAAAGTAAACGAGTTTTAATCTAGGCTATTATAAGCTGTTGAACAAGTTAATCACAATTCAAACCAACAAGAACTCACACACAAGTGTGATACTGAGAGCTCATTTATGTTCAATAGACACCATTTGCAAACATCCAAAAATATAATTGCCAAACTATGAAATATATCCTACTTGATTGTAAGTAAATAATAGGATCGACAATCCAGTGAAATTGTTGCGCCTAATATGCTGTCATTTTCAAGAAAAGAGGAATTGCAATCATTTCCTTGCGATGGTAAGGACCAAACCATCATGACAAAAAAAAAAACACTTCTTTTTCAAGTACCGCCCCAAATTGACCAAATTTAGTTTAGTTTGCAATCAGTTACATATAGTCTGAGTATCACCTGTTATCCACGGAGCCTAGTCTCCTGTCTAACGTCTGATATATCCAAGCATGCAGATTTATGCGATCCCGCGCCTCAGCCAATCGGAGTCGACTTTACTTAATATTGACATCATTTCATTCCAAACTCGGGACCAAATGTTTGGTCAATTCGAATGCAGTGTTTTGTAATACAACAACGGCCAGGCGCGTATCACGTAACATAATACAGAGTGCCTGACCACAGCCTTTGTTGCTGTGTCTAGATTTTTTTTATTCAGGTCTATGACGCGTCAACAGGTGAATGACCGAAGACCCCATATAGAAAGCGCCCGCTGATTGGTCAAAATCGAGAGGTCAAGATGCGGCTGTCTTGCATAATTAATCAGCGAATCTGCTAAAATATTATAGACCATGGCGAACTATTACATAGACTATTACATATCCATGAATGAGAAGTATTTTCCTGAGTGACAAACTAGGGATCATACCACAAGAGGGTGCAAGTCAACGCGTTTTAATGAACATTTTGGAAGGGAGGACTTTTATGGAAACCTTGCCTTGCGTTGAGAAAAATGAAGATGCATATTCACAGTTTTCTCAAAAACTATATCTACTGAGCTTAAATTTTGACCTGCTTCAGATTTATTGTATTGATTTTCCTTGGTTTTTGGTTTGTTTTATTTGGGGGGCAAATGGTGTCCATTACCTTCAAAAGGAACCAAATTTTATAGGAGTCCAAATTTCATATGGCACTGACAAACCTTACCTTCCACGTCTGAGCAGCTGCCATTCTCTGCATTAAAAGAGACCAATATGAAAGTAATGTTTAGAAAGTTTATGAAAGTAACTCAATAATAAGTGATTAAAATCATTTAAAACTAATAATTACATGCACAATCATTCTTCAATCCAATGTACACAAACTCTGCATCTTCATATGGAAACTGAACACATGGCAGTGATGGCATTGAAGTTATTTCATATCTCTTTGTCACCGTTGCTGTTTTTACCTTTCTTTCAGTCCATACCCATCATTCATGTGTTTCTTGATCATAGGCACGTAGCTTGGTATAACGGCATTGGCACATTCCTTGAAATGAAGACAATATCATGACAATGTCAATAATTAAGATTTGAGGCTTTGCATGGTGAAGATACTAAATAATGAAAGGTTTGCGGAAACACCATGTGCGAATAATTTCTCAACTAAGAGAATGGTTCTGAAAAGAACCAGAGGTATAAACTCGACGTTCCGGTCAGTATGCTCTGACCGTCTTCAGGAGAGTGCCTAAACTCTAAGAAAGTGAATACTTAAGTAGCAAAAGGTGAAATCAATGGAGTGTGAAGTTGCATCCTGTGAGGATGCCAAGTAGACAGGATCCCTGAGCAAGCTTAGTGCCCACTGAAGTGGAACAGTAGGGTTGCAGTGTCAGTGGAGGGAGGACCTAGGGTATAGGAGACCCATCAGTCTAAGGTAGTAGCTGAGGACCTAGGGTATAGGAGACCCATCAGTCTGGAGAAGTGGGAGCCAGATGTCGTTGAGATGAAACCCGATGTCTTGCGGAACTGTGTTGTGCTTGCGGATCTCGATGGCTTCCCGTATGCGTCTTGGATGCCAGAACTGGATCGGTGCGATGAGTTCGGCCGCATCCCAAGACAGCAGCCAACGACGTCCGCATCAAGATGAATGAAGTCCTCCGCAAGGCTCGCCCAGCTAAACCTAATCTGACCAAACCAGAGCGGTTCGCTGTCAGTGACCTTCGCCGAGACAACTCCATCCACATCCTCACAGCGGACAAGGGCAACGCCACCGTCGTCATGGACAGGGAGGACTACAGCAACAAGGTAAAAGACATACTTTCTTCTGGTTCATACCGCCCACTCCCCAAGAACCCCATCCCCGCCATCGAGAAGCGAGTTGCCAGCCAACTTCTCCTCTTGCATCGAGCAGATGCATTATCCACCCCCCTCTACAGACGACTCAGACCCTCCAGTTCGATCTGTCCCAGGTTCTTTGGTCAACCAAAGATTCACAAACCTGAGATCCCTCTGCGCCCCATAGTTGCCTCTCGAGGTTCCCCCACTTACCACACAGCCCAACACTTAGCCAAAATCCTCAGACCCTTGGTGGGCCAGACACCACACCATGTGTCCAACTCTTCCCAGTTTGTCAGCATCACCAGAAACCTCACTGTCCAACCCACTGACTTGCTTGTCAGTTTTGACGTCGTCTCACTCTTCACCAATGTTCCCACAGGCGAGGCCTGCAAACTAGCTAAGGAAAGACTTGAACATGATACCACTCTCGCTGAACGCACAGACCTGTCCCCCGACCAAATTCATGATCTGTTACTAACATGTATTTCTTCCAGTTGTTTTCAGTGGCAAGGCAAGTTCTACGAGCAAACGGCTGGGACCTCCATGGGATCTCCTTTATCCCCGGTCCTAGCCGACATCTTCATGGAGGAGTTCGAGTCTTCCTCCCTACTCACAGCGGATCTTCGGCCGAGCCTGTGGCTACGCTACGTTGATGACACCTTCGTAGTGTGGCCCCATGGCCCGGACACACTCCAAGACTTCCTCCAGTACCTCAACAAGCAACACACCAGCATCAGCTTCACCATGGAACAAGAACAGCATGGCACCATTCCTTTCCTGGACGTCAAGATCTCCAGGAATCCGGATGGCACCCTGGGACACAGCGTCTACAGGAAACCCACCCACACCGACCGCTATCTCCACCAGCGGTCGTTCCATCACCCCAGCATCAAGTCATCGGTCAACCGCACCCTAGTACAGAGAGCCTTCGAGGTCTGCGACCAAGACAACCTCAAGCGTGAACTCAAGCACATCCAGACGTCACTACAACGGAACGGCTACAAACCCAACCGCATCAAGATCAGCAAACCTGACCAACGGGTCCCCTATACCCAAGGTCCTCCCACTGTATCTCCCTCGGTCACTCTTCCTTACATAGGTCCAGCTTCTCATCATCTGCAACGCATCCTCCGACAAGCCGGCGTCAAGGTGTACCACTCATCTGGCAACAAGCTCCAAGGCAGCCTCCATACTCACAAGGACAAGCAGGACTCCTCTTCCAAGCCGGGAGTCTACCGCATTCCATGCGAATGCGGCAAAGTCTACATCGGCGAAACCGGTCGGAACCTTCCCACTAGGCTCAAGGAACACAGAGCACATGGACGGCGAGGGGATTTTGACAAATCGGCCATTGTCAAACATTCCCACATCAACGACCACAAAGTTGATTGGGATGCGGCCGAACTCATCGCACCGATCCAGTTCTGGCATCCAAGACGCATACGGGAAGCCATCGAGATCCGCAAGCACAACACAGTTCCGCAAGACATCGGGTTTCATCTCAACGACATCTGGCTCCCACTTCTCCAGACTGATGGGTCTCCTATACCCTAGGTCCTCAGCTACTACCTTAGACTGATGGGTCTCCTATACCCTAGGTCCTCCCTCCACTGACACTGCAACCCTACTGTTCCACTTCAGTGGGCACTAAGCTTGCTCAGGGATCCTGTCTACTTGGCATCCTCACAGGATGCAACTTCACACTCCATTGATTTCACCTTTTGCTACTTAAGTATTCACTTTCTTAGAGTTTAGGCACTCTCCTGAAGACGGTCAGAGCATACTGACCGGAACGTCGAGTTTATACCTCTGGTTCTTTTCAGAACCATTCTCTTAGTTGAGAAATTATTCGCACATGGTGTTTCCGCAAACCTTTCATTATTTAATGTCAATAATGCTAGAATCATTTTTCCTCATTTCATAGCTTGTGTAAACTGAGTGAGAATGGTCACAGAATTGAAGATAAATCTTTCAAATCTGTTCACATCAACACACTGAAACTTCAGACAGATTATTTACATTGAATATTTTCTGCCAAGGATTTCACAACAGTCAGCATAAGAATTGCATGTATCCGGAACACGTTAATAAAATAATTAGCAAGGTTTTAAAAAAGCAGGAATGTGTCATGATCCTAATGCAGTATTCTTGGCCAGATGCTCACCTGGACAAAGGCAAAGGCTTCTTCCTGAGAGGGCGTGTCCAGATCATCAAAGAATATCCCTCCCACTCCACGTCGCTCACCTTCAATTAAAAACATAGGCTATTAGTCCTCCATACCTCTTCTTTGTATGATACTCTGTCTCTGCATTTACCTCCTAAAAACATTGAAGCAACACTTTCTGTTTGTTATGATATCATCTGCAAGGCCACATTTCACGGCTCTTCTAATTGTGAGAATATGTGATGTGGTCAAGCTAAATGAGTCATTTGTCGGCAATTATGATTTTAAGAAGTACAGCCCAAAATAGGTCAGTAGGGGTGGAAATTTCAAAATTGACTTTTTTTGTAACATCAGAAGGCTACATATGTCCTCTTTCATGTCAACAATATTTTCCCAAGAAAAACACATGATAAAGTAGTTAAAGATATAGTCCATCATTTGTAATTTGTGCATTTTGTTCGTTTGAAGCAAAAAAAGTGCTCAAAATCTAAAGAAGGGTACTGAACAACTAACCTGAGGAAGTTTCAGCTCAGAAAAACAGCATTCTAGAATCTCAATTTCAAATCAAAAGTTGCTGAATCATGTTTTGAATTGGGCCTGAATTCAGCGTCCGAGACACGTTCTCACTGAGCCGATTGCAGATACGCGATGTCGCGCACTGATCCGACGAATTATAGCAACCGCGGTGCATGTGCGTCGTGAGGACGCTTGCGCGCCCTTCACCGAATAAAAAAAAAACCGAACTACTAACGGAAATTTCCAACGGTGCGTCTTAAGACGCCTTCTTTCGTTGATTACTTCAAAATGACAGCTTGCCAGAAAGAATAATTTCACAGGGAGTTTAGTCCCCTTACTATCTTTCAACCAAGTATGTTTTTCAACAATAATTACACCAGTTACTTTTCGGATAGCTGCAAATGATGGACTATAGCTTTAAAATGTGACATTTTTGCTAAGGAGTTAATATTCAATAACCCGAAATAAAGCATGTTTATTGTTGCTTAATGAAATGACACTTCAATTTTGAAGCGTTGATTTCTCTGTTTGATTTCTCTGTTTTCTTCTTTCTGATCTGCCTGTTTTCTAAGTCCCATAACTTCTGAACGAAAGGTCGTATTCACATGGGGGTTTCACCAAATATAAACTGAAAGATTACTCTATTCAAAAATGTAAAAAACAAACACAAAATTTGATAGGGTCAACAAATGACTCATTTACATTGATCGTATCACATATGTGACCGGCTCTACAAAAAAGTGTATTATGTTGCAAAAAAGTGAAATGGAGTTATATGCATGGTTAGAAAGCCCACAACGTAAGCTTTTATTTGGTATATATACTAGAGCTCCATAGCCCCTCCTGTTCTGGAGATATGATATATTTGCATATTAATTACTTCCTTGGAGTTTAAATTGCACAACTGAGAAAACAGGCTTTGAAATAGCTGGCTTTGTTGTAGAATATTAGAATGATGCACACAAAATGGTTGTTTTTTCCACTTTGTTCATCAAAATCAACATATCTGTGAATGAAACCTGAAACTGTAGGTATTAAAGATGACATTCATGACATAAAATGAAAATCACATTTTGACAAAATTTTGACCCTCTCAATGTTGAGAAGGCCATTACACAATATGAGCCAACCTACCCCTGTGATGCACAACAAAGTAGTTATCGCACCATTTCTTGAAGTCTGGGTAGTGTTGGGGGTTGTGTTTGTCACAGGCTTTCTTCAGAGTACCATGGAATTGCTTTACATCCTGAGAAAATTACAAAAATATTATCAAATGTTTTACATGAAGTGTCTCACCAAAACATCATGAAACTGAAAATTACTATCCTTACCTTGCAATAATTAAAAATAATGGCCACTTTTATTATTACATATTTACTGTAATTTTTCTAAACTTTATGAGACAACAAAAAATATGAAAGTGAAAAAAAAGGAAAGGAAAACAGAAATTTAATAATAAATAGTTAAATATACTTGGACTAATAGGAGCTTTCAACTCTTCCAAGCTTACAACCATTTCAAATCAACTAACAAACGAAGCAAGACGTGTAAAATTTGACTGCTTCTCAAATTTAAAAATGTTACACGTACAGGGCCAGTCAAAAAATGCGGAACCCCCCCCCCCAAAAAAAAGAAAGATATTCCATATAAAAAAAAACTATGTAGCACCAAAATTAATTATGACTTGGAAGCCCATTTATTAAACTACTTTTAAGTTAGAACATTATTGCACTTGCTCTACATGTTAAAATGTTATCACTATTTAAACGAAGTAACCCTAAAATCAGTTTCTTCCAAAAAAACAATTTATTGTGTGTTCTCACTGTTTTTAACAACAAAGAAAATAACACAAATATTTGTTTTAACAACTGTAGTACACAATTACTTTATTAACAACCCTGCTTTGGCTAACAATAGGATTTATAAAATTCACTTTTTTTTTTCTTTTTTAAAAAGACGGCCCTTCAAAAAGAATTTGTTGAATATTTTTTAGTTTTAAACTGAGGTTTTTATTGCTGGTGTTATTTGAAGACAATTGTAACGACAATTCTTGAAATTGCATTTTTGGGCAAAACTGATTTTAGGGTCATTTCGTTTAAACGGTGAAAAAAATTGAATGGATCAAGCAATTGAAGTAATTTTTTTCATCTAAAAGTAGTTTCTGAAATTGGCTTTACCAGTCATAATTATTTTTGGTGCTACATATTCTTTTAAATATTATATGCATTTCTTTGGGTTTGGGTTCTGCTTTTTTTTACTCACCCTGTATTTGCTCTACAAATAAACAATTTCCAAATGTTCTTAAACACAGACAAGAAAAGTCAACTCATGAATGAGAGGTTTCAAACCCACAACCTACTGTACACGTGTATTTTTGTATTTACACTACAGTAAAATATTTCAAAGAATCCAAACGGAATAAACGATGCATATCTTAATATAACAAAACGGCATAAAAAACAGACAAACCATACAAAAAAACAAACCAGATTTAAGAGTACCATAAAATTTACCTCTTCATCCAAGTAATACGGAGTGAGATCCGTCCCACCCCCAAACCACCACTGAGTCTCCCCTTCCTGCTCCACCTCAAAGTACCGATAGTTGAAATGGAGAGTTGGTATCATGGGGTTACGCTGCAAAGATACATAGAGGAAGAAGACATTTTAATTGCGTTGGAACAATGAGCATTGTTGATTCATTCAACTATGTTTTTCAGGTTGTTTCTTTTGAGGGTTTTACTTTTTCTACATTTCACAGGGGCAAATTCTCAAAATTGCTATAAATGTTTGAATTCAACAGAACTTGAAATGTTTGAATTCAACACAACTTTTGACTCTTTCCACACTTGTTTAAAATTCTCATTCATAAATACCTCAGACAGTTTAGCCATTCCTATTGGTCGAGAGCCCGTCACGTGGCCGGTATTAAACGGATGATAAAGACATGGCTAGCTGGTCTTAAACACTTTTCCAGTGTCACAATAAAATGTGGACTCCTAAAAATCCAGTGCCTCTTATCGTTTCATTGGTTGAACGTTCACAATCCTCACGTAGGCATGCGCAACACTACCAGGTAGTTAGAATTTTATAGTTCTAAATTCAAAACGCAACGCGCCAGGTGCGTTCTGCGCGACATCGTGTAGAACATGATACGCGCGCGTCAATCTCCATAAAAGGGTTGTTTTCATCTTACTCGCCAGCTGAACACTCCATTATTTTGCAGGAGGGATGTTTCAAAAAGCATAAAGTGAATTTGTTGAACAAAATCGGGATTTTTTGAACGAATTATATGATTTTTTTTTACCGAAAAGGTATTTATGAATGGGAATAAATATGTACTCCGTCGGTATTTATCACTCTGTTTAATACCACTTAGAGTCTGGGTGCTGATAATTACCCTCGCCTCCGGCTCGGGTAATTATCAGCACCCAGACTCTAAGTGGTATTAAACAGAGTGATAAAAACCTCCGGAGCACACATTTATTCCCTTAATAATTCGCTCTTTTCACACTCCGCCATTGGGCATGCAGAGCCTCGATCTGGCAACTTTAAACAATAAAAATAGCCGGTTCAGTGATCTGAACCCCGACACGGGAATCACTGAACCGGCTATGATTTATTGTGTAAAGTTGCCAGATCGAGGCTCTGCATGCCCATGGCGGAAGTGTGAAAAGAGCGAATGGCTTTTGCAGAAAAGACACTGTTTTTGTTTTTATTTTCTGTTTATCTTTATCGGTATTATCATTAAATTTCAAGGGATGGGGTAAAGCAGGAATTGGAGGCTATTACTATACTGCCCACTTCCCCCTTCCCCCAAATAGTTCTGCATTTTATGAGCTCACGTCATCCTAGCTTTGAAAAAGAATAATTATTTTCATTTCTTTGTTCAGCCAAAACTATGACTGAATTTCTGAAGTGGCTGGTATCGCAGCCACTGTATGTGTAATTATATGCAAAGATAGGAAGTCCGCTGAAAAAAGTGAAACAGGAAGAACTTGCTCAAAGGTCACGATGGGGAAAGGGCGCCTCACACAACAGGCAGGTAAAAAGCAGATTTGATCCATGCACTCAACTTGAAAACTTAGTTGTGCAAAGCTGCTAAACTATTTTTTCTTTGGTAAAATCAAGCAGGTATGTAACATTTTAAAGCAGTTTATTCTCTGATTTAATACTAGCACCACTCATGTGCTTTTAGGGAAATGCCTAAAAGTGCCCCAAAACTTTTTTGACAGTTTAAATTACAGTAAAAATGGTAATGTACAGGAACGTATGGATTCAGAGATGGTGTGAATAATGTCCCCCTATATATTCTTTCCTCTTGGCATAACATGTGTATTATTGTTTATTATGGCTTATTCTCAACAGGATACAAAAGTAAACAAAATATGTTTAAAATAATGGTTAAATTAATGAATTAAATTTATAATGACTTTATTTTTCTTTTTATAGAATTTTTGTATTTTTATTTATAGTGTACAGTGCTTTTAATGCACCCACTGTAAGCAGCACCCTTAAGGCCCCATCATATGGCCCAATATGATGACATCATCCTGTTACAGGTCACCATACATATAGATACCATGCAGTGTCCTATACCCGTACCCATGTCCTCTATAGCAGTATACACGTATAGTAGTATCTTTGTTATATGCCACTGTACATGTACATTGTACATTGTACAGCCTATCCTTAGTATGCACAAGTAACACCATGATATAACCAGTATAGCAAGTGACCTTTGCGCCTGCATGATCAGTGAACCAATCACAATACAGTTTATAAATAGAACTGGCATGCGTGTCATTCTCATGCATGGGAAACTACCCAAGGGATATTGTGAAATCATCCTTTCTCAGCCAGGATATTTAGCTTCTTAGTAGTACCCTGAATTTAACTACAGAAACCACTAGAATACTGTTGGTCTTTCTCAGTATTGTTACATCGACATCACAAGGTAAACACGTCTGCTACAGTATACAGGTTGGTACAGTTAGAGTTTCGTACATGTGCAATAAGCAGGCATGCATACATGTATTGTACATGTACATGTACATGTACAATGAACAGCATGTGTGTGTGCATACGTTCACTGATCTGGTCAAAATATGTGATTGATAATGATGATACAGGGAATTTTTTTGGGCAGACAAAATTATTACAACACAATTCCACTGCAAGGGGAGGCACAGACAGTATCTATCCACAAGGAGGACGGAATTCAATGGTCAATTAAATAGGAAAATTGCTTCAAACTAAAAAATAGATATGTTATAAGTTATATAACTGGTTTTGGGTGTGTTGGGTGATTGGGTACACTGGTCTGGATATTGGCCTATGTGTAGGCCTGTATGTTAATTTTCACAAAATATATTTCATTATGAGAATGACATACATTTTATTCTCTTTTTGTTGGCCATGGTGGGGAATGGGATAAGCATGGGGAAGGATTGGTGGTGAAGATCTCCAGTGCATACTTCAGAATAATCGTGTACATGTAATTGGAAAAGTACTGCAATTTCAAACTTGATTCACTCAGTGATATTTTAAGGGCTTGTTCAAAAACCCACTCGACCAATTTTCGACAGCATAACTCCCTCGACTTACGAAAATGTGACTTAAATTTGCAGTCGTCATGGTCGTAGTGAATGGTGTGCATGTTTCGTTTTCAAGATCAAAATCTATACGATTTGAATTATTTTGAATAGCTCAGAGCAAGTATGTATTATTAAAACATTTCACGGCTTAATCTGGTCAGGGGGACTGTGTTTTTAGGAGCATGAACGTAAGATGAGGTGGTCGCGGGTCGAGAAGGTCGTGGGTCGAGGCAATCGTGGGTCAAAGGGTCGTGGGTCAAGAGGGTCGTAGGTTGAGGAAGTTGTGAGTCGAGAGAGGGTCGTGGATCGAGGTGGTCGTGGGTCAAGGCAATCGTGGGTCAAAAGGGTTACGGGTTTGTGGGTTGAGGAGGTTGTGGGTCATGGATCAGGGGGTTGTGGGTCGAGGGGGTCATGGGTCAAAATGGTCAGGGGTTATGGGCAGGGGACAAGGGGGTCAAGGGGGGTTAGAACTACCCCTTTTCAAGTCACCTTTGCATATCACTGAAATCACCTACAAATTACAAGAACTGGATGCTTATCACTGATTGATAGTGACATTCACTAATGATTTCCTTATTTGACATTAATGCAGGAATAATCATGGATGTTCAGCCTGGACACTGCTGGCGTTGTGAGGGGGTTCTCCCTCAACATTCAGTGCCCTGCGAGTTTTGTAAGATAGCAAAGTACTGCAGCACGCCATGCCGAAACAGAGACAAAGCCAGACATCAAAGTGTGGAGTGCCAACTTTATGGGCTGAAAACATGTGCCTCATGCGGGAGGAGGGCTCCAAATATCAGTGAGGTAGGATACACACAGTGGTTTCTAATCATGTTAAAAACATTTAAAAGCAAAAACAAGGCAAACCTAGTCAGGTGGTCCTGGAGTGCAAAAAATATATAAAATTCCAGCATTACAGGGTAATCCTATATGATCGGAATGGACACGCAACATATACTATATGAAAAGGGATGTGTGCTATGAAGTTGATTTTTGTGTCTATAAAAATGAAATGCATGAACGCAGCACACACACAACGTGTGCATAACGGAGTCAAAAACGTGCAGACATACTGGAAGTTGTATCCTTGTGGAGACATTTCTTTGTTTTCGTGAAGTAAAGTTTTCGAGTTTGAAGTGTAGTTTCAAAATGCTCTCATTTTAACCAGAATTAATTTCCTTTGCTGAAATTCAGACTTAATATCCCATTTTTAAACTCTTCCATCTGCGATGGAACAACACACCTTGGAAATTCCTACATTTTGTCAATAGTCCATATATCTGTTTCTTCATAACTTTATGAAGACGCATTCATCTATAGAAATTGTCCTGTGGAGACATATACAGTCTTTTGTTCCCTATTGTGTGCATGTCTCCAGAGGGCATGGTGTATCAGATCATATGGAAATACATGTTTATGGTCAATGACTACACATGTACTTGGTTGCAGACAAAGTAGGTGCTACCAGACTTACATGTACAAGGGGGAGTCTGTCAGTCAGTCAGTGAATGAGTCGATCAGTGAGATAGATGCAAGAAGACACTATTTATTAAATCTATCTATTTATTAATCCATCTATTTATTAAATAATGTCATGGCAGTTGAATTTATCTGCCGTCATCTTTAAATTACACACACAAAAATGCCCCCCCCCCCCAAAAGAAAGGTAGTGTATTCTAGGAAAGAAAAGGCCATCTTATTGCTATGGACTCCGTGCACGAGTTTAATTCGAATGTATTCACGAGCCAATGACGCCTGACACTCATGCATTATGCAAAGATGATTTGGCTATAGTTTTGGCACATTCAGGAAGTCGCGCGTACTTCACGCGTGAACTAATATAGTAGAGTTCGTACACGCTGTGTGTTCCCCCCCCCCCCCCCGGCTCTCAAAACTGGTAAAAAAGCACTCTCTTTTGTTGGCGCATGGAGCCCATAGTTGACTAGCCCCATAAATGTGGCCAATTTACAGGACTACCTCCATAAACATAGGCCACACATCCACCATGTACAAAAACATGTCGAACTTTGTCAAATTTTGATTTTCACATTTAGGCTTAATTTGTAGGGTTTTTTGCTTAAGAAGTATACTCACCCTCTTTATAGGCCAATCAGAAAGTGCTGCCTTTTCTAGATGTCTATTTTTCGTGAAAATTCCAGATTCATTTGCACACGTTTGCGTATCAAAATTTCAACATGAAATTTCATGAAAATTAGACATCCGGAAAAGGCAGCACTTTCTGATTAGCCTATAATAAAGATGGTGAGTATGCTTCTCAAGCAAAAAAACCCTACAAACTAAGCCTGAATGTGAAATTTAAAATTTGACAAAGTTCGACATGTTTTTGTACATGGTGGAAGTGTGGTCTATGCTTACGGAGGTAGTAAAGTAAATTGGCCACATTTATGGGGCTAATAGTTGACCTAATTTTAGAATGACTTGAACCTTTGAATTGTACTCAAACAATTTTGCAATAAATCACAGAGTTGATCCGCTATTTTTAGCCCCTTGCAATATTTACTGAAACTTGACAAAGAAAACAAGTCGGTTCATACCCTTTGTTGAGCCTAGAACCCATTGTGTCTCTTTTGCTGATAGATCATTTTCTGTATACGGCCCCAGAATTTGGAACAAACTTCCAGAATACATTAGAGATACCACCTCACTGCATACATTCAAGACACTCCTGATAGCTCACCTGTTTCAGGAGGTGTTATCAATAATTTGTCTTCTTTTTGGTGCCCCATCAGCGCCTTGGAGCAAACTTTTTGATTTTGGCGCATTATAAGTTTCTTTTGATTGGTTGATTGAAGATGTCCTTGTTCTTTGTCCGTGTTTTTTTTTTCTCAGTGTGCAGCTTGCAACAATGCTTGGTACTGCAACAAGGGGTGTCAGCGGAGGGACTGGCCATCCCATAGGGAGATTTGCATCGACATCAAGGGTGCCATAAGAGTACTGTCTTTTGAGCTTTCAGAGAGAAACTCAAAGCTGGCATGTAACACAAGGGTCGAAGATTCAAGCTATTATTTTGGAAACACTTTGGCCGAAGACTTCCTAAAACTTGCCAGGAATGAATTGTCCGATGGGATGGCATCTGAAAATTTGACCAGAGATTTTCATGTCTTATCTGCTGGGTGCGGAGATTTACGCAGTACGGTTTTGACAGCTGGTTCCTTGCCTGATGACTACAAGGGGAAACTTCACATAACTCTTAATGATTTCGACCCTTTTGTCATGGCAAGGAATGTGCTGTTTCTCTTCATGTTGGTCCGCTATGCAGACACTGACTACATTGCTTCCAATTTGACAACCATCTGGTACTCACTCCATATTTCCAAGAGAGAGCACGACTTGATCAAGACAAGCTTGGATGAACTCATTCAGATGAGTGCTCACCAACTCCATGACGCCACCAAAGGACTGGTGACTGTCCAGGATGAAGATCTTAGGTATCTGTGTCAGGTTTGGGAAAGATGGCAATCAATGGAATGCAAAAGAGGCAAGAGATCCTCGATCAATCTAAGAAAGCAAAGAAAGCGATTGTTTAAGCAAGATAAAGTGAGGGGAGACGTGTCGATTTACCTAGCACGTCTATCCCCAGCAGACCAAAAGGCCAACAAGGAGTGGTTTGACCATGCTTCGTTTGTCCCAACTCAAACGGTGGAAATTGAAACTTTGCCGTTTGACAACCCAACACTTACTGGACGCGGCGCAAAGTTTGAAAGTTTGTCAGATATAACAGCCCCAGAAGAATGTGAATTTGTGTACTGCATCAAGGAGTCATCATTTCCTTTTGCAGTGTGGGACTGTTTGAGAGTAAGAGAGCACACCCCTGGATCCCACTCCTCTCCGATGGTGATGTACCACAAGTACGTGACAAACCTCCTCCAGAGAGTTGAGAGTCACATCCTTCAACGAAGGCTCCTTATCAATGTCTCCTTGGCCAACTGTCTGGACTTTCCGAATCATCATCAGACCTTGAACATGCCCAACTATGACCGAATCTTCACCTCCAACCTTGTTGACTATGTTGGATTTGCTAAACTCCTGCAGACAATGAAGCCACTGCTTGATGTCAGCAACAGCTACTCGACTATTGTCACTGAGAGTACGGAATGGATTGACATAGTACCTGGAGCGGACATTAAAAAAGCGGTGGACACACCTGAGCTTGCACAATGTAATCAGGCTTCGTATCTAGACACTGGTAAGGAGGCGGATGACATCAATGGCATCAGAGAGTATTATGACAATACCATCTGCTTTCTGATGTATCTCCGGGCACATCTCTTGGCAGGGGGACTAGGCATACCCCCCCTCAAGGACGTACCATCATTTGAGAGTGTCAAGAAATATCACGGCCTCCGAATGCGTGACTTCCGGAAGGGACTGAACAAACTGGTGCCATTCCAGTATCGAGTGAATGCAAGGGACCTCACCAAGCTGAATGGCTACGGCAGGGCTGTAGAGTGGTATCTGCCTCAAAGTGATGCTTATTAGCTTAACTGTAGACTTATATGCATGGGGGGAGGGGATGAGGGTTGCTTGTATTGTAATAAAAGCTGGGTTGTAAAATCTTGAATCCATAAAAAAAATCTTGACTTTGATGCAGTTTATGACTCAATTGCAATGGCTACATGTCTATTACTGGGAGAAAATATTGAAAGGCACAGGCCACCGAGTCCAGAGAGAGAGAATCTTAGGAAAGAACAGGGGTCCAAGGCTGCAGGACACAAACGATTTTTGCGGCACAGACATTATTTACAAGACCAATGTGTCATGAAGTTGCCAGCCAGCATCTAGGCTACATGAGCAGATTCGCTGATTAAGTATGCAACTAGACTGCGTATGACCTCGAGAAACTGACCAATCAGCGGGCGCCTTCTACACGCGCATACTGCGAGCTCCATGGGCGTCGCGAGGGGGGGGCAAGGAGGGGCTCTTGGCCCCTCCCCCCCTGGAAAAGCACAAAAAAAAAAAAAAAAAAGGAAGAAAAAGAAAAGAAAAAGAAAAAAAAAGAAAAAGTGGCGCGAAGACAAAGTGGTGTAAATGTAATGAGTTTGGGGGGGGGGGCAAAATGTCCCTGCCCCCCTCTAAAACTGATAAATCGAGAATGTGTTGAGAAATACAAGCATTTTTTGGCCCAAAAAATTTTGTGCCCCCCTCTAGAAAAAATCCTGGCGACGCCCATGGCGAGCTCCCCGCGTGCATAAACATCACACCCACGACGAGTAGCACTTTTGTACAGGTTGTTGTATTCCAAAAATGTAGCTTATAAATTGACCAATCACTATCTTAGTTCAGATTTGAAATGAAATGACGTCAAGCGTGCTTAGAAATATCAGACGTTCTACCGGAGATCAGCTACCTGGAGAATGGGTGATACGCAGACTAGGTGTTATTTGTTGAACCAAAAATGTATGCTGCTTGCAAGTGGTTCTAAGCTGATTTTTTTCTCGGCATAAATTATACCTAGCAGCTCCATGGAATTGGAAGCAATTCTGTTTTAGCCAATAATGCTCAAGCACAGGAACGAGGCAATGAACAGCCGTAAACGGCAAGCACTTCTTTAAATAATCACTTTATGTAAACGTAATATGTAAAATATATTAAAAACATGAATGTAGATTCGTGTTGTAGGTTGGTTGCTATTATCACAAACAGAAATTGTATAAAATACAAGAGCCTGTAAAATTAAAAGTGATCTACATTGAACCTTTTAGGCAAAAAAAAATATATATTCGGTCTCTGGTCAGACCAAAGTTCCGGAATTGACGCAGCCACGCGGCTTTTTTTTTTTTTTTGCTTTTTTTTTTTTCCTTCAAGGTTGGATTGTACAGACAAGGTGGGGTACTATTTTGCTTTTTTGGTGTCCTCATGTATATTGGTGTCCTCCATAATTTGCCTTGGTGCTTTCGATCATCTGCCTTGGTGCAATTTCCAATAAAAAATTGAGGAGGTGCGGAAATAGAGGGCGCTGTTGGAGCTACCGTGGAACATTTTGGAGAAAAAACAGATCGACGCGCATGATTAAAATCGACGGGCGCGCTGACCAGAGACCGACTTATTATTTTTTTTGGCCTCACATTTAAATTTTTGTCAGAAAGTTCTCTTCACAATGAGCCTTGTGAAAAAAAAAGAAATTTATTTTCTGGGAGGGGGGGGGGGGGGGGGTTTACCAATTTTTTTTTCGAGTCATGGGGACACCAGCATAACCTATTCTCTTAATTAATGTTGTGAGGATCGAGCAGTAACGTTGTGTGCACACATATTAAATATCTGAAAAATAAAGACACAATGTTACTAAAACAAATTGCCATGCAATGTCTGTATGTTGTAAGTGGTCGTAAAATATTCTGTTGGTAAATGCGCTTATCCCCTTGAACAATGGGTCTGCCTCCCCCACCCCAAAACAAATTCTTAAAAAAAAGCTTTAAATGAATTTTATGCTTACTGAGGCAACCTTTTCGCACATATATTTTAAGATTTAACATGGTGAATTCATGTCCTTACTTTCATGCCAGATTAAAGCAATAAAACCGAGCTCTCATTTCATTTTTCCAACCGGTCAGAAACAAAACTAAATCTCCATGCAGGTGTGTTATCTTAGTATTAAACTGCAAATATCACATGATTCCACTTCAGTGTGTGTACCACTGCCTTTATTTGCATATTTCTCTAAAAAAAAATATTTCATGACGTATGACAGTATCAATCGATGACCAATGATAACAAGTGATCCTGTCAGGAGAGCAAGTTAATAAATAACTCTGGTCTACGTGCGTTTCTCATGTGGGGATTTCCTCAAGGGTACGGTTATGAGAAATACACCATGAAATTCTCCTTCCAGATGGCCAGGATTGATTCTCCAGACGAGGCAGACATTTATTTTGTCAAGCTTTATGCTGTTGTACTTCTGCATCTAAAAACTACAGAAACTTGACATATAAATCGTTTGTCTTCAACTACCCAGGAACTTTACATCACAAAAGGAATATTTCTGCTAACGGGTAAGTTTACACATGCATGAATTAACAAAATACGACATGAAACACACACAAAAACCTGGACAGAACAGTTGCATTGAAGGACGCCCTCTGTAGTTGGACAGTTTATGTAGGACATGTTTTGTTCAGCCATGTTTGCCTAACTGCATTTTCACTGTCAGTTTCAGATAAATAAACCCGAGTTTTACAGCTTTCCCGTTTGAACACGCACTAGTTACAGTTACAGTACATGACAGAAGAGTCTTGCCAAAGAAGTAAGTTCAGTTCATAGATTATTCCAGAGATTTACCGCATTTCTGGACAAGATGGTTTTAGGTTGTCCAAATGACTAGTATAAACATGTGACTAAAACGATGTACATGTAAGGCTATGGTGTTTTTGCAGTATTAGTTTCAGCTAATTGTTAGTAATTTAGAGATGATTTAGAGATCCGTTTGATCTAGTAGATTCTTAAGTTTTCTGATAGCATGAGAGTTTTCCTGAGAGAAGTTATATACTTTTGGATTCTGTAAACACAGATAATTATTCGTTTAAAGGGACATTCATTCGTCTGGATTTTCCGCTGGATTTTCCGTTCTTCATGATTCACAGTCTGTCAGTTATTAATACACTTTGAGAATATTCCTTGGAGTTTAAGATGCTTGTAACTGATTCTTTATCAGAAAGAACATAACTTGAGGACAGTTTTCGCAAGTTTATTTGTAGTTTTGCCAGTCCGTTTTCTGCTAGTTATTTCTTTGTTGTGACACAGACATGTAATCTCATGACCGTAAACTGTTATTTTGTACCTTATGTTTATTTCCTTTCTGATCGAATAAAAAAAACCATATACGATTCAAAGCAAGATTTCTTCTATTCGGCTGCATTTCATGATGATCCAGAAATATTTCCTGCAAAATTTTCGGATTTTTTTGCAGCCCACAATAATTCAGGCATATCTTTTGTGCATTATGAGTTTGAAAGCCTCCAGTCCCCTCCCCCCCCCCATCTTCCCCCACAAAATGTATTTCCAGATTTGTAAAAAATATTTAAAAATTTAAATCTCACTAAATCCACAATACAGAAACTACTTTTTTTTTCTCATTTCATGTGGATGCAGCAATGGATGTTCAGCCTGGACATTGCTGGCGTTGTGAGAGGGTCCTCCCTCAACATTCAGTGCCTTGCAAGTTTTGCAGGATGGCGAAGTACTGCAGCACGCCATGCCGAAACAGAGACAAAGCCAGACACAGAAGTGTGGAGTGCAAACTTTATGCGGACAAACCATGTACCACATGTAGTAGGATAGTTCCTAAAGATGTCAGTGAGGTAGGATACGTGCAGTGATTTATAATTATACGCTAAATTAAACCCATAAAGAGCAAGCCTTGAAAAGCTGCTCTCGCAGAGCACAATTCATTGATGTTATCCTATACGACAGCTTTGCCTGTCTCACAAGTGAGTCAGTCAGTCAGTCGGGGAGTCGGTTGGTCGGTCGGTCAGTCAGTCGGGGGAGTCAGTCGGGGAGTCGGTCGTGGAGTCGGTCGGGGAGTCGGGGGGGAGTTAGTCAGTCGGCGAGTCGGTCGGTCAGTCAGTGAGACAGGCATTATAGAGAACACTAGGCTGGCCCTCTGGTACCAGCAAATATTGAACACATACGTATACACCTGTGCGATGCCAACTCAACGTATGAATTGATCAACTTTGCTATGGGCTCCATGCGCCAACAAAAGAGGGCGCGTTTTTACCTCTTTTGAGAGGTCGGTGGGCGGGACATACATTCGGGCGTGCACTGTACTGTACTGGCTAGCATGCAAAGTACGCACAACTTCTTGAATGTGCAAAAGCTATAGCCACCGCGTCTTCGCGTGGTCTCCGAGACTAATCCCCGCCTCCAATAACTTTGGATACATTTGAAATACCCAGCGGGTGGATTGGGAACCAGTCAAGGTCACCCCCAACTTTCTGGCCGTTGATGGGGAATTTGTGAACGGAACTCATAGTTGATCCAAGTTTAGAATGCCTTGAAACTTTGGTCTTGAATTGTGTTCAAACAAGTTTGCCTTGAATCACAGATTAGATCTCATCTGCTACCGGCAGTTTGTGCCCCTTGCAATATTTACCTAAACTTGACAAAAAAAACCAAGTTGGTTCATATTTTGAAGATGTCCTTGCCTTTTATTTTTTTTCTCAGTGTGCAGGTTGCAATAATTCACGGTACTGCAATAAGGAGTGTCAGCTGAAAGACTGGCCAGCCCATAAAAAGACATGCAAAACTGTCAAGACTGGCATAACACAACTGTCTGTCATACTTGCACAAAGGAACTCAAATCTAGCCACTAACACAAGGGTCGCAGACTTGAACCATTACTTTGGGAGCACTATGGCTGAAGACTTCCTTAAACTTGTTAGTAATGAATTGTCCGATGAGATGGCATCTGAAAATTTGACCAGGGATTTTCATGTCTTATCTGCTGGGTGTGGAGATTTACGCAGTACGGTTTTGACAGCTGGTTCCTTACCTGATGAGTACCAGGGGAAACTTCACATAACTCTTAACGATTTCGACCCTTTTGTCATGGCAAGGAATGTGCTGTTTCTCTTCACGTTGGTCCGCTTTGCAGACACTGACTACATTGCTTCCAGTTTGACAACCATCTGGTACTCACTCCATATTTCCAAGAGAGAGTACGACTTGATCAAGACAAGCTTGGATGAACTCATTCAGATGAGTGCTCAGCAACTCCATGATGCCACCCAAGGACTGGTGAAGCTCCTGGATGAAGATCTTAGGTATCTGAGTCAGGTTTGGAAAAGATGGCAATCACTTGAATGTCAAAGAGACAAGAAAACCTCGATAAATCTAAGAAAGCAAAGAAAGAGAGTGTTTAAGCCAGATAAAGTGAGGGAAGGAGTGTCGATTTACCTAGCACGTCTATCCCCAGAAGACCAGAAGGCAAACAAGGAGTGGTTTGAGCATGCTTTGTTTGTCCCAACTCAAACGGTGAAAAAAGAAGATTTGCCGTTTGACAACCCGACACTAACTGGACGTGGTGCACACTTTGAAATTGTTTGTGATATAACAGCCCCAGAAGATTGTGAATTTGTGTACTGCATCAAGGAGTCATCATTTCCTTTTGCAGTGTGGGACTGTTTGAGAGTAAGAGAGAACACCCCTGGATCCCACTCCTCTCCGATGGTGATGTACCACAAGTACGTGACAAACCTCCTCCAGAAAGTCAAGAGTCTCATCCTTCAAGGTAGGCTCCTTATCAGGGTCTCCTTGGCCAACTGTCTGGACTTTCCTAATCATCATCAGACCTTGAACATGCCCAACTATGACCGAATCTTCACCTCCAACCTGGCTGACTATGTTGGATTTGCTAAACTCCTGCAGACAATGAAGCCACTGCTTGATGCCAGCAACAGCTACTCAGCTATTGTCACTGAGAGTATGAACTGGATTGAGATAGTACCTGGAGCTGACATTAAAAAAGCGGTGCAAACTCCTGAGTTTGCACAATGTAATCAGGCTTTGTATCTAGACACTGGTAAGGAGGTGGATGGCTTCAATGGCATCAGAGAGTATTATGACAATACCATCTGCTTTCTGATGTATCTCCGAGCAGATCTCATGGCAGGGGGATTTGGCATACCATCACTCAAGGAAGTACCGTCATTTGAGAGTGTCAAGAAATATCACGGCCTCCAAATGCGTGACTTCCGGAAGGGACAGAACAAACTGGTACCATTCCAGTATCGAGTGAATGCAAGGGACCTCACCATGCTGAATGGCTACGGCAGGACTGTAGAGTGGTATCTGCCTCAAAGTGATGCTCAACTGTAGACTTATATGCAGGGGGGGGGGGAGGGGATGAGGGCTGCTTGTATTGTAATAAAAGCTGGGTTGTAAAATCTTGAATCCATAAAAAAAAGCTTGACTTTGATGCAGTTTATGACTCAATGGCAATGGCTACATGTCTATTACTGGGAGAAAATACTGAAAGGCACAGGCCACCGAGTCCAGAGAGAGAGAGTCGGTAAATCTTAGGAAAGAACAGGGGTCCAAGGCTGCAGGACACAAATGATTTCTGTGGCACAGACATTATTTACAAGACCAATGTGTCATGAAGTTGCCAGCCAGCATCTAGGCTACATGAGCAGATTCGCTGATTAAGTATGCAACTAGACTGCGTATGACCTTGAGAAACTGACCAATCAGCGGGCGCCTTCTACACGCGCATACTGCGAGCTCCATGGGCGTCGCGAGGGGGGGGCAAGGGGGGGCACTTGGCCCCCCCCCCTGGAAAAGCACAAAAAAAAACAAAAAAAAGGAAGAAAAAGAAAAGAAAAAGAAAAGAAAAGAAAAAGAGGCGCGAAGACAAAGTGGTGTAAATTTAATGAGTTGGGGGGGGGGGCAAAATGTCCCTGCCCCCCTCTAAAACTGATAAATCGAGAATGTGTTGAGAAATACAAGCATTTTCCCTCTAGAAAAAATCCTGGCGACGCCCATGGCGAGCTCCCCGCGTGCATAAACATCACACCCACGACGAGTAGCACTTTTGTACAGGTTGTTGTATTCCAAAAATGTAGCTTATAAATTGACCAATCACAATCTTAGTTCAGATTTTGAAATGAAATGACGTCAAGCGTGCTTAGATGTATCAGACATTCTACCGGAGATGGGCTGCATGGAGAATGGATGATACTCAGACAAGGTGTCATGTGTTGAACCAAAAATGTATGCTGCTTGCAAGTGGGTCTAAGCTGATTTGTTTCTCATCATAAATTACACCTTACAGCTCCATGGAATTAGACCCAATTCTGTTTTAGTCAATGATGCTCAATTACAAGAACGAGGCAATGATGAACAGCTTTAAAAGGCTAGCACTTCTTAAAATTGACACTTTTATGTATACAGTTTATGTAAAATATATTAAAAACATGAATGCAAGTTCGTGTCGTAGGTTGGTTGCTATTATCACAAACACAAATTGTATAAAATACAAGAGCCTGTAAATTTAAAAGTGATCTACATTGAACCTTTTAGGCCAAAAAAAAAAAATATTCGGTCTCTGGTCAGACTAAAGTTCCAGAGTTGACGCGGCCACGCGGCTTTTTTTTTTCTTTCTTTCTTTCTTTCTTCAAGCTTGGATTGTACAGACAAGGTGGGGTACTATTTTGCTTTTTTGGTGTCCTCATGTACATTGGTGTCCTCCATAATTTGCCTTGGTGCTTTCGATCATTTGCCTTGGTGCAATTTCCAATAAAAAATTGAGGAGGTGCGGAAATAGAGGGCGCTGTTGGAGCTACTGTGGAACATTTTGGAGGAAAAAAAAGATTGACGCGCATGATAAAAATCGACGGGCGCGCTGACCAGAGACCGACTTATTATTTTTTTTGGCCTTACATTTAAATTTTTGTCAGAAAGTTCTCTTCACAATGAGCCTAAAAAACAGTGGCATAGTAAGAAATTTATTTTCTGGGGGGGGGGGGGGGGAGGGTTACCAATATTTTTTTTCAAGTCATGGGAACACCAGCATAACCTTTTCTCTTAATTAATGTTGTGAGGATCGAGCAGTAACATTGTGTGCACACATATTAAATATCTGAAAATAAAGACACAATGTTACTAAAACAAATTGCCATGCAATGTCTGTGTGTTGTAAGTGGTCGTAAAATATTCTGTTGGTAAAAAAATGCGCTTATCCCCTTCAACAATGGGTCTACCTCCCCCACCCCAAAGCAAATTCTTTAAAAAAAAAGCTTTAAATGAATTTAATGCTAACTGAGGCGACTTTTACGCACATATATTTTAAAAGTGTTGAATTCATGTCCTTACTTTCATGCCAGATTAAAGCAATAAAAGCTATCTCTCATTTCATTTGTCTTACTGGTCACAAACAGAACTAAATTTCCATGAAGGTGTGTTATCTCGGTACACCCGTGTGTATACCGCAACTGGGCAATTCCACGCAAAAGTGGAAACTGTATGAAATATTCCAAACTACAAGCATCACAACATCGAATGCGTCCAATTAAAGGGGACAAGATCTTTCATTTGAGTGGTGTGCCAATGAGATGGAATGTATCATTTCGGTTTGCGGTAACACCATGTGGTAATAACTACTGCTTAGAAGATATTTAGTTCTGAAAAGAACTTGTCCTGCTTATTATCAACTTCGCTAAGTAGTTTTTTGTTCTGATAAGAACAGTCCTGCTGTAAGTTCTAAATGAACTTGTCTTTGGTCTCAACGTTTCGACTAGCCTGCTCTAGTCATCGTCAGGAGACTGAGGAGAGTTGGAGATGCTACTCCTTAAGTAAGAGATGGAATGTAGTTAAGTGTGATTTTGGGTCAAATTTTTTTGGGGGCTAAGATCATGGATTTTAGTTACGGTCGTCATTTTGGCACCTAGTTTTAACATGCACAATGTGACCGTTATTGAGAGTTTTTGTGTTTAAGGCAGAGAGAAAGGTTCACATATTTTAAGAAAAGAGTTTCATTATGTTGCAGTTCATCAAACTCAGATTTTATGCCGTGTTCGAACCATGAAGAGGACGTAACATGAGTGAGGTAACGTGAGTGACGGCACCTCCCTGTAATCTAACGTCCCTTGCATCTCAAATACACACTTATTTGATTCAAAATGGGTTTTTATATATATAGCTATGGGTTGAATGAAAGGTAAAATAGTGTTACTTCTGTGTTGCAGCCTACAGATTGAGGAGACTTTAACAACAAAATTGCAGGACAATTTTCCATGTCCTTTTTTTGTAACGTGAGTGACGACCAACAAAACACATGTTTTCAAAAACTGAACGGATGGATTGAGTTTTCTTTTCCATTTTGAGTACCCCTTACCCCAAGGTTGTTGTATGGCTGGTGTGATTCAGCTTGATCAAATACTTTTGAAGCAGCGAGAGGTCAAAGTAGCCTCATGGCATATTAATGTAATGTGAGTGACGGTGGAATTTGCTTAGCTGCATATTTCTCTAACGATAACCTCTTTTATAACGTATGACACTATCGATCGATGAACAATGATACAAAGTGATCCTCTCACAAAAGCCAAGTTAATAAATAACATTGGCCTACGTGTATTTCTTATGTATGGATTTCCCCAAGCCTACGGATATGAGCAGCACACAGTGCAATTGTCCTTCCAGCCCAGCCAGCCAGGATTTATTCTCCAGACGAGGCAGACATTTCCATTGTCCAACTTATGCTCTTGTACTTCCGAATCTAAAAATTACAGAAACTTGACAAATAAACTGTTTGTCTTCAACTACCTAATACCTAGGAACTTTTACATCACAAAGGAATATTTCTGCTACCAGGTAAGATTACAGTATGTATGGTAAATTGTACTTTTTGTGAACTGTGTGTCGTTCTATTTCTCCCGGTCTTCCACTTGAAGGGAATGCACCTATTGACAGTAATCTATCAAGAAGGAGGGAACTTGGTTAATTGAATGGGGAAATTGATCCAATTTGAAAGAATTTTTTTGTTGAAACTGGAAAAATTTAGTGGCTTTGATTGATTGGGCATATTTTTCTGAACATTTATGCACGTGTATGTCAATTTTTACAAACGTTTATTCGATCAACAGATACATGTAGTCACTATTTTTATTCTCTTTTTTGTTGAGGTAGGATCAGTGTAGGGTGGGGGTAGGGATACGGATGGGGGGTGGGTGTAGGGATACGGATGGGGGGTGGGGGTGGGGTGGGGATGGGAAAGAGGGAGAGGAGAGTGGTGCTGGAAGTCTCCTGAGCATACGTACAAATAATACACGTAACTGAAGTACCGTAGTACTGCAATCTTCAAATTCAAGCCAATAAATGAATCTTAAAGTCATCTCTACACTCAATGAAATCACTTACAAATTACAGGAACTACATTTATGCTTTTATTGCTGATTAATCGAAACTTGTTAATGATTTTCTCATGTTACATCAATGCAGCAATAATCATGGATGTACAGCCTGGACGCTGCTGGCGTTGTGAGAGGGTTCTCCCTCAACATTCAGTGCCCTGCGAGTTTTGCAGGATAGCAAAGTACTGCAGCACGCCATGCCGAAACAAGGACAAAGTCAGACACGGAAGTGTGGAGTGCCACCTTTATGGGGACAACAAATGTGACACATGTGGGAGGACAGCTCCAAATATCTTCAGTGAGGTAGGATACATGCAGTGGCTTACAATTATATTCAAAATTCCCCCTCCCCCCAACCCAAGAAAAGAAAAAAAAGAGCTAGCGTTGTAAAGCTGGTCCTGGAGTGTACAAAATTCATTGATGTAATGATAGCTCTGCCTGTCTCACAAGGGGAGATGGGGAGCCAGTCAGTCAGTCAGTCAGTCAGTCAGAAAGCCATAATAGAGGACAATAGGCTGGCCCTCTAAGACCATCAAATTTTATACATACATACATCTGTGTGATGCCAACTTTTGAATTTTTCTGCTGTCGCCTTTACTAAAAGCAATTCTTCATTTTTCACCTCACAAGTATTGTTCAAAATGAACCAAAAACATGAATTCTAGGAGGGTAAAAGTCATCTCCATGCTATATAGTTGAATCGATAGAATGCCTTGACCCTTTGGTGTCGAAGGTGTTCAATCAATTTATGCATTAAATCACGGACTTGATTTGCAAGTTTTGCCCATTGTAATTTTTACCTGACCTTAGCAAAGAAAAGTTCCATTTCATATTTTGAGGACATCCTTGTCTTTTATATTTTTCTCAGTGTGCAAGTTGCAATGATGCATGGTACTGCAATAAGGGGTGTCAGCGGAGACACTGGCCAGCCCATAAAGAGTTATGCAAAAAAGTCAAGGAAATCGTGACAAAACTGTCTGCTGATCTAACAAAAAGAAACTCTAAATTAGCATGTAATACAAGGGTAGCTGACTCAAGTCACTATTTTGGGAACACTATGGCCAAAGACTTCCTTAAACTTGCCAATAATGAGTTGTCTGGTGAGACGACAGCTGAACAGTTGACCAGGGATTTCCATGTCTTATCTGCTGGATGCGGAGATTTACGCAGCACAGTTTTGACGGCTGCTTCCCTCCCTGATGAGTACCAGGGGAAACTTCACATAACTCTTAACGATTTTGACCCTTTTGTCATGGCAAGGAATGTGCTGTTTCTCTTCATGTTGGTCCGCTTCGCAGACACTGACTACATTGCTTCCAGTTTGACAACCATCTGGTACTCACTCCATATTTCCAAGAGAGAGTACGACTTGATCAAGACAAGCTTGGATGAACTCATTCAGATGAGTGCTCAACAACTCAGTCATTCCACAAGAGGACTGGTGACTGTCCAGGATGAAGATCTTAGGGATCTGTGTCAGGTTTGGGAAAGATGGCAATCACTGGAATGTCAAAGAGACAAGAAAACCTCAATCAATCTAAGAAAGCAAAGAGAGAAAGTGTTTGAGCCATATCTTGTGAAAGGTGTATCAGCTTACCTAGCACGTCTATCGCCTGAAGACCAGAAGGCCAACAAGGAGTGGTTTGACCATGCTTTGTTTGTCCCAACTCAAACGGTGAAAATTGAAACTTTGCCATTTGACAACCCGACACTAACTGGACGCGGTGCACACTTTGAAAATGTTTGTTATGTAACAGCCCCAGTAGATTGTGAATTTGTGTACTGCATCAAGGAGTCATCATTTCCTTTTGCAGTGTGGGACTGTTTGAGAGTAAGAGAGAACACCCCTGGATCCCACTCCTCTCCGATGGTGATGTACCACAAGTACGTGACAAACCTCCTCCAGAAAGTCAAGAGTCTCATCCTTCAAGGAAGGCTCCTTATCCACGTCTCCTTGGCCAACTGTCTGGCCTTTCCGAAAAATCACCATCAAACCTTGAGCATGCCCAACTATGACCGAATCTTCACTTCAAACCTTGCTGACTATGTTGGATTCGCTAAACTCCTACAGACATTCAAGCCACTGCTTGATGCCAGCAACAGCTACTCAGCTATTGTCACTGAGAGTATGAACTGGATTGAGACAGTACCAGGAGCAAACATTACATCACCTGATTCCAGTATGTTTGAGAGATCTAAAGATTTGTGTATTCAAGACACCGGAACATATACCGATGGCTTAAATCCCGTACGAGAGTATTACGACAATACCATCTGCTTTCTGATGTATCTCCGAGCAGATTTCATGGCAGGGGGACTAGGCATACCACCACGCGAGGAAGTACCATCATTTGAGAGTGTCAAGAAATATCACGGCCTCCGAATGCGTGACTTCCGGAAAGGACTGAACAAACTGGTGCCATTCCAGTATCGAGTGAATGCAAGGGACCTCACCATGCTGAATGGCTACGACAGAGCTGTAGAGTGGTATCTGCCTCAAAGTGATGCTTAACTTTTCTGAAGTGGGGGGGGGGGGGGGGGTGTTGAGGCATCAAATACTGCTTGTAATGTAATGGGGTAATAAACACTGGTCTGTAATTTCTTGGATAATACTAGAGTCTTATATAGCGCACATATCTACCAACAATTAGGTACTCAAGGTGCTGGAAATTGTCTGTTATTAAAGAAAGGTAAATAAAGTTTATGTGAAATATGAGAACCATTATGTTGCACCTTTTACAAGGTGCTGCGGTGCATATTGCAGCCACTCCTAGAAACACAGGGACAAACCCCTTCTCTTAACAAAAAGTGGTACTAATGGGTTCTTTAACGTGCATTACACAACACACGGGACCTAAGGCTTTACGTCCCATCCGAAGGACGAAGCAATAATGGTAAAGTGCCTTGCTCAAGAGCATAAGGACCATGTTCCCACAGTCAGGATTTTAGTATATACATGTAGCCTTTATATACAAAACATTTTTCGAAACCTGAATACGGTTTCACGTACAAAGTAATGTAACTGGGCTCAAAGGCAGATCGGAGGGGGGGGGGGGGGCAACGGGGACCATGCCCCCCCCCCAAAACTTTTTTAAGTGACGTTTCAATAAAGGCAGGCACTGCGTACACCACCATCTTTTCCTCAAAAAAATTAGGTTAAAGTGGTCAGAAATTGCCTCAGATCGCACCACGGAGCGTCTAGAACCAAAAACATTTTGGGGCCCTTATAATGCGGGCCCCAAACCCCTCATGGTAATATACCAAATATTTTTGAAATCTGAATGCGGATTCATGTACAAAGTAATGTAGATTGGCTCAAGGGCAGATGTTGCAAAAAAGGCAGGCACTGCACACACCACCATCTTTTCCTCAAAAGAAATTGTCAGTTCACCACAGAGCATCTAGAATCCAAAAAGTTTTCGGGCCCTTATTAAAGGAGGCCCCAAACCCCTTGCCTTAATATTTTGGACCCACTTTTTTTTTGGGGGGGGACACCAAAATTGTATTTTGGCAGTCCAATAAACATTGTGCTCTGGATCTGCCCTTGGCTTGGCTGCTTATATGACACACAGAAAAGTGTATACAACACAGGAACCTGTAAATAGTTAAAAGTGATTATAATCTTGTATTTCTTATTTCGTTTCAAAATGATTTAAACCGCTGGGAAAGAATGTACATGTGATGTCCAGACGCCACTTCAGTGGTTGTGCACAAAGTCTATGGAGAGTCAAGAGTATTTTCAAAGTATTTTCTGGCAAAATTGTCCTAAATATTTTGTAGTCCCAGATTCATGTCTTTTCAACATTTTTGCAATGACTTGCATTTGCATGACTGACTGTAGTGAGATCATATGATGAAAAAAGAAGTGGCGTCAAGATGCAACATTCTTTCCAAAGGCTGTACGATGCATGTTGAAAGTGGGTTCCTGTTTGGTTTGCATGTACTATTGGATGCAGTGTATTTTATGCTAGACTAAAATCCTTAAAATTGCTTTTTTTATGCACAGCGTTATCCTTTTAAAATGATACCCCGAGCAGGGGTTTGCAAGTCAAGTCCTGTTAAGTTATGATGTTAAATTTTAGGGCAAAGTAACTTTGTTAGGATTAAAGCTAATGTCATAATTTGAATGTGAATGTGAAATGCTTTATTAGAATTCGTCAGCAAAAAGCTGAATTGCGGTCAAATTACAATAGAAACATCATAAAAATCACACATACTTAAAAAAAAAAAAGAACATTAGCAATAGGCGAGCATTATTTTAAAAAAGACTAATAACATCCAACGTAAAATGAAATAATGAGCAATTACTTGTATTGGAGATAATATTGACTTTAACTATGTAGTGTTTAATATCTTTGAACGGAATGAGAAATTTCAGTAAGTTTTTCATCTAAAAGTAGCTTATGAAATTGGCTTTCCAGTCATTATTATTTGTGGTGCTATATATTCCTACAAATGTACCATTAGGGAGACACGTTATCGTAATTTCTTCAATAACGGGGAGACACCGGCTTTTAGGGAGACACATACCTGTCTCCCTAATGGCACAGCCCCCCTTTAGAGGCAAAATGTTACTGTCGCAATTAGGTTATATTTGTTGCTCGTTGTCTAATTAGTAAACATACCGAAATTCCTGGAAAAAGGACAAGGGAATATTGGGTTAGGGCACATTTAAGTTGGAAAAATTTTGTGCACAAGTTTATGGGAAAGTCTCCCAAATGACCCATTCCCGGTAATTATTATTTTTCTAAATATGAAATATAATTTTTGGGGTTTGGGTTCCGCTTTTATAACTCAACCTGTAGAGGGTGCCCTTTCGGGTGATGACGTCATTATACTGATTTTTGTGTTCGGCATTTCTCACTCAACACTTCCATAATATGTTTGTCTGTAGTAAAATGCTTCCGTTATCAACTCATATGCAATTTTCATTACACTTCTGGTAGCACCAGAAGTAAAGGTCAAAGGGCTTTGTGCCCAAGGATCCAAAATATCAGTAAATAACATTGGATACCCGTTCAATTACAACCCCAAAATGGCATCATTACAGCGTATTAATTCATATAAGAATAGGACCTATTAGAGCTACGTTTTCAACTTGTGCTAGTCAACCATTTTTTCATATGTCTCTTAAAAAATAGATCTTGTTTTTAAATTTCTCATTTTCTGGCAAATCAAAATTTATTTACTTTTGACAGCGACATAAAAAAAAGAAAACAACCCAAATCTGCCCTTGTTTAATTATGAAACATTTACTATAAAATTTTCAAATTATTTGCAGGCCCACAATAATTCAGGCCTATCTTTCTTGACACCATCTTATGGGTGCAAATACAACACCACCATCCCCACCCGTCTGCAAAAACAAATACATTTTCAGATGTTAGAAAACATCCAAAATGAAAAATTTGAACGAAACTTACATCTTGAAAATTCATTATGTAAAATATTTTGAAAACATGAATGCAGATCCGTGTTGTAGTTTTGTTGCTTATCACCAACACAAATTGTATAAAATACAAGAGCCTGTAAATAGTTATAAGTGATCTACCATTTACATTTGAAAAAAAGTGAGAAATTTTCCGGGGGTTGGGGGAGGGGGGGGGGGGGGGGCGGGGAGAGGGTTACCAAGTTTTTTTTAAGTCATGGAAACACCAGCATAACCTTTTCTCTCAATTAATGTTGTGAGGATCGAGCAGTAACGTTGTGTGCACACACATTAAGTATCTGAAAATAAAGACACAATGTTGCTAAAACAAATTGCCATGCAATGTCTGTATGTTGTAAGTGGTCGTACATGTAAGTGTTGTAAGTGGTCGTAATTCCCCTTGAACAATGGGTCTGCCTCCCCACCCCGAAACAAATTCTTTAAAGAAAATTAGCTTTAAATAAAGTTAATGCTAACTGAGGCAACTTTTACGCACAGATATTTTAAGATTTAAAGTGGAGAATTCATGTCCTTACTTTCATGCCAGATTAAAGCAATAAAACCTAGCTCTCATTTTATTTTCCCAACTGGCAGGCGCGGTTCTACAGGGGGGGGGGGGGGGGCTGTAGCCCCCAAAATTTTTGTATAGCCCCCCCCCCCCCAATAAATTCCATAAAAAAAAAAATGCATTAGCAAAAAGAAAGATTGTGATGTACGCGAACGGTCTCCCCCTAAAGAAGAAATAGCTGTGACAAGGGTGTATTAGTTAATATAGTGTGAATGATTTTAGGATTTTATTGGCGCTCCCCATTGAAAATATGGCATGAGCCAGGATTTATTCTCCAGATGAGGCAGATATTTCTATTGTCAAACTTATGCTGTTTAATTCCGCATCTAAAAATTACAGAAACTTGACAAATAAATTGTTTGTCTTCAACAACCCAGGAACTTTACATCACAAACAAATATTTCTGCTACCAGGTAATATGTATGTACATATACCACTGTGTGCATATACCACTTATCTCCCGGTCACACGTACCCTGCATAATTCATGTTCTATCATGTCATATGACCTTGTTCACAACCTAGTGATGTAAGCATAAGTTATCTCTTCCCTGTGTGTGTCACTGCCGCTACCTTGTGGCGCAACGTATGGTGAATTTATCGCCCTGCCAGATCATTTAGCTACATATGTACATAGTACACCTGAAAACTACAGAAAGCACTAGAACATTCTTGGTCTTTTTCAGCATTGTAACATCGACATTACAAGGTAAACATGACTGCTATAGTCTACAATTAATAACTTGGTACATTAAAATGTACATGAGCATGCATGTACGTGTACATGAACGGTATGTATGTGCATGTCTAATAAATTGATAAAATATGTGGGCATATGGTACGTTGGCAAACATTACAACACAATTCCACTCCAAAAGGCGCCTGTGGACAGTAATCTATCAAGAAGGAGGAGGTACCGAAATAAATGTCAACACTGATGCAATTTGAAAGAATTTTTTTTTAATTTGGAAAATTTACTGGTTTTGAGTGATTATTTAAGCATGTGCATGTCAATTTTTACAAATAATTATTTGATCATGAGATACATGTGGTCACTAATTTTGTTCTCTTTTTGTTGTGGTAGAATCAGGGTGGGGGGGGGGGGGAGGGGTGGGGGGAGGGGATGGGGGAGGGGATGGGGAGGGGAGTGGTGCTGGAAGTCTTCTGAGCATCTTACGAATAACACATGTAACTGAAGTACGTAGTACTGCACTCTTCAAATTCAAGCTACAAAATGAATTTTCAAGTCATCTCTACACTCAATGAAATCACTTACGAACTACAGGAACTAAATTTATGTGTTGCCGATTAATTGAAACTTGTTAACTATTTCCTCATTTGACATTAATACAGCAATACTCATGGATGTTCAGCCTGGACACTGCTGGCGTTGTGAGAGGGTTCTCCCTCAACATTCAGTGCCCTGCGAGTTTTGTAAGATAGCAAAGTACTGCAGCACGCCATGCCGAGACAGAGACAAAGTCAGACATGGAAGTGTGGAGTGCCAACTTTATCGGCACAAAACATGTGCCTCATGTGGGAGGACAGCTCCAAATATCAGTGAGGTAGGATACATACAGTGGTTTTATAACTATATTCAAAATACTCCCCCCCCCCCACTAAAAAAAAATAAATACTGTAAGTAAACTTGCACCATCCCCCTGGCAGTATTATGCACGTAACAAACATGTACATGTCAGTCGAGTTTGTGTACATGTACAGGCATCTTTGGCTCAGAGTAGCCCTGAAGGTCATGACCTGTTGCCTAACTCTAATCACGTTACCAGATACCATGAACTGTACCAAAATGGAACTCTCTATGTCTTTCAGACATACATGTATATCACACCCACGTTTGTTTTACATACACTATGTGGACATGCATATGCATTCCTTTGTTTTTGTGTTAGTTAAGAAAACTCGGTACAAAAAAATAACTTTACTTAAAACTGTGAAAACTCTTTCAACCCCAAATTTGTTTTTTAATTCCCATTCTGGCTTGAAAGCCAGGGGGATAAAAAAAATGTGAAAGAGCAAGCCTTGTAAAGCTGGTCCCAGAGTGCACAAAATTCATTGATGTAATCTTATACATGTATTAGATAGCTCTGCCTGTCTCGTGACAGCCAGCAAGTCAGTCAGTGAGATATAATAGAGTAGACTGGGCAGCACCTGATTTCATGAAACTCATCGTGACTTACGATGCATCGCAGCGCTGCGATGCGTCGTATCCCTACGATGCGCAGCACAGTGCGACGCATCCTGCGATCCATTTCACAAAACAGTCATACGTGCGACGCGCAATGTGTGTACATGTATTCATAGCACGACTCCTCAGTAACTGTTTTATGTATTTAGTCAGCATACAGTAATGGTCGTCTGATATTCAACAAAGAGTCGTCGGATCTCCGCTCGAAATTTGTTACAAGAAGGTCAAAGTGGCGGCCGCCTTATATATGCAATTTTAAAAGAAAACAAGCTCTCAGTGGACTGTGTAAACATATAGCTACCAGTAATTTGAAATTTCAAGGCTAATTCATAATTATTCAATGAATTCTCTATTTACAACTTTCCTCACATTGCCTCGGTATTATAATCTCGTTAACTGGTCAAGAAACTGACTCTTCTTATTTTGCGATGACCACTTGACACGTCGTAACTTGCAACGCGTTTTAAGCCGTTGTCAAGGAACTTACGAAACGTTCAACACATCGCAAGTTTCTTGAAATTGATTATACGAGGCGTTGCGAGTTGCGATGTGTTACACATCATAACTTGAGTTGCGATGCATCGCAGCACTTCACGAAATCGGGTGCTGGCCCTCTAAGACATGATGCATATAGAGCTATATTAAATTACTAGAGCGCTGACGCATGTACAAAGTGATGCCTGCTGGGCGCATCCATGTTTCTACACAAACCTATGGGAAATTTTGTACGGCTTTTGTACAGCTATATTTGCATCTGCCTTTGTATTCTATGCAGGTGCGTTAACAAAGTCGACACGCCCAAAAATGAAACGCACGATCAGCACATGAGCATGTCATTTTGCTGTACACAAACAGCGCAATGCATGTTGGTATCAGCTGCAGATTAACCGCGACGGTATTAACAACTTAACCGTAATGATGCGCTTAAGTTGTTTGCGTGCGCTCTACTTGCGTGTTGCATTTAGAGTACACTATCAAAATTCAATGCATCTAATTCCATGTTCTACAAACATGCACATGAATTCAAAACGTCTGCACCCAGGACGGCCCGCGCGCAAGAATGAGGAGTTAGCTCTATGGTGTGATATGCCAACTCAGCATTTGAATTTTTCTGCTGGTGTCTTTACTAAAAACAATTCTGCATTTTTTAACTCACATGTATCGCTCAAAATAACCCCCGAAAACGTGAATTCTAGGAGGCGCCGGGAAAGGTCATCTTAATGCTATTAAGTTGAACCGATAGAATGCCTTGACCCTTTGGTCTTGAAGGTGTTCAATCAAGTTTTGCATTAAATAACCATAGAGCTAGGACACAAGGAGTCAGAACTCTTTGGGGATGTACATTTTGACCATAAACATTCCAATCCCTCGGGAATGTCTATAGCTACAGCACTGTGACCGCAAGCCTGGACCATTCATTGCATGACTGCAAGTGGCCTTTGAACACGATGATCGTGGCCGCCTTGTTAGTTGGTAACCAACAACCTCCCTATATGCTGCATAATAAGTCATGTCACGTTGCTGCTCTTTTTTGAAAAATATATTTTACGACAACATGGGTTTCAACAACTGCGCAGTTGTTAGATGTGAGTTATGAATTCAAGGTTTCAATGTACAGTTGTTGGTCCATGAAAGCGCTATCTGTCCCTGTAATTTGAAGATAAATTCAATTTTTTTCTGATAAGTTATCATGTCTTTTCGGACATTTTAATTAGCAATATATCATTTATGAAATCTGATTTTTTTTTAAATTTCTCAAGTTTTCATACCAAAGGTATAGAGCATTTTGTTCGTCATGAAATGATTGTTTCAGTGATGTTGACCACATTGATATACATTATTATCCAAATGTGAACAAACACTTCAAAATCATTCATTTTTGGCGATGTATGACAACTGCGCATGCGTATTTACCATGGTACTGTCTACAAAGCAAGGCTAACTCTTTCTTCTAGCACTAGGGAGCGCAGATCTCTATTGTGTAGAGATGCTTGGTGAACAACTGAGCAAGCTGGGTCCAGATCCAGGTGCTTTATATCGTTGCTTTGAGCGTGGCGACCATCCTTTTACTTTAGAAGTCTTGGAGTTCGAACGCCTTGGGTCCTAGCTCTATGGAATAACAGACTTGATTTGCTAATTTTATCCATTGCAATATGTACTTGAACTTGGCAAAAACACTTTTCATTTCATATTTGAAGATATCCTTGTCTTTTATGTTTTTTTCCTCAGTGTGCAAGTTGCAACAGTGCATGGTACTGCAATAAGAAGTGTCAGAGAAGTGACTGGCCAGCCCATAAAGAGAATTGCAATAAAATCAAGTCACTCATAATCAAACTGTCTATCAAACTTGCAGCAAGAAACTCTAAATTAGCATCTAGCACAAGGGTAGATGACTCAAGTCATTACTTTGGGAACACTTTGGCCAAAGATTTCCTTAAAATTGCCAGTAATGAGTTGTTCGATGAGACAGCAGCTGTACAGTTGGCCAGGGATTTCCATGTCTTATCTGCTGGTTGTGGAGACTTGCGCAACACTGTGATGACAGCTGCTTCCTTGCCTGATGAGCACCGGGGGAAACTTCACATCACCCTCAATGACTACGACCCTTTTGTCATGGCAAGGAATGTGCTGTTTCTCTTCATGTTGGTCCGCTTCGCAGACACTGACTACATTGCTTCCAGTTTGACAACCATCTGGTACTCACTCCATATTTCCAAGAGAGAGTACGACTTGGTCAAGAAAAGCTTGGATGAACTCACTCAGATGAGTGCACAGCAACTCCATGATGCTACCAAAGGACTGGTGAGTGTCCTGGATGAAGATCTTAGGTATCTGTGTCAGGTTTGGGAAAGATGGCAAACACTGGAATGCCAAAAAGGCAAGAGAACCTCGATCAATCTAAGAAAGCAAAGAGAGAAAGTGTTTAAGCCAGATAAAGTGAGGGAAGGTGTGTCGCTTTACCTAGCAGGTCTATCGCCTGAAGACCAGAAGACCAACAAGGAGTGGTATGACCATGCTTTGTTTGTCCCCACTAACACACAAGAAACTTTGCCATATGACAACCCAACACTAACTGGACGCAGCGCACACTTTGAATATGTTTGTGATATAACGGCCCCAGAAGATTGTGAATTTGTGTACTGCATCAAGGAGTCATCCATTCCTTTTGCAGTGTGGGACTGTTTGAAAGTAAGAGAGCTCACTCCTGGATCCCACTCCTCTCCGATGGTAATGTACCACAAGTACGTGACAAACCTCCTCCAGAAAGTCAAGAGTCTCATCCTTCAAGGTAGGCTCCTTATCCATGTCTCCTTGGCCAACTGTCTGGACTTTCCTAATCACCATCAAACCTGGAGCATGCCCAACTACGACCGAATCTTCACTTCAAACCTTGCTGACTATGTGGGATTCGCTAAACTCCTGCAGACGTTCAAGCCACTGCTTAATGCCAACAACAGCTACTCAGCTATTGTCACTGAGAGTATGAACTGGATTGTGACAGTACCAGGAGCAAACATTACACCATTTTGTCCCTTGTTTGAGAGATGTAAAGATTTGTGTATTCAAGACACCGGAACATATACCAATGGCTTAAATCCCGTACGAGAGTATTACGACAATACCATCTTCTTTCTGATGTATCTCCGGGGTGACATCATGGGAGGGGGACTAGGCATACCATCACTCAAGGAAGTACCATCATTTGAGAGTGTCAAGAAATATCACGGCCTTCAAATGCGTGACTTTCGGAAGGGACTGAACAAACTTGTTCCATTCCAGTATCGAGTGAATGCAAGGGACCTCACCATGATGAATGGGTCTGACAGAGCTGTAGAGTGGTATCTGCCTCAAAGTGATGCTTAACTGTAGACTGTTTTAATTGGGGGAGGCACTTCTGCTTGTAATGTACTAAAAGCTGGGCTGTAAAATCTTGAATCCATACGAATACCTCAAACGGTGACTGCTCTATGTTCCGACACCCCTATGTTCCGACAACCTAGATTGTGTTATTCCCGGTTAGGGTTAGGGTTAGGGTTAGGGTTAGGAATAGGAATATGTGCAGTCGGAACATAGGGGTGTCGGAACATAGAGCTATAACCCCTCAAACGAGTTGGGTTTTAGCGGATTAAAGAGAGTCATACAATTTGGAGATACTGATAGCTCCATGAAGGGAGTAAGTGTGAAAGCAAATTGTGGATAAAGTTGACTGTTATGCAGTTTGTGACTTAATGGCCACATGGCTATTACCACTGGAAAAAAATATGGAAAGGCACAGGCCACTGACTCCAGGGACACAAGGCTGCAGGCCACAAAATATTTACGTGGCACTGGGAATAAATACCATAACAAGGTAACTATATATGTCATGTGATATACAAAAATGTGTGTTGCTAGCAAGTGGTTCTAAGCTGAATTTTTCTTTGCTTAGTAATAAATTATACATAGCAGCTCCCTGCAATATTAGACCCAATTCTGTGGGACTTCCCCATGCCTACGTTCCCCAAAATCCTAAGAATAATTGGTTAGGGTTAGGGTAACGGTTAGGGAACATAGGTATTGGGGAACATCTATAGGTATGCACCCAATTCTGTATAGCCAATAATGCTCAAGCACATACAGGAACAAAGCAAAGCAATGGCAACAAACAGCCTCGAAAAACAAAGACTGCTTTCTCTTTTTGGTATATACACTTCATATTCAAAATATTTTTAAAACCTGAATGCGGATTGTGCAATGTTATGTAGCTTGGCCGCTTATGACATACAGACATTTCATAAAACACAAGAACCTGTAAATACATGTAGTTACAAGTGATTAGAATCTCATAGGCCTATTTCTTTTCAAAATGATTTTAACGGCGGGGAAAGAATGAACATGTAATATCCAGACGCCACTTCAGTGGTTGTCCACAAAGTCTATGGAGAGTCTAGAGTATTTTCAAAGTACTCTCTAGCAAAATTGTCGGAAATGTTTCTCAGTCCCAGCTTCATGTCTTTTCAACATATTTCAATGACTGACCTTCATTGCGATCACATATGATGAGAAAAAGTGGGGTCAGGATGCAACATTCTTTCCAAAAGGCTGTTCAATGCATATTAATATTTTGGACCCACTTTTGGGGGGACCAAAATTGTTTTTGGCAGTCCAAAAAACATTGTGCTCTGGATCCGCCCTTGGATTGGCTGCTAATATGACATACAGACAATTTTATAAAACACAGGAACCTGTAAATAGTTAAAAGTGATTATAATCTTGTATTTCCTTTTTTCCTTTTCAAAATGATTTAAACGGCTGGGGAAAGAATGTTCCAGAAGCCACTTCAGTGGTTGTGCACAAAGTCTATGGAGAGTCAAGAGTATTTTCAAAGTATTTTCTGGCAAAATTGTCCTAAATGTTTTGTAGTCCCAGATTCATGTCTTTTCAACATTTTTGCAATGACTTGCATTTGCATGACTGACTGTAGTGAGATCATATGATGAAAAAAAAAAGTGGCGTCAAGATGCAACATTCTTTCCAAAGGCTGTACGATGCATGTTGAAAGTGGGTTCCTGTTTGATTTGCATGTAATATTGGATGCAGTGCATTTTATGCTAGACTAAAATCCTTAAAATTGCTTTTTTATGCACAGCGTTATCCTTTTAAAGGGAATATACATCATTTGCTTTTGCTGTAATTTTCAGAAATCGATAGAATTGGGGGGTTGGAAATATATAGCAAATATAGTTACACTGACTTTTTTGAGGTTTTGGGTTCGAAAATGCTATAAAAACCAAGAAAAACAATCATTTTCCTTTAGTCTGGTTCCCTGACTCCATATAAGAAAAAACAGAGCAGTTTACATACATTGGGGAATTGTAAGGTCAGGGAACCAGTCTAGCTGGCTTGTGCCCGTTCATAGGTTTGTAATCGATTGCAAACAAGTGCGATGGTCAATTGGGGCCAGTATTTGAAAAAAAGCCAGTTTTTTCCAACGCTGATCGGCCGATCAGCGTTGGAAATTGATACAAAAATACCACTTTTCTTGAAAATGACAGTATACCAGGTGCCATGATTTTACAGGATGCTTTACACTGTCATTCACTAACAGTCCAGCAAGGTATTTCAAAATGATTTAATAGTTTTTATTTTTGATGTTTGCAAATGTTGTATTTTCCCTTTAAACTGATACCCCGAGCAGGAGTTTGCAAGCCAAGTCCTGTTAAGTTATGATGTTAAATTTTAGGGCAAAGTAAATTTGTTAGGATTAAGGCTAATGTCATAATTTGAATGTGAATTTGAAAATAGTGCTTTATAAGAATTTGTCAGCCAAAAGCTGAATTGCGCTCAAATTACAATAGAAAACATCATAAAAATCACACATACTTAAAAAAAGAACATTAGCGATGACATTAAAAAGCTATAATAGGAGAGGATTATTTCTTAAAAGACTAATAACATCCAACGTAAAATGAAATAATGAGCAATTACTTGTATTGGAGATAATATTGACTTTAACTAGAGTATTGTTTAATATTGGGAAACATAAAACATTAAAAAAAAAAGGTTATTTTAAAGAAGAAAAAAGTTCTGCATCAGGTGGATTTACAGGCGGATTCACTAGGTTTGCAGTACTATTTGACCACACGCTCACATCATGAAATTAAATACTTCCCTTTCACTTTGAAATGAGATATGAGTGACTCTTACTAAGATCTTAAGAGAAACAGTAACAAATCTTAGTTGATCAACGGTATCATGAAGTCATGCGGCCTGGTGAGAACTTATTCTATAGAATTACTTAAAGTATTACTGAAGAATTTTTATTTTGTAGCTTAAATTTGTGGTGTACTTTAACATTAAAAGTGTATACTTATTGCTTCCTGAAGAAGAAAATTGTGTGTTCATTTCAAGGCATATGGAAACACTCTGGCAGACTTCCCTCTCAATTACCATTTGGAGGAGAAGACCTACGTGTATAAGCGTACACAATAAAAGGTTTGCAATTTCACAAATTGCCATATGTCTGTTAGTTGTAACTGGTTGTAATCTGAAAATATTCTCAAGAGAATTCATTAAAAATTGAAGCTTATAACATAATTCTGAGGGTTTTTTTTATTAAAGTGATGAGTTCAAGCCCTTCATGTGTAAATAACTTTACTTAACCTCCCCAACTTCATCAACATCCACCCCCACCCCCGCAGGCCTGGTTTGACTCAATATTGACGGAGTATGATGGACTTGGGCCTGGAGGCCTTACAACAAAGCATGCATTGGAAGCAGTGTGATCGATGTATTTTGGCGGACTTAGTCCAGCACATGACAGTAGGGAGTTAGGGTTTTTAAAGCAGTTAAAGTTGTCCTACTGCAGGTGCTGCAAGAGCCTTTAGTCAAGGCACGCGTGTCTACCCGGACGCGTGGTGCCCCAGATTCTGGCACGAAAAAAGACCAGTGCAAGTGGCAAAGCCACAAGTGCCTTTACCATCACGTGGAGCTAATCATTCTTTCTTTTTTTTCAAGTAATATGAATCATGCATGTATGCGGATATATATGAACCAATCACCACAAAGAAGCCATTTTTTTGAGATGATGCCACATTCGCACAAGCGGGCGCGTGCGGGTGCGTGCGGGCGTGTGCAGGTGCATGCGTGCGTGTGTGTGTGCACAAGGGCGGATCCAGAACACAATTTTGGGGGGGCCCAAAAAAAATTTGGTCCCCCAAAAAAGTGGGTCAAAAAAATTACGGCGTGGGGTTCGGGGCCCGCTTAAAGGCCCCGAAAAATTTTTGGATTCTAGATGCTCTGTGGTGCAATTTCTGCAAATGTTTTTTTGAGGAAAAGATGGTGGTGTACTCATTGCCTGCCTTTATTGCGATGTGACATAAAAAAAAAAAAAAAATTGGTTTCGTTTTGGGAGGGGGGCCATGGCCCCCTTTGGCCCCCCCCCCCCCTGGATCCGCCCTTGTGTGTGCAGGCGCGCGCACCGCAGGCGTTCTAACAAACAAGACGCGCACGCATTTTAGTGAATATTCACAACATGTAATGCATTATGCATAACAATTTCTCTTCCAAATTGGTAGATAAATGTAAAGAAAAACATAAGCGTTCTTGACGAGATATAAATAAAGGCTCTCGTGGTTTCGCCACTCGCACTGGTCTTGTTTCGTGCCAGCATCCGGGGCCCCACATTTCTGGGTATAGCCACGTCGGCCTTGACTATTGGCTAGTGCGGGAAGTGCAATATCACATGATGCCAGAATACTTCAGTGTGTACACCACTGGCTGCAGCTCCATTGTTCTCTCATACAATGTATTTTATGACACTATGGATCAATGAACATCGATCACAAGCGATCCTTGTAAGGTAGCCAAGTTTATAAATAGAACTGTCATACGTACGCCCTACGTGTATTTCTCATTTGGGGAATTCCTCAAGCGTACGGTTATGAGCAACACACAAGGATCTAATGTATACTTCCGGCCCTGCCAGGGTTTATTCTCCAGACGAGGCAGATATTTCTGTGGTTAAACAGTATGTTGTTGTACTTGTGCATCTAAAAACCACAGACACTTGACAAATAAATTGTCTTCAGCAAGCCTCACACTTAACATCAGAAAGGAATATTTCTGCTACCAGGTAAGTTACATACGCATGCATTGCTCAGACATGTCCATGGTCTGTACAACAAGGGGCAATGTACATGTACATAAAAAAGTACATGTAGCTCATTTCCACTGCAAGGGAGGGGGAGGGGGAGAGGACATGAAATTCGGTTCTTAAAATAAGGGGCTAGAAAAATTTTCCAAATGTGAACAAAAATAAACAAAACACAAAACTAAACTAGAGATTTGTGTTTTGTTGAGTTACAAACACATGATCGGACAGAAAATTTCATTGGACACTGCCCAGTTAAGTTGCAAATGTTTTTTTTATGTTCGAACTGAAAACAGATCACGAAATTCAACCTTTACGGTAATACCATTTGTTTTAATTTGAAAAATAAAATGGATCTCTTGTGGTATGATAAATATCAGTATACATTTTATATACACGTAATTTCCGGTTTGATGACGTCATCAGTTTAAATGTGCAAAATGAATTTTGATTTACATGTAGTTCAAAGAGGAAACATGTTCATCATGAGGTGAAAAGAACTTCTGAAAATATGGAAATAATACTGGAAATATTTAAGTGTATGTATTAATAACACCTAACTTCCGTTTTGATGATGTCACAGCATTTGGAAGCCCCATGTCAACACTGTACCGGATATCATTATTTGTGCTAGCTTGGAACATGTTAGTCGTTACAAACGGGTCAAATGATTTGAATTAACAAAATAAATTTTTTTTTTAAAAAATGATCATTTTCAAATTCTGCCCACAGTAACTTCTGGTCTGATGACATCATGATTCTGAAACCTTCTAAAGTCATTTGTAGTTTTCCAAAGAACATATAGGGGCAATTTGATAAAATTTGACGATTGGTTTTCAAATTAAAATAATTCAAACGTCTTTGTTGTGCTGCTACAGGTTGAGTAAAAAAAGCGGAACCCAAACCCCAAAAATTGTATTTTATTATTTAAAAAAAATATAGCACCAAAAATAATAATGACTGGAAAAGCAAATTTCATAAGCTACTTTTAGATGAAAAAAGTACTGAAATTGGTCAATCCGTTCAAACAATATCACCATTTCAAAACAATGACCCTAAAACCTGTCTCGTCCAAAAAAAAAATGCGATTTCAAGAATCGTATAGTCACAATTGTCTTCAAACATCACCAGCGTTAACATTTCAGTTTAAACGTTAACAATATTCAACAAAGTCCTTTAGAGGGCCCGTCTTTTAAAAAAGGTAGATTCTATAAATAATATTGTTTGCCTAACCAGGTTTGTTGATAAAGATATTGTGTACTACAGTTGTTGACAGTTGTTAAAACAAGTCTTCTGTGTCATTTTCTTTGTTGTTCCAAACATTCAAAACACACAAGAAATTTCTTCTCTTTTTTTTTGACGAGATAGGTTTTAGTGTCATTGCGTTTAAATGGTGATATTGAACGGAATGAGCAATTTCAGTAAGTTTTTCATCTAAAAGTAGCTTATGAAATTGGCTTTTCAGTCATTATTATTTGTGGTGCTACATATTTTTCTAAATATGAAATATATAATTTTTGGTGTTTGGGTTCCGCTTTTTTTTTAACTCGCCCTGTAGAGGGTGCCCTTTTGGGTGATGACGTCATTACACTGATTTTTGTGTTTGGCATTTCTCACTCAACACTTCCATAATATGTTTGTCTGTAGCAAAATGCTTCCGTTATCAACTTATACGCAATTTTCATTACACTTCTGGTAGCACCGAATGTAAAGGTCTAATGGCTTTGTGCCCGGGAATCCAAAATATCAGTTAATAACATTGGATACAATCATACGTTCATTACAGCGCATTAATTCGTTAAAGAATAGGAGCGATTAGAGCTACGTTTCAACCTGTGCCTGTCAACCATTTTTTCATTTAACCCGATTCATACTCGGCGCGAAAGCGAAAGTAAACGGGAATTTGTGACGTCGTGGCAGGTATTTGCGCTGCGAATTCGTAAAAGTTGAACATATTTCAACTCAGGTGAATTTTGCAGCGAACGTTTCATGACGTCAAATTTGCTTTGCATTTGCATTCCCATGAAGTATGAACCCGCTTTAGTCTCTTAAAGTTGCCTTCCCCTTACCATTGTCAAGCTTCACTTGAAAAATAGTTTGTTTTTAAATTTCTCATTTTCTGGCAAATCAAAATTTATTTACTTTTGACAGCGACACCCCCCCCCCCAAAAAAAACCCCCAAATCTGCCCTTGTTTAATTATGAAACATTTACTGTAAAATTTTCAAATTATTTGCAGCCCCACAATAATTCAGGCATATCTTTCTTGACACCATCTTATGGGTGCAAATACAACACCACCATCCCCACCTGTCTGCAGAAACAAATACATTTTCAGATGTTAGAAAACATCCAAAATGAAAAAAATTGAATGAAACTTACAACATTATGAGACAACAATCAGATACATGTTGAAGACCATGGGTACCAGAATACAGAAACTAATTTTTTTCTTCTTCTCATTTCATGTCAATGCAGCAATGGATGTTCAGCCTGGACATTGCTGGCGTTGTGAGAGGGTTCTCCCTCAACATTCAGTGCCTTGCGAGTTTTGTAAGATGGCGAAGTACTGCAGCACGCCATGCCGAAACAGAGACAAAGTCAGACATGGAAGTGTGGAGTGCCAACTTTATGGGCTCAAAACATGTGCCGCATGCGGAAGGAGGGCTCCAAATATCAGTGAGGTAGGATACACACAGAGTTTCATTCTAAGTATGAAATATAATCGATGTACGTGGGAACCTTGCAAACAATGAGCACTGAGCCTTGTACAGTAAACTCTGGCCAAGTCGACATGGTACAACTTGCCAAATCACTCAAGTCGGCCGTCTGACGAAAGTGCCCATTGTCTCTAATGCATTTTTATTGAAATTTTTAGTTCTAAGTCGGCTTTTATAAGTCGCCATTTTGCTCAAGTTATTGTGTTACTCTCGGTCCCCTTTCCACAAAAAGCATGACAAAATCCTTTGTTTAAGTTGGCATTTAAAAATCAAGCAATAGCATCGACTTCTTGCATGCACTGCTGTTGGCAACATGTACCACTGCATTCGCAATCTAAAATGGGTTTCCCCAATACTGCATCGTGAGCACATCAGTACCAAGTACCCCTCTAGTCCTGCGCTCTGTCTATTTTTGTGGGATGTCTTATTGAACGATCCAGTCAATACGCGCATTCAATTCGTAACTGTACATGTAATGTATGTGTACGGACTGTACGTTCAATACCCTACGCGCGCATTTAATTCATAACTGCGCATGTATGTATTATGTATCAGTAGTCTTCAGTACATTAGCTGAAATGCTACATTGTATGGATCCACAAACAGTACCCCAGCCCATGATGATAAAAATCAGAAATAAATTTGCTGGAAACATGGAGGAATAAAAACAACTCAAGCAATAACGAGATAAATTAGGGTAAATCAAAGCCTATTAGTGCAATGAATCATATGTGTATAGGCCATTCATGCAATTCGGCAAAATGACACCTTACAGCAGATGTCAGCAATCGCGTAAGTCGTCACAAATTTTCGGGTCTCAAGAGTGCCGACTGTACTTGGGCAGCGTTTACTGCAGTTCATCAATCACAGGTCAATCACAAATCAAATTACAAGGTATGGCCAGTTCAGACAGGATGCACTTGACTAAAACTCTGATGAGAGATAGCATTAATCTCCTCCCGCATGATTCCAAATGAAAAGGATTGGAATTCTAGGAACTGGTTCAGGAAAATGGGATCTAGATGGTCTGATTATTATCTCGCCAGTTTAGTGCATTTTGTCACAAGTTGAGCTTAACAACAATTTTTTTATAGATTTTTGTGCAAAGAGCAATTTAAACAAGGGTTCACAAACTTAGATCTGAAATTTGTGGCTTTTGAAATACATGTATTTTAACTCAAATCTGGCAAAGAATTGTTAAGATGTTTTTTTCTCTCTTTTCTCAGTGTGCAGGTTGCAACAATGCGTGGTACTGCGACAAGGAGTGTCAACTGAGTAACTGGCCAGCCCATAAAGCGTCATGCATTCGAGTAAAGCATACAATAAAACAGATGTCTGTCGAGTTTGCGGAGAGAAATTCAAGACTGGCATGTAACGCATGGTTTGCAGGCCCACCTTACTATGTTGGGAACACTCTAGCTAAAGACTTTCTTAAACTTGACAGTAACGAGTTGTCTAAAGAGATGGCAGCTGAACAGTTGACCAGGGACTTCCATGTCTTATCCGCTGGATGCGGAGACTTGCGCAACACTGTGATGACAGCTGCTTCCTTGCCTGATAAGTACCGGGGAAAACTTCACATAACTCTGAACGATTTTGACCCGTTTGTCATGGCAAGGAATGTGCTGTTTCTCTTCATGTTGGTCCACTTCGCAGACACTGACTACATTGCTTCCAGTTTGACAACCATCTGGTACTCACTCCATATTTCCAAGAGAGAATATGACTTGATCAAGACAAGCTTGGATGAACTCATTCAGATGAGTGCTCAGCAACTCCACGACGCCACCAAAGGACTGGTGAGTGTCCTGGATGAAGATCTGAGGTATCTGTGTCAGGTTTGGAAAGGATGGCAATCATTGGAATGTCTACGAGAAAAAAGATCCTCCATTAATCTCAGAAAGCAGAGAAAGGCATTGTTTGAGGCTCAAGATGTAAAAACAGGTGTGAAACTATATGTTAATCGCCTGCCTGATGAGAACAAACAGTTCATGAAGGAGTGGTTTGACCACGCACTGTTTGTCCCAACTGAAAGTCCCCAAAAAACACAACTGCCCTATGAAAATCCCACACTAACTGGAAGAGAAGGTAAAACATCTGCGACACCAGATATAACGCCACCGGAAGATGTCCCATTTGTGTACTGTGTTGATGTAGCAACACTGCCTTACATTGTGTGGGACTGTTTGAGAGTAAAGGAGAACACCCCTGGAGCCATCCCCTCTCCGATGGTGATGTACCACAAGTACGTGACTAACCTCCTCCAGAAAGTCAAGAGTCTCATCCTTCAAGGAAGGCTCCTTATCCAGGTCTCCTTGGCTAACTGTCTGGACTTTCCGAATCACCATCAAACCTGGAGCATGCCCAACTATGACAGAATCTTCACCTCCAACCTTGCTGACTATGATGGAGTCGCTAAACTCCTACAGACATTCAAACAACTTCTTAATACCAGCAACAGCGACTCAACGATTGTCACTAATCATTGGAATTGGATCGAAGATGTACCAGGAGCAAATATTGAAACTTTTGCTTTTACAAGTGTGTTTCAGAGATGTAAAGAGTTGTGTATTATAGACACAGGTTCATATACCGATGGCTACAACAACGTACGAGAGTATTATAACAATACCTCTCACTTTCTCCAGTATCTCAGAGCACATATCATGGCAGGGGGACTTGGCATACCATCACTCACGGAAGTACCATCATTTGAGAGTGTCAAGAAATATCACGGCCTCCAAATGCGTGACTTCCGGAAGGGACAGAACAAACTGGTTCCATTCCAGTATAGGCTGAATGCAAGACTTCTTAATATGATGTGTGGGTATAACAAAGCTGTGGAGTGGTGTCTGCCTCAGGGTAGTTAACAATTAGGGTCAGGACAAGCTAAGCAACTGCCAAGGCAAATAAATTCACTGCAAGCTGAATGAATCTCAAGTGGAAAGGATATATAACATGTATATTACTGACAGAAATTACAATGAAATTAAGTCAAACCTCAAGGGAACAGGTTCAAAATTTGACTTAAGCAGAGTTTTGAGTTAAGCAGGGTTATAAATCATTGTTTTACTACTGAAGGCAATGGATTCTTTGTTTGACTTAACAGTTGTTTGAGTTATCAGAGTTTGACTTAAAATCAAGATTTCAGCTAATTGTTTTGTTGTTATTTTAAGAAACATTGGGTGAACTGAATAAGGTCAAATGTAATGGAGTTTGTAGTTAAACTTTTTCTGTAAACTATTTTTATCAAAATTTATTTAAAGTAGCTTGGTTGGCATGACAAACACGAATTGTATAAAACAGAAGAATCTGTAAATAGTTACAAGTGATTAACATGTTGTCGGATATTTCTTTTAACAATGACGTAAAGGCTGTGTGAGGCAAAATGCATGTTAAAAGTGGGCTCCCGTTTGGTTTGCATGTAATATTTGATGTACTGCATTTTTTTGCAGTTTAATAACATCCTTTCGATTTTTTATAGATAGAATCACCATTTCAAAATGAGACAACTGTTTTACAGTTTTAGAGTAAAAACTAAACTTGTTGGGATAAATAGCAAATATCATGATAAACAACATCCATCTTCACTTGACAAATGAGTGCCTCGAAAGAAACTAAACGATTTGAATTGCTCATTATCAGTGTCATAAAGTTTCACGTAGTTTAGGGGCAGACCTATACACTGTAATGGTTTAAAACACAACAGGATTAATTTTACTAGATTACCATGTGATATCTGCTGCTTGTAACTGCTTCACCTGATAATGCTCTCTCCATTAAGGTGCAACTTCCTTTAAGAAGGGGTATGGGGCCTCTCCAAGACAATTCTTGAAAATATCAAAGCAACTTAGTGGAACGTTTACATATTCTCAATGGTAATTGTTATGGAACAAGAATTATAGGCGTACGTGGGATACTGAATCCCCAACTGTATGGTAAACACCATAGAACATGTCAGTCACCTACACTTTGCATATTGGGGAATCCTGGTATCTGATTGGTCAATTAAGTTTATGCACTGTTGTATGCAAAGAGAAGTTCTACTTAGCCGATTGGGGCTCATGAGCTATTAAAGCAGCCATATAGGGCTAGGATTGAGGTAGATGATTGCATGATTCTTCAATGATTAGGTTATATCAAAATGGCTCTTGGTTATGATGGAATGGCATGGCAGATTATGACAAATGATAAAAGGCATGACCACTGTTCTTGACTGCATTTGATCACTGATTAATAGTCTATTACGTTCTAAGGTCAGATCACCGAAACAAATAAAAAAGATTAAATGATTGAGTTGCCCCACCCTTAAGAGAAGGATCTACCACTCCACATTCCCATTCCCTTCCACGTTCCCATTCCACATCCCACTGTGTATTCCACTGGCCCTACTTACACCGGTCTGTTGTTCCTGTCCACCAAGTCTCGACTGGTGCTGTGGCCCACCACTGCAGGGATACAACACCATCGAGGTTGTTCGCTGGTACCAAACATACTATTCATGGGGGAGAACTCGTATGCCACTTTACAAGGAGAACCTTTCTCCATGATACCAATGTGTACACATGTGGATAAAAACCAAAAGCCTAAGATACTTGTGATGTCATACAGGAAGTTTTTCTTATGATTTTTTACTTCATTATTAAACACTGGCCTGATAACATCTGCTGAAGTCAAATATTTTTAAAAAGATAATTCCCTGTCAGAAGAAATATTTAAATTTCTTTGGAAAAAATTAATTTCTTTGGAAAAAACATAATCATTCGAAAGACCACAATGCACAAGTTGAAACAGTATGCAATGCTGGATAATGCACGACCACAGGCCTTTAATGAAACAATCAAACCACTTACAATTATATGTACTTCTTTTCTTTTTGGTTTAGAAGATATTCAATGCAATTTACATCATAGTCTCATCTCTACATGTATGTTAGAAATTATCCTAATATAATGTCTAAGTGCTAACATGACATCATGTGATCAAATGATTTTGTTATAAATAAGCAGCATCTACCGGTATTTGTAGGCTCAAACGACTCAAATATTTTTCAAATTGCTGTATATTTCATCACAAGAATTACCAGAAAGGATGTGTATATCAATAATATCGAGTGTAAAAAGTGTTGCCATGTTGTTCAGAGAATTCTTCAGACACATTCTTTAGGCCATGTCTGAACCATTTGCCTAGAGCTATTGTATAGGTCTTTTTGTAGAATTGTCACGCGAGTCAAGCTGGAATGGTTGACAACAAAGCCTGATATTGGTATTTCTCATGAGGGACATTCCCTCTTTTTCCCTGGATATGAGAAATAAGCATCACGTGATCGTCACTTAAAATACAACATATAAGTAGTGGACTGAAGGCAAGTTCTTCATAACTGCAACACTATACAGCAACTCTGCTTGCTAACAGGCTGTAGCTTTTCAACTGTAAACCACAAATATTTTGGTGAGTATTACATGTAAGCAATGATTGAGGAAAGTAATTCAGTTTGTGCGGCTTGGGATCATACTTTTTTCCAGCAGGAATTAAAGGCTGTTGGTGTGCAATGAGGTATTTTCTGTCGGGATAGGGCTTCATTCTTTGCAATCCTCTGAAAAGTTCTGATAATACTGATATAATTCAGTATTAGGTTTTTGCCCTTCAAAGACATATAAACACTGTTAGCTCAGTGTGTTACCTCCCGAGTGAAAGTTGGGAAAAAATCACTCAGGTGGGACTTGAAGCCACGACCTCCTGTTCTCTAGTGCAGATGTCTTACCACTCGACCATGAACTTGCGGGATCGGTTGGCTGCTTCGTTATTATTGCTAAATGTTTTGTTTGGTGGAGTGGTATTTCGTCTTAAGGTGTTCAACTATTTCTTTTCTATTTTGTCCCTGTAGTTATGGGTAGGGGAAGTGGAAACCATGAAATTACTTTAAAATGAATGTACATAGACAATGATTCTAAATGTTCTGTTTCAGAGATCATTATGGATGTACAGCGTGGACATTGCTGGAGATGTGAGAAAGTTCTTCCACAGCTGACTGTGCCTTGTAGCCGCTGCAATATGGCTGTCTACTGCAGCACATCATGCCTGGGCAACGACACGGCCAGACACAGCTCTGTTGAGTGCCAGATGTTTGGGCCACGACAGTGCGGCAATTGTGGAAAAACTGCTACTAATATGAAGGAGGTATGATGCGTGTGATCTTATGAATACTTCTCATAAACTCAAACCCATACATGTAAGGCCAAAAAAAATAATAGTTCTGCTTCCGGTTTCCCCACCTACCCTATTCTGACAGGCCCAAACCTAATTTTTTTTAATGGAAAATGAGAAAAAAACACACAAAACCATCAATTTCTGCCTTTTACCCTTGACTACACACAGACACCTCCATATGATTGTACACATAAAAAAAAATTGACAAAAAAACCCCAAATTCCCTACCTACCTACCATATTTTCGAATGCCATGTAATCGGAAGCAGAAATATTTGGGGGGGGGGGCCCTAAGCGTTTATGTTACAAACAACACTAAATCTGCCCAAACCTATACTTGCCTATAACGTACATGGGTACTTTTCTGGTATTTTATCAAAACAAGGGAAATCGAGCTCCACTGAAGAAATTTGATGACAACTACTGATTACAACCTATAGTAGATAAGATGTATTGTCAGTGCATTTAATAAACTCAATTTTTTTCTCCTGACGAAGAAAAAAAAGTTTTCAATTTTAGGCAACTGCATCCCTCAGAAAAAAAACTTTTGTTTTGCATGTATAAGCTTTAGACATACTACAGATCCACCTTGCAAGAAGGTTTCTGGTCCGGTTTTTTTTTTCCGGGATGAGAGGGGGGGGGGGTGTTAAACTTGCAAATATCACAGAAAGTGAACCCTCAACTCTTTGCATCTGTTGAGCCAATATTGCACTTACTGGCATACATAAGCTTAATGTTAACAACATTAGGTTAAATTCTACAGAAAAAGGCAATTTATTCCACAGTCCATGAGTTCATTTAAAAAAAATCGCAAAAACCTGCAGTTGGATTTTAGTGGGGAGGCATGGTTGGGGTTAAACTGATAACAACATGTACATCTGCAGGGACAACCTGACCTGAAATGAAAATGGTTGTGTATCTGAACGACAAAATTTTTTAAGAGAAGTATAGGCAAAAAGTAATCATGCCTTTTCTTTTTTTCAGTGTGCGAGTTGCAGTAATGCATGGTACTGCAGCAAGGAATGCCAACTGACTGACTGGAAATCCCACAAGCCATCATGTAAGGAAGCTAAAGATTCAATGAAAAAGCTGGCAGAGAAGCTTCAGAAACGGGCTGTGGTAACATACAGTATAAGCGGTGACTTTCCCTATTACATTGGTAACATCTTTGCCAAAGACTTCCTTCAACTTGAGGGCAATGAATTGACATCTGGAGTGAAGGAGGACAGTTTGGCAAAAGATTACCATATTTTGTCTATTGGTTGTGGAAACCTGCGCAACACAGTGTTGACGGCCACTTCCTTGCCTGACAAGTACCAGGGAAAACTTCACGTTACCCTCAATGACTCAGATCATTTTGTCATGGCAAGGAATGTGCTGTTTCTCTTCATGTTGGTCCGCTTCGCAGACACTGACTACATTGCTTCCAGTCTGACAACCATCTGGTACTCACTCCATATTTCCATGAGAGAGTACGACTTGATCAAGACAAGCTTGGATGAACTCATTCAGATGAGTGCTCAGCAACTCCATGATGCTACCAAAGGACTTGTGAGTGTCCTGGATAAAGACCTGAGCTCGCTGCATGTGGTTTGGGGAAAGTGGCGATTATTAGAATGTCAACGACACAAGAGCACCTCAATCAATCTCAGACAACAAAGGAAGAAGCTATTTCAGAAGGAAAATGTGGCACAAAAGTTATCTTGCTATACTGAAGAAATCTCTCACTCTGAGAAGAAGAAGGTTGAAGAGTGGTTCGACCATGCACTGTTTTTTTCAACTGAAAGAAAAGAAGAGGATATGCCATTTGACAACCCAACGCTAACTGGACATGAGCCTCCGCATACGTTTAAAGCACCTGAAGAGTCCCAGTTTGTTTACAGTGTAAATGCAGATGCATTTCCCTACCAAGAGTGGGACTGCCTCAGAGTAAGAGAGGACACTCCTGGATCCCACTCCTCTCCGATGGTGATGTACCACGAGTACGTGACAAACCTCCTCCTGAAAGTCAAGAGTCTCATCCTTCAAGGAAGGCTCCTCATCCACGTCTCCTTGGCCAACTGTCTGGACTTTCCTACTCACCACCAAACCTTGAATATGTCAAACTATGACCGAATCTTCACCTCCAACCTTGCTGACTATGTCGGCATTCCTAGGCTTCTCCAAACATTCAAGCCCCTTCTCAATCCTTCTAACAGCTTCTCGGTGATTGTGACCGAGTGTATGAACTGGGTCAGATTTATTCCAGGAGCCGACACAGAGGCCATGTTCATGCATCCCGCCATGCGCCAACTGGTAAACCAATGTTATATTACATACCGCACAGACTTCCCAGAAAGCAGGTCCATCTGCAACTGCAGGTTGGCAGAGTATCGTGACAACACCCCCTACTTTCTCCAATATCTCCGAGCAGATATCATGGCAGGGGGACGTGGGATCCCAGCACTCAAAGCTGTTCCCAGGTTCGTGAGTGTGAAGAAGTACCACGGTATGGAAATGCGTGACTTTAGGGAGGGGCTGAACAAGCTGGTACCATTCATATATCGTATGAATGCTAGGGATCTTAATATGCTGAATGGTAGTGACCGAGCTGTAGAGTGGTGTCTGCCTAAAAGTGATGCTTCAACCTAGATGTCTTTGTGCAACTTCCATGCGACTTTCTGCATCCACCAGAACTCAACAATGTGCAGTAAACCAATTGCATGACTGCTCTTGAACAGAATTGGGATATCGAACATTCCATGTCACAATAACTAGAATGTGAAATCTGAATTTGAAATATAGTACTAAATTTCCAGCTATTGGATCTTGGTACCTTTAACTTGAGCCCATTCCCTTGACTTGTGAGGGGGGGGGGGGGAGGGGAGGAGGTCCCATCTCAAATTTATGCATAAAAACACATCAAATATGTACGTAGCATTGTAAATGTATGCAGCACATATCCTTTCGGACACATTGGGCAATTTCAAGGGCAAACAAATGCAAAGCAATAAGGCTGTGCAGAAAATATAGAATATTTTTTACTATTCAATCATCCATGTACCGGTAATTTAGGCCTATAGTAGCATTTTCCTGATTCCATTAGACGTGATGTATAAATGTGGGTAGTCTTGGTAAAGATGAAAATTGGTTTGTAATATCACTTTAATCATACATGTTTAATGGTTGGTTTTATTGTTTGTTTTGTCACTCTCACTCTCAATTTTCAACAGATGTGCTCAAATCCTGATCAGTAGTTCTTTAATTACCAATCGGCACATGCAATTAATGACTGGTGTATGCAATTTAGTCTGGCACTTAGTTGGATTGTCACATAAGCACCCTCATGCATAAGATTGCCAACAACAGGGCTCTAAGCTACCCAATACACTCAAAATATAGTGCTGGAAATGCAGTGGGAAATAATGTCTGTCCTGCTAGACCAGGCAACATTGCAGGGAAGCAATCTTTTGTTTTTGTTGTGGCAAATGTTTGTGGAAGGACTTGAACAAGAACAAATGATCTGACAGTTATAAGAAATGGACAATCAGGGTCGCAGGTTTTTAAGGGCTATGTCTGGATTTTATATATTACTACTCTTGGTGTTCAGGGCAGATCCAGAGAGGTACATGTAACTGCCGGGGTCGGGAGGGGGTGGGGTGTGTGCTAGGCGGGGATGCGGGGGGGGGGGGGTATCGAAGGTGTGCTGGGGAGGGGACGGAAGGGCTCTCTCAAGTGAACATTTTTCTTATTTGAAAACATTTAGTCACTGCCGGAGGGTGGGGGGGAGGGGGGGGGGGGGCTGCGCACCCCCTGGAACCATCACTGGTGTTTATGCTGAATATTAACATTCACTGTAATTTTACTAACATATCTTGTCTGTACATATTCAATTAACTAAGTACATGCAATATACAATTATAATATTTCTCATCATAAGGCCGATTTGATCTTCTTGACTTCTTTCCCAAGTTTGCATTTAACTCCTTGATGGTCTTTATGACTGTTTTAAATTGTTATTGTAGATGTTCTCTTCTTTAATGTTTTTATTTTATTTGTAAGGGGCGTTTTTGATTGTCTTAAAGTAAGGGGCGTTTTTGAATGTCTTAAAATGTTACAAAAATTAGACTATGTGGATGGTTTGAGCATTATTTTTTTTTCATGTTATCCAGAGCCCCTAGGGAGACAAATCGGTTGAAAAACTGATGGGGCTGCCCTGGTAAAATAATAAAAAAGAAATAAAAAAATTATTATAAAAAAAAAAAAAATAAGTTAACAACTTCATATAAGGATTATTCATTTCTTGATAATTTTGTATTGATTCAGATTCTTCTTTTTATTTTATTTTTACTACATATCATATCTACTATATCATACGGTATTTTGAAGGGAAACGAGTGTTAAGGTGGAAGATGCGCTTAATGTCAAAACATAATTTTAATTGCTGTGACACTAGGAACAAATACACAAGGAACTTTTCGAATTTTGAAATTTGGAAATGTATATATCCCTTTACATGTAACATGCAATTTGACCAACAACATGAGTTTAACTCCTTGATGTTTTTATGACTGTTTTAAATTGTTATTAGATGTTCTTATACTAAACCTTTTTTATTTGATTTGTAAGGGGCATTTTGATTGTCTTAAAATGTTACAAATATTACACTGTGTGGGTGGTTTGAGCATTAATTTTTTATTTTGTTCATGTACTCCAGAGCCCCTAGGAAGAAAAATCGTTTGAAAAACTGATATTACATGAGTAAATAACTGAGTAAATTTGGATTATTCATTTCATGATTTTTTTTGGCATCAATTCAGTTTATTCTTTTTGTTTTCTCCTACATATATATCATATTTACTACATCATATTAAGAATGGAAACGAGTCTTTGGGTGGAAGATACGCTTAATGTCAAAAGAAGATTTGCATTGCTACAAAAAAACACATGGAATTTTTTGAATTTGGAAATTTGGAAATTATACATATCCATAATATCCTTATACAGGAACATGTAACATGCAATTTACAGTTGTGTGGTTGTGGTTTTTATGACTGTTTTAAATTGTTATCAGATGTTCTTATATTGAAACATTTTTATTATTTTATTTGTAAGGGGTGTTTTGATTGTCTTAAAATGTAACAAAAATTAGACTATGTGGGTGGTTTGAGCGTTAATTTTTTATGTACTCCAGAGCCCCCAGGGAGAAAAATTGGTTGAAATAAAATAATCATTAAATGTGTAAATAACTTCATATTTGGTTTATACATTTCTTGATTTTCATATGTTTTCATACATATCATATTCACTACATCATATTTTGCAGGGAAACGAGTGTTTGGGTGGAAAATACGCTTAGGCCAAAAAATAAAATAGTTCTGCTTCCGATTACATGGCATTCGAAAATAGGGTAGGTAGGTAGGGAATTTTCTTTTTTTGGCCAATTTTTTTTTGTGTACGATCATATGGAGGCGTCTGCGTGCAGTCAAGGGTAAAAGGTGAAAATTGATGGTTTTGGGTGTTTTTTCCTCATTTTTCCCATAAAAAAATTAGGGTAGGGGCTCTCAGAATAGGGTAGGTAGGGAAACCGGAAGCAGAACTATTATTTTTTTGGCCTTAACAACACCATATGGGAAACTGCACACACATATTTCTGACTTTGTTTCTGGAGGTGTGCCAACCCAATGTAAAAGACTGTCAGTTTATGTGTACTGTACCCATACTGACAGATTCCAACAAAACATGTCCTTGGGGTTTTGATGGGTTGAGGTCTGTTAGGATAAATGTCCAAACAAGATTTGAATTGTTGTTACACAAATTTGGAAATTTGGAAATGTACTGGTATATCCCTATACATGCAATTTACAGTCGTGTGGTTGTAATGACCAACAACATGAGGATCTCTACTTGCTATTTTAATAGTTGATAGACACTGAACAAACAACAGGGCTCTGGTTCATGGCTTCTATGGTGAGGGACAAAAGCACGGTTTCCATGGCGAGAGACTCACCAATACACAGACATATTGACAAAGTCTGCCATGGATTTCTCATGTGGGGAATTTGTTCATGTGTGCAATAACGATCATCCAATCAGGGTCCAGTGTTAGGAAGCTACGAAACACAGACAGTTGTAGGAACTCAGCAATAACAGGTTACTCGCCAAATGTTCATGCATTGTATGTTGCTGGTGGTTGGTTCTCAGCTCAATTCTGCTGATCAATTACGTTTGGTAAGCAATAATTTCATCTAGAAGCTTCAGGAACAATAAGAAAGATTGTGAACGACGGATCACCAATACCAGACAACACCTTGGCAGTGAGTGATTTATTCATCAGTTCTATGTGATAAGAAAAGCATCACGCTTCCACAAGGTAAGAAGGGTAGTATGAAAAACTGCAGCTTTAGGCATAAATGTGTGCATGATCAATTGGTGTCATTCCTAAGCTGTGAAGTGTATATGGACGACTGTGATACTGATCCATGTTCTGGCAAACTCATAGAAATTATAGAAAGTCCCTCATTTATTGTTTCACTGTTGCATAAAACGCATCAGGATAAATTGTCAGTCCCTTGTATTTTGTATGATTTAGTGGGAATTAGTCTTGTTAGAACTAATGATTGACTTCAGAACTACTTCAGGACTACTAGATTTAATTACAAAATGTACCGATAAAAAATGTGCAATGTGCATGCAGAGCTCACGTACAGAACTATATCTGTTTCACATTAACCTCAGAAAATATTGCTTTGTGATCAAAGTGTTTCGAGATTTTTTGTTTCACATGTACTTACAAATATGTAAGCGTCTAAACCCCCGCCGAGTATTTCCTGAATTTTCTGTACCAAATGAAACACATCATTTTCAGGTGCTCAACAAATTCTTTAAATATTGTTCGCTTTACTGTCAAAACGGTGCATGTATGTACCGTCCGGTAGTTTTTCCTCAGTGTATTAGCAAACATGATTTTGTGACATCATTTTTGCAAATACACGTATCTCATCTGTGGAGTTGTTGCATTAGTTATTAGGCAGATAGTTGCCCACTTCTGTCCGAAGTGATATTAATTATGACTTGAAACAGACAATACCTTCATAAAATGTATAATTTTGAACCAAGTTACAAACTTGTACTGCTCTTAATATAACATGTACTGTAAAAATGTATGTAAAAAGCAAACAGAAATTCTATCACACGTAATTTTTTAACGTTACCGACACACTGCCTGCTGCACGTGCATATGTGGTCATGAATCCTAAACAATAGCTATAAGTATGTACATCGAAGCAAGTCATCAAATGAATTGTTCAAGAACAAAAGTCCCACAGTTTAATTTCAAACAAATTCTTGAAAATAAAACCTTTCCACTCCATAGAAACAATTAGAGTTTTCACATGTTGTTTGTGTATTTATATGAAGTTGTTTGACGCTTGAATGGTTTCTTCTGCAATTAGTTCTAGGTCAAAATGTAAATTGACCGGACTACTAGCAACATCAACGTTATTCACTCTTGAAAGGGACATTGAGTGTAAAAAATCCACTCATGTTTAGTTATGGAATTACTATTTTAAATTATTTGTGGCCAACAATAATTAAAGGTAGTCTATGGAATAGCCGCTTGCAGGAAAAGTTGTTGCAGAGCTTGCACTGGCTCTGTTGAACAACAGATAATACTCCAACTACATTAACCCTCCTGCTAAATAAACAGTCACAGACAGTCAAAATTCACTTCCACTTCCCCTGCTATACTTTTAACAAAGGCTAGTCACCAGCAGTCAGATCATATGTCAAGCAAGCACAGTGACTAATCAAACTGGGTCAACAGACAAAGCAGGCAAGTTGTGTTCACTGCTGTTTTATCACTCACCCAGAGTCAAAGCATAGCTGTATCAAGTTACTTAAAAAGTGCAAGGCAGTCAATCCTGCTTTATGTAGGCTGGGAATTCTTAACTGTTCAATATAGTCACTTCACTGATTTTGACTGAAAGAACTACTTGGCAAAAAAATGTATGTTTACATAGGAGGGTTAATTAAGGGTGCAAAAGCAACCCAAACTTTAGATGCCCAAAACAGGAAAAGAGAATGTTTCAATTTAAAAAAAAAATGAAAATATGTTCGGAGAAAATAAAAAAAACAAATTTGCCGAAGAGCACTGAAATTAGGAGATTTAAAAACACACTATTTTTTTTCACGTCTTTCATGTAGACAGCGTCATGGATGTACAGCCTGGACATTGCTGGCGTTGTGAAAAAGGTCTCCCACAGCACGCTGTGCCTTGTAGCCGATGCCCAGTTGCTGTCTACTGTACCACATCATGCCGGGACAGAGACAAAGTCAGACATGCTTCTATCGAGTGCCAGCTATATGGGCCAAAAAGGTGCAGCAAATGCGGCACAATGGCAGACAAAATGAGTGAGGTACGCCTGCTGATACTGATCACAGTAAACCAGAGGATCTCTCATGCTTTTCTAATGGGAAACATTTCCAGAATAAAAACCAAAACAAAATGTATGACAACTAGTACCTGGAATTTGGCCAATAAGTATTTGGACGCTTAGCAGCAATTCATTCATAGCCCAATTTAATTTATACAGACATGTACTTCATTCCAATGTGAATGTGAGGTGGGTTTGAGTTTGTACAAGGACATTTTCTAGAGTAAAAGGTGGTTGAACTGTGGCTTATTCATAGCTTGAATCATGGAGCTAGGAACCTTAAAATGTTGTGTTATTTTACATCACCTGTACATGTGATCATCGCTTAACACAAAAATAGAGCAATTAGTTGTTAATGTACTTTTTCTAATCTTTCTTTTTAATTAACAGTGTTCACAATGCAACAATGTGTGGTACTGTAATAGAGACTGCCAACGACAGGACTGGACTGCACACAAAACATCATGCAATGGTGTTAAAGAGACCATCAAAGCATTGGCAAAAAACCTGGCTCTGAAGTACTCGTTATCAAAGAAGAGAAAAGCAGATTTTCCTTACTACTTTGGAAATGTCATTGCAAGAGACTACCTAAAACTCAATGAAAATGAGTTATCAACTGGAAGGGAAGAGGAGCTCCTGATGAGAGATTTCCATGTTTTATCTGCTGGTTGTGGAGACTTGCGCAATACAGTATTGATGGCTGGTTCCTTGCCTGATGAGTACCAGGGGGAACTTCACATCACCCTCAATGACTACGACCCTTTTGTCATGGCAAGGAATGTGCTGTTTCTCTTCATGTTGGCACGCTTCGCAGACACTGACTACATTGCTTCCAGTTTGACAACCATCTGGTACTCACTCCACATTTCAAAGAGAGAGTACGACTTGATCAAGACAAGCTTGGATGAACTCATTCAGATGAGTGCTCAGCAACTCCATGATGCTACTAAAGGACTGGTGAGGCTCCTGGATGAAGATCTGAGGTATCTGTGTCAGGTTTGGGAAAAATGGCAAACATTGGAATGTCAACGAGACCAAAAAACTTCAGTCAATCTCAAGCAACAACGGAATGCACTCTTTGGGACAGACATAATGAGGGAGCGAGTGTCTCTTTATCTGGCAGAGTTATCCAAAAATGAGAAGAAAAAGATGAGAGAGTGGTTTGACCATGCTTTGTTTCTGCCATCTGAATCACGAAAATCCGCTGTGCCTTTTGACAATCCCACTCTCACTGGAAGAGATTCTGATTGTTGGTATGATGATTTCACACCGATAGTCCCAAAAGATCACCAGTTTGTTTACTGCATCAACACAGATGCATTTCCGTTTAGAGAGTGGGATTGCTTGAGAGTTAGAGAGTGCAGTTCTGGATCCTTCACGTCTCCGATGGAAATGTATCACAGTTACGTGACAAACCTTCTCAAAAAAGTCAGGAGGCTGATTGTCCAAGAAAGGCTGTTTGTCCATGTGTTCTTGGACAACTGTCTCGTCTTTCCTGAGCGGCACCAATCCTTACAGATGACCAACTATGATCGCATTATCACCTCAAATCTTGCTGACATAGTTGGGTTTGCTAGGCTTCTCCAGACATTCAAGCCTCTTCTTAATGCCAGTAACAGATTCTCAGTGATTACCACTGAGACTATGAACTGGTTCAAATTCATACCAGGAGCCGACACTAATTCCGTGGTGTGTCCACGCCAACGGATTCAGGAGTGCAACGATGCATATTCTAGAGACTGCAACAGATTGATGTTCCCTGGCAACAACAATAGGAGGGACTATTTCAACAACACTCCTCAGTTTCTGCAATACCTCCGTGCAGACATCATGGCGGGTGGCCTTGGAATACTGCCACTCAAAGACGTTCCATCTCTTGCCACCGTAATGACATATCATGGCATGCAGATGCGGGATTTCCGCAAGGAACTCAATAAATTTGTCCCCTTCAAGGATCGTGTAAATGCACGAGATCTTTCCATGATGAATGGGCTTATCAGAGCTGTAGAGTGGTATCTCCCAAAAAAGTGAAAACAGTTCAAGTTAGAGAGCCCATATACCAATGCTTCATCCTTTGTGCCTTTCTTAAAGGCAAAAAGTGAGAGGTAGTTATGCCACCAAGGCTTCCAAGAACATGTAAACTATTCATGAAGTGCCATACCACAATCTTTTGTAAATGACAGTCCCCATTAAATTTTGGACATGAAAATATATTGACTCCCTCTCCATGGGAAATTGGGGAAATTGTAATAGAATAAAACAACCACAGTCAATTTGTCTGGTACATTAAAAGTTAAATATTTGACCTCACCAGGTTACAGACACCCTACAGATTTTAACCTGGATGATTTTTCTTATGTCATTATGGCACTCATATGGGTTAAAGAATACTTTGAAAGTTGGCAAGTTGTAAAATAAATAATAAAGTAAAGATAACTTTATTGCATATTTTCAAATGGGGGAAATCTAATCCCGAACCTTTAAAGGATTCATCTCTCAACACCGCCCCCCCCCCCCCCCAATGACTGGCTCAGATTTTATGATTACAAGTATATTCAAATTGGGTTTTTGCCCTTTACCGGCGTTAAAACACTGTATACTCAGTGTGTTACCTCCCGAGTGAAAGTTGGAAAATATCACTCGGGTGGGACTCGAACCTACGGCCTCCTACTTTCTAGTGCAGATGTCTTACCACTCGACCACCAAGCTAACGGGATCGGTGAAGGGCAAAAACCTAATTTGATTTATAATCACTCCGACGCAAAATGGCATCATGGCATAAGCCTGTTTTGGACTCAATGCATAACTACATGTACACCCTAAATGGCAAAATCTAAACCATAAAACATGTCTGATTCTAACTGACACTTAAGGTGCTACTGTGAGTGTGAACTGCATTGAGATGGTACCATTAGCTGACAATATAAGTCAGTTTGGTATTATCTCGATGACGTAGTCCATGTCAAAGGTCATTCGGGATAAAATCGCTGACGTGATGATACGCAATGTTACGCAATGTTACCCAGATGCCCATTCTGCTTGTAATTAACATGGGAGCACCATGCGCCCATCTCCGTGCACGTGCAGCGCCCTCATGAGCGTTTGATTATCCCGAATGACACGTGACCCATATCATTGTGAACATCCGAAGTTGAAAACCGAACTGGGTTATTAGAGCTGCGATGCTTACACTGAGTTTCTGCACTGTAATGGGTCTTTAAATTTAAAGATTCATTTGAAAAAAAGGTGAAAATGTGCAGTTAGGCAAAACAAAAAAAGGCTCCGGTTTCTGGTATGGAGCTTGCCCAAAAAGTGGTGCGGCGAAGCAGCTTTTTTTTTTTTTTTACCTGATTTTTTTTGCTTCAAATGTCGGCTGATGACTGCAAATGGTGCCCGACTAAACTTAGTGCAAATATATGGGAGTCCAGAGAGGCCACATAAAGCTTATTCTTGACCATAACCCATCGAAAAACACGTTAAAATTGTGCAGCAGCAGAATTCCAGTCAAACCAGTGAGTTTGGCGGTTTTGAGACATCATCTTTCATTGAAAAAAAAACTTTTTCATTTTGCTGGCGCGCATTGCTACGGCGACGCGCGCGCATACCAGAAACCGGAGACTTTATTTTTTTGGCCTTATGAAACTTTAAATAATTAAAACAGTACAATAGCTGTTTCTAATTTTTGTTTTTCGCTTCATTGTATTTTAAAGTTATGTTTCAGCTGTGCATCTTAGTAAAGAACAGGGGCCCGACGCTGCAGGGCACAACAATTTTTTGATACGTGGCACAGGGAATAGTTCCAAGACCAAAGTCAAGGTGTCATGTGATGTACTGTACACAAAATTTTGTTTGCAAGTGGTTCTCAGCTGAACGATTCTTAGCACATAAAAATGCTTAGCAATGGTACTTAGCAGCTCAATGCAATTAAACCTAATTCTGTTCAGCGAATAATGCTTAAGCAGTAGAACACGGCACAGCAATGTCATGGCAATGAACAGCCTGAATCAGCTGAATGTTTCTTAGCATATAAAAAAGCTTAACAACGGTACTTAGCAGCTCAATGAAATTAAACCTAATTCTGTTCAGCAAATAATGCTTTTAGCAGTAGAACAAGGTAAAGCAATGACATGGCAATGAACAGCCTTGAGAGACATTTGTGCTTAAAAATCTTTTATGTGTAAAATGTATTTAAAACATGAATGCGAATTCATGTAGTAGCTTGTGTGCTTATCATAAACACAAACTGTATAAAAGACAAAAACCTGTAAATCTACCTAACTTTTTCAATTGAATTTTTGTCAGAAAGTTTTCTTCACATTGAGGTACAAGCAGGTGGCATAGCGAGAAAGTTTGGTACTATCTTGATGAAGTAGTCCATGTCAAAGGTCATTCGGGATAAAATCGCTGACTTGATGATACGCAATGTTACGCAATGTTACCCAGATGCCCATTCTACTTGTAATTTACATGGGAGCTTTGTGCGCCCGTCTCCATGCGCTTGCAGCGCCTTCGATGAATGTTCCATTATCCCGAATGACCCGTAACCCGTATCATTGTGGGCATGTGCAGTTAAAAACCGAACTGGGTTATTAGATCTGCGATGCTTACAAAGATTCATTTGAAAAAAAGGTGAAAATTTGCAGTTATGAAACTTTAAATAATTAAAACAGTATAATAGCTGTTTCTAATTTTTTTTTTCGCTTCATTGTATTTTAAAGTTATGTTTAAGCTGTGCATCTTAGTAAAGAACATGGGCTAGACGCTGCCGGGCACAACAATTTACGTGGCACAGGGAATATTTACAAGACCAAAGTCAAGGTGTCATGTGATGTACTGTACACAAAATTTTGTTTGCAAGTGGTTCTCAGCTGAACAATTCTTAGCATATAAAAAAGCTTAACAATGGTACTTAGCAGCTCAATGAAATTAAACCTAATTCTGTTCAGCAATTAATGCTTTTAGCAGTAGAACAAGGTAAAGCAATGACATGGCAATGAACAGCCTTAAGAGACATTTGTGCTTATAAACTTTTTATGCGTAAAATGTATTTAAAACATGAATGCGAATTCATGTAGTAGCTTGTGTGCTTATCATAAACACAAACTGTATAAAAGACAAAACCTGTAAATCTACCTAACTTTTTCAATTGAATTTTGGCACACAGTTTCCCTCACATTGAGGTACAAGCAGGTGGCATAGCGAGAAATTTTCCTGGGGGGGGGTGGGTTTGGTTTACCAAGGTTGTTTTGGGACGGTTGCCTGAAGCAGGTTTATGGAGACGAAGCTAGGGTTTGAGAAACAGCCTGAGACTGCTGATGGTTCAGGCCAGGTCTGCATACCATGCGCCATATGCAAGCAAACCGTGTGCAGGGAGTGCATTCAGCACATTGAGCAGATGCGTGACTACCCTTCCCTCCCCCTCTTTTTTTTTCGTAGCCCCACCCTAATTTTCACTATGCCACTGCTAAAAGCAGTATCAGGCATAATCCGCATTAATAGATTGCTCTTGTTTGTTGCTTCCAATTCACGTGTGATATTGGATGCACTGCATTTGATGCAACAGTAAAATCCTTTTGATTTTCATGGACAGAATTATCATTTCAAAATGAGAAGCTGTGCAGTAAATTTGTAAAAATAAAGGCGAATGACACAATAAAAATTGTCAATACCATGAAATTTTGTTCCCTTATCTTTGAAATGAAATATGAGCGACTCTCACTCAGTACTCAAAGAGTAACCACAACTTGAACAAATCTAGTTGGTCATCAGTATCCTGAAGTCTCATCGTGTGGCCCGGTAACAACTTATTCTGTTTAATTTAATAGTGAGCATTTTTGTAATTGCAGCTTCAAATGTAATGTTTGCAGCTTAAATGTGTTATATGGATTCCTTAATTAAAGTAGAAAATGTGTGTAATCATTTCAAGTCATGGAAACACCAGCGTAAACTTCTCTCTCAATCAAAGTTGTGAGGAGCACATCTACGTGTTCACATTAAATGTTTGCAAATAAAAACACAATGTTACATGTACTGACCCAATTGCCACATTATGTCTGTACAGGGTAACTGAATTGAACAGGAACCCTTTCCACTGGCGAAAGCACTTTATTAAAGTTTTATATTGTAATTCTGAGGCAATCTTATGATGTATGTATTTTAAAATTTAATCCGTTGATTTCATGCACTACATGTAATTTAATGTAAGATCAATACAGTAAAACCGCTCTCTGATTTTACTGTTCTTCATGTCATAAAGAGAACTAAATTTCCCTAATGGTGTGTTATCTTAGTATCTAACTGCACGTGAAAATCACATGATGCCAGGATACTTCAGTTTGTACACAAAGTGATACTTCAGCTCCATAAACAGAACCTATTTTATGAACACTCGATCGATGAACAGTAATAAATTATAGAACTGCCCTATGTGTATTTCATTTTTGGGAATTTCCTCAAATATACAGCAGTGACTTAAATCCTTCCCACCAGCCCCCCCCCCCCCCCCTTGGCGACAGGCCTGCCGGGTACCCAATTGAAAAAAAACAAGGCTACCAGGGTGACCGTTTTAGCTGATTTTTGGCTAATTTTGACAGATTTTTTGTTAAAATTGGGTTTAACAGAAAATTTGACAGAATGGATTTTTTTTGGCAGATTTCTGGCAGAATTCTGCAAACGTGGATATTTGACAGAAAAACATAGGAAATTTGAAGCATAATGGTACATTTGTTTTAAAAAAAAGCTTCAATCTTTTCAAACAAACCCTTGCATAATGGGACAGGTTGGCTGGTCTAGGTGCTGAGGTTCACTGGGAACCAGATTTTGTCGTCACGCAACCGCGTTTAGCCTGAAATTTACGCAATTTTGTAACATCTTTACCTTACTATAGATTGTTAATAAAGTAATTTGAACCTTAATAAAGGCAATACTATACAACATCTACATGTACATGTGATTTTCAGTGTTTAGTAGTGTACTTCGAGTACTTCTGGAGAATTTGGCAGATTTTTGATGAATCTGACAGATTTCTGAATTGCATCTTGCAGAATTTGGCCATGACCTTACCGTCACCTTGAAAGGCACCAAGGTACATGTACCCATTAAAGAAAACCAGCCAAAAATTCAAATCTCAGAAGTTGCTGCTCAGATTGTTTACAAACATGTGCACGACAATATTGCCACATCAGTGTGTCAATACAGCAAGGTACAAGTGTGTACAGTGAGCTATTTCGCGAGTGTCATGAAACATTAACTTTGTTTTTGTTTTCCCATGTAGCCTGGTGTTATTTTGAAAATTCACCACAAATGACATTCAAAAGCTTTCTTTGTCATTGTCTGAGAAGACAATAAGTAATTTGGAAAGTTGGATACGGGTACCCAATCTCAAAATCTGGAACCGGTCGGGTACTTGGGTACCAGGTTCCGATGTACAGCTCTACCTACGTGAAACTTTAATGTAAGATTAAAGCAGTAAAAACCTCTCTCTCAGTTTATTGTCCTACACGTGAAAAAACAGAACTAGTTTTCCATAAGGGTGTTTTATCTCAGTATTTAACTGCACGTGACAATCACTTGATACCAGGATACTTCAGTCAATGTAAAGTGCTACTTGAAAAAGGAACCGATTTTATGACATTAACACTCGATCGATGAACAGCCATAAATAGAACTGGCCTACGTGTATTTCTCATTTGGGAATTCCCTTAAATGTACAGCAGTGACTTATATCCTTCCAGTCCAGCCATGTTTCTTCTCCAGATCAGACCAGGCAGACATTGCTATTATCAAACCTAGTGGTTTTATGTACAAGTACTTCTGAATTTAAAGACTACAAAACTTGACAAATACTTTGTTGGTCTTTAACAACCCTGGCACTTAACATCACAAGGGAATATTTCTGCTACCAGGTAAGTTTACATGTGCATGAATTGTGCATTTATGTGCATCAAACAATAAATCTGCCCATAATTATGAAACATTTGCTGTAAAATTTTCAAATTACATTTGTTTTTGCAGCCCCACACACATACTGGAATTTGTATCCTTGTGGAGTCATTTCTTTGTTCTTGTGTACTCAAATTTTAGAGTTTGAAAGTGTAGTTACGAAATGCTCCTAATTTAACCAGAATTAATTTCCTGGACTGAAATTCGGACTTAATATCCCTTACATGAAATACTTCAATTTGCGACGATCAGCACACCTTGGAAATTCCTAGTTTTTGAGTAAAATCCATGTATCTATCATGATAACCTTGTGGAGACATATTCACCTACAGAAATTGCCCTGTAGAGATGTACCGGTATACAATATTTTGTTCCCTATTAAGTATTATGCACATGTCTCCACAGGGTACCGTGTGCCAGATCAAAAATGCAGTCATATCTTTTATCTTTTGGGCAAATATGAGCTCAAAAGCCTCCTCCCTCCCTCCCCAACAACCCCTGCCCCTTTGCCCACGAAAGAAAATTCCCAGAGTGAAGAAAATGTGAAAAATGGAAAATTTGAACAGTATACAACTTGAAAACTGCAAACGAGAAAATATTAAGATATGATGAATAACATGGGTAGGGCATATACATGTATAAATCTCACTAAATCCACAATACAGAAACTGCTTTTTTCCTCAATTCATGTCGATGCAGCAATGGACGTTCAGCCTGGACACTGCTGGCGTTGTGAGAGGGTCCTCCCTCAACATTCAGTGCCTTGCGAGTTTTGTAAGATGGCAAAGTACTGCAGCATGCCATGCCGAAACAGAGACAAAGCCAGACACAGAAGTGTAGAGTGCCAACTTTATGGGCTCAAAACATGTGCCTCATGTGGGAGAACAGCTCCAAATATGAGTGAGGTGAGATACACACTAAGGTTCATAACCATGAACCTCAACAGATTATTATGAACCTCAACATGAAATTCATACATGTTTGATGTACATGTACATGTACATAACCCTAAAAACAATGAGCATACCGGTACATGTAAGGACTGTATAGTGAATCAAAAGACAAGTATGGTCATTTCAGACGAAATGACTTATGACAGACTTGTGGGCACTTGGCTATAACTCTGATGACCAAAAGCAATAATCTCTCTCATGCCACTTGATTTAAAATGAAAATTCATGGTTCAGGAAATTGTTCAAGAAAAATGGAATCTAGATTGCCTGATTCTTCTCAAAGAACACTATGCAAACTTACATTCTGTGCCAAGTTGACCTTGCAAGTCTGTTTTCAGCAGTTAGCCTACATAAAGCAGGATTGACTGGCTGTGACTATTTATGTCACTTGATACAGCTATCCTTTGACTGTAGGTGATTGATATGCCAGCTGTGCCTACCACTTGCCTGTTTTTGTCTGTTGACTGAATTTGACTAGTACAGTTGCTGTTGGTGACCAGCCTGTGTAAAAGGCATGGCAGGGGAAGAGGATTGATTTTTTGACTGTCTGTGACTGTTCAAATAGCAGGAGGGTTAATGGGATTACAAACTTAGATCTGAAATTAAATGTTTTAAGCCAAATCTGGCAGAAAGAACTCCTCTTCATATATTTTTAAGATGTCTTTTTTGGTCACTTTTTTTCTCAGTGTGCAGGTTGCAACAATGCATGGTACTGCAACAAGGAGTGTCAACTGAGCAACTGGCCAGCCCATAAAGAGACATGCATTCGAGTAAAGCATACAATAAAACAGATGTCTGTCGAGTTTGCGGAGGGAAATTCAAGACTGGCATGTAACGCATGGTTTGCCGGCCCACCTTTCTATGTTGGGAACACTCTAGCTGAAGACTTTCTTAAACTTGCCAATAATGAGTTGTCTAATGAGGGGGCAGCTGAAGAGTTGACCAGGGACTTCCACGTCTTATCTGCTGGTTGTGGAGACTTGCGCAATACAGTGATGACAGCTGCTTCCTTGCCTGAGGAGTACCAGGGAAAACTTCACATAACTCTCAATGATTTTGACCCTTTTGTCATGGCAAGGAATGTGCTGTTTCTCTTCATGTTGGTCCACTTCGCAGACACTGACTACATTGCTTCCAGTTTGACAACCATATGGTACTCACTCCATATTTCCAAGAGAGAGTACGACTTGATCAAGACAAGCTTGGATGAACTCATTCAGATGAGTGCTCAGCAACTCCACGATGCCACCAAAGGACTGGTGACTGTCCTGGATGAAGATCTTAGGTATCTGTGTCAGGTTTGGAAAGGATGGCAATCATTGGAATGTCTACGAGAAAAGAGATCCTCCATTAATCTCAGAAAACAGAGAAAGACATTGTTTGAGACGAAAGCAGTGAAAACAGGTGTGAATCTGTACATTAATCGCCTGCCTCGTGAGAACAAACAGTTCATGAAGGAGTGGTTTGACCACGCACTGTTTGTCCCAACTGAAAGTCCCCAAAAAACACAACTGCCCTATGAAAATCCCACACTAACTGGAAGAGAAGGTAAAACATCTGCTTCACCAGATATAACGCCACCAGAAGATGTCCCATTTGTGTACTGTGTTGATGTATCAACATTTCCTTACATGGTGTGGGACTGTTTGAGAGTAAGAGAGAACACTCCCGGATCCCACTCCTCTCCGATGGTGATGTACCACAAGTACGTGACAAACCTCCTTTAGAAAGTCAAGAGTCTCATCCTTCAAGGAAGGCTCCTTATCCATGTCTCCTTGGCCAACTGTCTGGACTTTCCGAATCACCATCAAACCTGGAGCATGCCCAACTATGACAGAATCTTCACCTCCAACCTTGCTGACTATGATGGAGTCGCTAAACTCCTACAGACATTCAAACCACTTCTTAATGTTGCCCAACAGCTACTCGACGATTGTCACTAATACTCTGAATTGGGTCGAGTTAGTCCCAGGAGCAAACATTGAATCTTTTCTTTTTTCTAATGTGTTTCAGAGATGTAAAGATTTGTGTATTTTAGACATCGGTTCATATACCGATGGCTTTAGCACTGTACGAGAGTATTATAACAATACCTCTCACTTTCTCCAGTATCTCAGAGCACATATCATGGCAGGGGGACTTGGCATACCATCACTCAAGGAAGTACCATCATTTGAGAGTGTCAAGAAATATCACGGCCTCCAAATGCGTGACTTCCGGAAGGGACAGAACAAACTGGTTCCATTCCAGTATAGGCTGAATGCAAGAATTCTTAATATGATGAATGGGTACGACAGAGCTGTGGAGTGGTATCTGCCTCAAAGTAGTGCTTAAACAGTAAGGATCAGGACACACTAGGTAACTGCCAAGGCAAATAAATTCACTGCAAGCTGAATGAATCTCAAGTTGAAAGAATATATATCACATCTATTAGGCCAAAAAAAAAAAATTTCCAAAATGTTCCGCGGTAGCTCCAACAGCGCACTCTACTTCCGCACTTCCTCAATTTTTTTTACCATAGAGCACCAAGGAATGGAAAATTGCACCAAGGCAAATGATCGAAAGCACCAAGGCAAATTATGGAGGACACCAATGTACACGAGGACACCAAAAAAGCAAAATAGTACCCACCTTGTCTGTACAATCCAAGGCTTGAAGAAAAAAAAAAAGCCGCGTGGCCGCGTCAATTCCGGAACTTTGGTCTGACCAGAGACCGAATATTTCTTTTTTTTTGGCCTTACTGAGAGAAACTAGATGAGATTTTACTTTTAATACAAGTGGCTTTTAGCCAATTGTTTTGTTTTTATTTAAGGCTGAACAAAGAAATCGCATGGGAGCAGGGTTTGAACCTGCAACCTCCGGATTACCGTTCGGGTGCTCTACCAACTTAGCTCTCCAGCCCTACATTGGTGGCTCCATATTTTAGTCAATGTATTTGTTTCTTTTTTTTTTACCTAAAAGCTCCATGGAATCGGACCTAATTCTGTTCAGCCAATAATGCTCAAGCACTAGAATAGGGCAAGGCAATTGGCAACATTGGCCTGATCTCTAGAGGCAAACCTTTCAAAGAGGAAGTGCATTGTCAAAAGAAATCTTTAATTTCTTAGTTTTAACCATAATGCTGGATAATGTACAACCACGGTGCCTGTAGTGAAACTTCATGTATAAAACCAGTTTCTTTAAGTTCATTTTAGAAGATATTCAATGCCATTTACATCATAGTCTTGCACCTCTATGTTAGAAATATCTTAATGTAATGAAATCACACAGTATCACTCAAATGATTATGTTATCAATAAGGAACATCTATTCGTAGGCTCCAACGACTCAATTGTTTTCAAATTGCTGTATATTTCATCACAAGAAATATCTGAAAGTATGTGTCACATGTAAATTGTATGGAAGCAAAAACTGTTGTCATCTTGTTCAGGGCCATGTCTGAATCATCTGTCTAGAACTCAGTCCCTAATCCCTATGTCTTTGTCAATTGCTACTGATATACTTTTAATAGCTCATGATTCCAATTTTGTACATGGCTATAGATTGTTTTTTTGTTTAATGTTTCCTTGTACATGTACTCCAGCCCTATCAATGTAGAACTGAATTTCCCTTCTGTTTTGGCAGAATACATCATAAGAATTACACTATTATTTTTTTCAAAATTTGTGACTAAAGTGAAGCTTTAATTCATTGTACATTATAAATGTTCACATATTACACTGTAAACCCAATGAAATGTGAACCTCTGAAACCACTACATATTGTATTTCAATCAATCAATCAATCAATACTTTATTTCCACTCAATCAAATAACAATACATGGAAAATGGGTATAATTAGAATGAAGGGCGATTAAGTGGTGGGAGTCGCCAAAAAGCACTGTTATGCAAATTTACATAGCAGAACCATATGTTGCGCTTGTTGGACACTGCAAACAAAGCCTGAATGGTATTTCTCACAGGGGGAAATCACATTTTTCCCAAGGCTATGAGCAATAAGCATCACGTGATCATCACTAAAATACACGATATAAGTAGTGGACTGAAGGCGCGCTGTTCTTCACTGTTGCAACACTACAGTAACTGATGAAAACGTTTATCATCACTCTGTTTGCACGCTAACAGGCCATACACAACTTTTCAACAGTAAACCAGGAATATTTTGGGTGAGTATTAAGTGAAAATTGAAAAAAAAAAAAAAAAATGAGATTTTTATTTTCAGGGAAGGTATAGAAATCCAGTTTGTCATCAAGGGATCATACTTTTTTCCAGCACAGGGAATTACAGGCTGTTGGTGTGCCATCAGGTATTTCCTGTCGGAATAGGGTTTTATTCTTTTCAATCCTGTGAAAAGTTCTGATAATAGTATAGTGTTATAATTCACATTTGTTCAGTTTGTTTGAGTGGGTTTTTTTTCATCATGTAGGCGTTAAACTATTTTGTGGTTTACTTTTTTTTTCTGTACCTGTGGTTATGGGGTATAGGAAGTGAAAAGCATATCTCTTTAAAACTAGACTTCAGGGCTAGTCCTTGCTGAGGACTGCGTATTGCTGAGGAAGCATCCATTATTAGAGTGGGGATAGCACGCTTCTTCTTTTTTTCTGTATTTTTTAACCTTATTTTCATTTCGGACTATTGAACCTTCGGACTAATTAACCTTATTCTAAATTTGGACTAATTAACGAGCCTTCGGAGAAATGAACCTTCGGATTAATAAACCTTCAGAATAATGAACCTTCGGACTATTGCATCAAATGTTCGGATTACCGAACCTTATTTCATTTTCAGACTAACGAACCCCCTCTTATGGAAATTTTGTGCATTCGGACTATCGAACCTTCGGACTAAAGAACCTTCGGACTATCAGACCTTTGGACTATCAGGCGCCCCCCGTACATGTACATACATGTGCATCGACACCAGTACATGCCAAGTATTCATACCCTCCTGATTCTTAGCCAATCAAAGTGCGCCGTCCAATTTTGGTAGCAAGTCCCATAAGCTGCTAAAACCCTGGTACAGATTATTCAAGTCAGTAATTGGAATCGACGCATGCATATTGGGGCCGAGGATATACGACGTTCCTGCATGTATCGTAAAGTCACACGTAACACTGGGATGTCGACAGTATGCCATGTAACATGTAGTGCCAATGCTAGTGGTATGCCAGTGGCAGCGCAGCCAAACTAAACCCGGCCAATTACCGACTTGTTGTCAATTCTATTTAAAACAAATGCATGTATGTAAATACATTTTCTGTTTCAGCGCTCATCATGGATGTACAGCGTGGACATTGCTGGAGATGTGAGAAAGTTCTTCCACAGCTGACTGTGCCTTGCAGCCGCTGCAATATCGCTGTCTACTGCAGCACACCATGCCTGGGCAACGACACGGCCAGACACAGCTCTGTTGAGTGCCAGATGTTTGGGCCACAACGGTGCGGCAATTGTGAAAAAACTGCTCCTAATATGAAAGAGGTATGATGTGTGTGAACTTATCAATACTTTTCATATTAATTCAAACCCGCAAGCATTTGTGCTACGAACAACACCAAATCTGCACAAACCTATGCCTGCCTATATAATAACGTACATAAGTAATTTTCTTGTATTTTATCATAACAAGGGAAATCAAGCTCCACTGAAGAAAGTTAATGACAACTACTGATTACAACTTATGGAAGAAAAGATGTATCGGCAATGCATTTAATAAACTCAGTATAAACTCCTTTTTTTTGTTCATACGAAGAAAACCCAATTTTAAATTTTAGGCAACTGCATCCCTCAGAAAAAAAGCTTTTTATTTTGTATGTAGATATAATGCTCCAATTGGACATAATACAGATCCACCAAGCAAGAAGACTGGTTTCTGGTCCCTATTATTTTTTTTCCGGGGGGGGGGGGGGGGGGGGGGGTTGAACTTGCAAATATCACTGACCAATATGCTGTCACCAATATGCTGACTCGACATGTCACTTACTGGAGATGAAATTAGCTTAATGTTAACGACATAGTTAATTTCTACAAAAAAGGCAATTTATTCCACAGTCCATGAGTCCAGTAAAAACAAAATACCAAAAAAATATACTTTGGATTTTAGTGGGGAGGCAGGGAGGCATGGTTAGGATTAAAGGGGCACTGCATCCTGAAATCCCCGAAAATTTCATGTTTTTGATCGTTTACTTATCCTGTTTCAAACATCTGGTTGGAAGGAAACCAACCTAATGTCTTACCGTTCCCGAGAAAAGACAACAAAAACCCCCAATTGTTTACATAGGATACGACGGAGTATGATACGTGTTTCCTGTCGTTTTCATACAATGTTCAATACACATTGTGTGTGTCTAGTGTTACACACGTACACAGCAGCGTACTCACGAACAGCGGTGACCAATCACCAATGCACAAAATGTCATTTCTTACACGTCAGCAAAAGGCGAACCCTTACGGCTGGAATCGTAACTAGCACGAACAGCCCGACTTTTTGGGGTCGCAAAAGTGGACCACGAAAGTCATTCTCACACGAACATTACAAGAATACTACAAAAGCACCCAGTTTTTAAAGAATAGTTGGGTGGATGTTTATATCCAACTCTTAAATGTTTTTCCGACTAACATCATTTCATTTAAAATGCGTTTTGTAGCCCAATTGGGCGTATTCCAGGATGCAGTTTCCCTTGCTATATCTCATCGCTTTCTGAATTTACATGTAAAGTTGCCCTAAAGACCTATTTGTTTCAGACCACTCAGAATATTCTTGTTTAGTTAAATTTAATTGTTTTGTTATTTCTGATTTGATATAATTTTTGTTTGCGCCATGAGCGTCATTTATGGTGGATAATGGCGCGGTATAAATTTCTGTTATTATTATTATTATTTAAACTGATACAAATCCGCATTATACACATCTGCAGGGACAACCTGACCTGATATGCAAACGGTTGTGTGTCTGAATGACACAATACATTTGTGAATTAGGCATGAAGTAAACATGCCTTTTCTCTTTTTCAGTGTGCGGGTTGCAGTAATGCATGGTACTGCAGCAAGGAATGCCAACGAACTGACTGGAAATCCCACAAGCCATCATGCAGGGCAGCTGAAGATTCAATGAAAAGGGCAGCAAAGGCACTTTGCCAGCAACGCTCTGCAACATACAAGATAAGCGGCAACTTTCCCTATTACATTGGTAACATTTTTGCCAGAGATTTCCTTCAACTTGAGGACAATGAATTGACATCTGGAGTGAAGGAAAACAGTTTGGCAAGAGATTACCATATTTTGTCTGCTGGTTGTGGAAATCTACGCAACACAGTTTTGACAGCTGCTTCCTTGCCTGATGAGTACCATGGAAAACTTTACATCAGCCTCGATGATTTCGACCCTTTTGTCATGGCAAGGAATGTGCTGTTTCTCTTCATGTTGGTCCGCTTCGCAGACACTGACTACATTGCTTCCAGTTTGACAACCATCTGGTACTCACTCCATATTTACAAGAGAGAGTACGATTTGATCAAGACAAGCTTGGATGAACTCACTCAGATGAGTGCTCAGCAACTCCACGACACCACCAAAGGACTGGTGAGTGTCCTGGATAAAGATCTTAGGTGTCTGTGTCAAGTTTGGGAAAGATGGCAATCATTGGAATGCCAACGAGACCAAAAGACCTCAGTCAATCTCAAACAACAACGGAATGCACTCTTTGGGACAGACATATTAATGAGGGAGGGAGTGCCTTTTTATCTGGCAGAGTTATCCAAAAATGAGAAGAAAAGGATGAGAGAGTGGTTTGACCATGCTTTGTTTCTGCCATCTGAATCACGAAAATCTGCTGTGCCTTTTGACAATCCCACTCTCACTGGAAGAGATTCTGATTGTTGGTATGATGATTTCACACCGATAGTCCCAAAAGATCACCAGTTTGTTTACTGCATCAACACAGATGCATTTCCGTTTAGAGAGTGGGATTGCTTGAGAGTTAGAGAGTGCAGTTCTGGATCCTTCACGTCTCCGATGGAAATGTATCACAGTTACGTGACAAACCTTCTCAAAAAAGTCAGGAGGCTGATTGTCCAAGAAAGGCTGTTTGTCCATGTGTTCTTGGACAACTGTCTCGTCTTTCCTGAGCGGCACCAATCCTTACAGATGACCAACTATGATCGCATTATCACCTCAAATCTTGCTGACATAGTTGGGTTTGCTAGGCTTCTCCAGACATTCAAGCCTCTTCTTAATGCCAGTAACAGATTCTCAGTGATTATCACTGAGACCATGAACTGGTTCAAATTCATACCAGAAGCCGACACTGATTCCATGTTGTGTCCACGCCAGCGGATTCAAGGGTGCAACGATGCATATTCTATCGACTGCAACAGATTGAGGTTTCCTGGCCACAACAATACGAGAGACTATTTCAACAACACTCCTCAGTTTCTGCAATACCTCCGTGCAGACATCATGGCGGGTGGCCTTGGAATACTGCCACTCAAAGATGTACCGTCTCTTGCCACCGTAAAGACATATCATGGCATTCAATAAATTTGTCTCCTTCAAGTATCGTGTAAATGCACGAGATCTTTCCATGGCAAATGGGAGCGACAGAGCCGTAGAGTGGTACCTCTCAAAAAGTGAGAAAAATTCAAGTTAGAGTTCAAGAGAGCCAATAATGCTTCATACTTTGTGCCTTTCTTGAAGGCAGAAAGTGAGAGGTAATTATTCCAAATCATTTGACAACCCAACACTTACTGGACGCGGTGCAAAGTTTGAAAATGTTTCTGATATAACGGCCCCAGAAGACTGTGAATTCATCTACTGCATCAAAGAGTCATCATTTCCTTTTGCAGAGTGGGACTGCCTAAAGCCCGGTTCATACTTCACGCGAAAGCTTGTGGGAAGCGAAATTCATGTTGTCAACAATGTGGATGCGCTTTGAATGTATTGTTGACGTCACAAATTTCGCTTCGCTTTTGCGTGAAGTATGAACCAGGCTTAAGAGTAAGAGAGCACACTCCTGGATCCCACTCCACCCCGATGGTTATATATGTGCCACCAGTATGTGACAAACCTCCTTTAGAAAGTAAAGAGTCTCATCCTTCAAGGAAGGCTCCTTATCCATATCTCCTTGGCCAACAGTCTGGATTTTCCTAATCATCATCAAACCTGGAGCATGCCCAACTATGACAGAATCTTCACCTCCAACCTTGCTGACTATGATGGAGTCGCTAAACTCCTACAGACATTCAAACAACTTCTTAATGTTACCAACAGCTACTCAACGATTGTCTCTAATACTCTGAATCGGGTCGAGTTAGTCCCAGGAGCAAACATTGAATCTTTTCTTTTTTCTAATGTGTTTCAGAGATGTAAAGATTTGTGTATTTTAGACACCGGTTCATATACCGATGGCTTTAACACCGTACGAGAGTATTATAACAATACCTCTCACTTTCTCCAGTATCTCCGAGCACATATCATGGCAGGGGGGCTTGGCATACCATCACTCAAGGAAGTACCATCATTTGAGAGTGTCAAGAAATATCACGGCCTCCAAATGCGTGACTTCCGGAAAGGACAGAACAAACTGGTTCCATTCCAGTATAGGCTGAATGCAAGAATTCTTAATATGATGAATGGGTATGACAGAGCTGTGGAGTGGTGTCTGCCTCAAAGTAGTGCCTAGACAATAAGGGCAGGCCCGGATCCGGAGGGGGGTTAAAAAAAGACCAGCTCTGTCAAAATTATTTTTCATAAAAATTCCTAAAAAATAATTTGAAACCCCCCAAGTATGCAGAGAAAAAAAACCTGTCTACATTTTAGAATTTTTTGCTGATGGGAACCCCCCCCCCAAAAAAATTCCTGGATCCGCCCCTGAAGGGTCAGGACACACTAGGCAACTGCCAAAGGCAACTTAGTTCACTGCAACCTGAATGAATCTCAAGTTGAAAGAATATATATCACATCTATTACATAAAGAAACTTGATGAAATTTTACAAATGTTACATACAAGTGGCTTTCAGCGAATTGTTCCGTTTTTATTTAAGGTTGAACAAAGAAATTGACTGGAGTGGGGTTTGAACCTGCAACCTCCGGATTACCGTTCTGGTGCTCTACTGACTGAGCTATCCAGCCCTATGTTGGCGGCTCCCCATTTATTTTTGTTTTTACCTAGAAGCTCCATGGAATTGGACCTAATTCTGTTCAGCCAATAATGCTCAAGCACTAGAATGGGGCAAGGCAATGTCATGGCAACAAACTGCCCAAAAAGGCAAAGATTTTTTTTCTGTTTACAAACCTTTTCTGCAAAATACTTTTGAAACCTGAATGCGGATTCATGTACATTGTAGCTTGGCTGCTTATGAAAAACAAAAAAAAAATTTAAAACACAAGAATCTGTAAATAGTTAAAAGCCATTAATCTTTTCCAATTGATTTTGTCAGACAACTTCTTTTCGTAATGATGTAAAGGCTGCACAAGGAATAATTCGCATTAAAGTGGGCTCCTGTTGATTCACATGTTGGATACACTGCATTCTCTTCAGTGTTAAAAACACAAAAGTTTATTAGTATTAGGCCAAAAAAAAATAGTCGTTCTCTGGTCAGCGCGCGTATCAATTTTAATCATGCGCGTAAACCTTTTTTTTTCCTTAAAATTGTCCGCGGTAGCTACAACAGCGCCCTCTATTGCCGCACCTCCTCAAATGTTTGTACCAAGGAATGGGGAAATTGCACCAAGGCAAATCATGGAGGGCACAAAGGCAAATTATGGAGGACACCAATGTATATGAGGACACAAAAACAAAAAATAGTACCCACCTTGACTGTACAATCCAAGCTTGGAAAAAAAAAAAGCCAAAAAAAAAACAAACAAACAAAACGCGTCGCCGCATCAATTCCGGAACTTTGGTCTGACCAGAGACCGACTATTTTTTTTTTGGCCTTAGATTGCCATGCTTGTGATGATACAAAGTCCCTGAACAAGGGGTCCGGGGGCTTCTCCAAGTGAATTCATGAAAACATCAAAGGGATTCTGTGAACAGTTTACATGTTTTAAATGGTAATGCATGTATAATTTGAAATTTATTGTTTTTTTCCACCAGGAAAACCTCCCTCCCTGATACCAATTTGTACATAAATGTAAAATACACGATAAGATACATGTTATGTCATATAGTCATGTGATGTCTAGAGGCAAGCATTTCAAAGAGGAAGTTCATTGTCAAAAGAAAAATATTAAATTTCTTAGTTTTAACCAATTTGTAATGCTGGATAATGCACAACCATGATGCCTTTGGTGAAACTATAAAACCACTTACTTCTTTAAGTTCATTTTAGAAGATATTCAATGCAATTTACATGATAGTCCTAATGTAATGTACCGGTACATGTATAAGTGCTCACATGGTATCACTCAAATGATTATGTTAACAATAAGGGACATCTATTCGTAGGCTCTATTCACTCAATTGTTTTCAAATTGCTGTATATTTCATCACAAGAAATATCTGAAAGTATGTGTCACATGAAAATTGTATGGAAGTAAAAACTGTTGTCATCTTGTTCAGGTAATGCATATATATAGGCCATGTCTGAATCATCTGTCTAGAACTCAGTCCCTAATCCCTATGTCTTTGTCAATTGCTACTGATGTCTTTGTCAATTGCTGCTGATATACTTTTAATAGCTCATGATTCCTATTTTGTACATGGCCATAGATTGGTTTTTTTTTAATGTTTCCTTGTACATGTTCGCCAGTCCTATCAATGTAGAACTGAATTTCCATTCTGTTTTGGCAGAAACATACATCATAAGAACAACATTATTTATTTTCAAATTTTGTGACTAATTGTGAAGCTTAAATTCATTGTACATTATAAATGTTCACATATTACACTGTAAACCGAATGAAATGTGAACCTCTGAAACCACTTCATATTGTATTTGCACTGGAAATGCAAATTTACATAGCAGAACCAGTATGTTGCGCTTGTTGGACACTGCAAACAAAGCCTGAATGGTATTTCTCACGGGGGAAATTCCAGTTTTTCCTGGCTATGAGCAATAAGCATCACGTGATTGTCACTAAAATACACGATATATAATGGATTGAAGGCGCGCTGTTCTTCACTGTTGCAATACTACAGCAACTGATGAAAACGTCTATCATCACTCTGTTTGCACGCTAACAGGCCATACACAGCTTTTCAACTGTAAACCAGGAATATTTTGGGTGAGTATTAAGTGAAAATTGAAAAAAGGAAAAATGATTTTTATTTTCAGGGAAGGTACAGATAGAAATCCAGTTTGTCATCAAGGGATCATACTTTTTTCCAGCACAGGGAATTACAGGCTGTTGGTGTGCCATCAGGTATTTTCTGTCGGAATAGGGTTTTATTCTTTTCAATCCTGTGAAAAGTTCTGATAATAGTAAAGTGTTATAATTCACGTTTGTTCAGTTTGTTTGAGTGGGTTTTTTTTCATCATGTAGGCGTTAAACTATTTTGTGGTTTTTTGTTTTTTTTTTGTACCTGTGGTTATGGGGTATAGGAAGTGCAAAGCATATCTCTTTAAAACTAGACTTGAGGGCTAGTCCTTGCTGAGGACTGTGTATTGCTGAGGAAGCATCCATTATTAGAGTGAGGATAGCTTTCTCTCGCTTGATCAATGCACATTTCTTTTTTTTTAGCTGTTTCGGTGTACACACCGAAACAGCTCTTGTTTTTGTTATTTTTTTTTCTCTCTCTTTTTTTTTTTCTTCCACTTTTTTTCCCATAGAACACGTGTTTTCGTTCTACAACGCACTTTTGGACCTTTTTCAAATCTGATCGACTTCAAACCTGGCACACACTAAGACCACCATCTGAGGATGTATGCCGAAACTTTTCTTCATGCTGACGTCATCACGTGTCACGTGACGTCATCCTAAAAGAGCATACTTTAAGGCCCTATATCTACAGAACCGGAAGTTCGATTTGGTTCAAACTTGGTATGCAAGTATTCCGGGACGTGTTATAGACAAAAATTGCAGTGACGTCATGATGACGTCATCGTGTGATTTTATTTAAATTATTCAATTTTTGGACCTTTTACTCATTCTCATAAACGGAATGTGGTAAATTCGAAATTCTTTTTGTAACAGGTTTGTTAGGTCATAGATAGATGCACAAAATTTCGTAAAATGTGTGACGTCATGATGACGTCATCAAAAACGTGATTTTTTGTTTCACATATAAGGGTATGTCCGATCGTTATGAAACTTGGTGGGTAGGTAGGTATAGATAACAGCATTCAAAATCTGAAGTGATGTCATCATGACGTCATCATCTGATTTTTTATGAATTTGTCAAATTTTAATATTTTCTTCAAATTTTGCAAAAATTATATAAAATACAGTCCGATCGACTTCAAACCCGGCACACACTTATACAACCATCTGAAGATGTATGCCGAATCATGACGTCATCATGACGTCATCACGTGTCACATGACGTCATCCTAAAACTGCATAGTTTAAGTCACTATATCCAGAGAACCTGTGGTCCGATTGGGTTCAATCTCGATATACAGATATTCCAGGAAGCGTTATAGACAAAAATTGCAGTGACGTCACGATGACATCATCATGTGATTTTATATGAATTATTCAATTTTTGGACCTTTTACTCATATCTCATCAATGGAACGTGGTTAATTCGAAATTCTTTTTTGCAAAAGGTTTGTTAGATCGTAGATAGATACAGAAAATTTCAAAAAATGTGTGCCGTCATCATGACGTCATGAAAATTTTTTTTTTTTTTTTTTTTTTTTTTACATAGGATGGACACTTTTTGTATAGAAATGCATGTACATGTTCATTCGACCTGGATGAAACTCCTTTACGGCAGTCATTAATAAAATGGTCCAAACAGCTTAGTGTTTGTCCACAAACACATTTCTTTTTTCTTTTTTTAACTATTTTCATTAAAATATTACCCTCGTTACACGTAACACTGGGTTATGTATGCAGCGTAACGTAGTGTCAATGCCAGTGGTATGCCAGTGGTATGCCAGTGGCGGCGCAGGCGAACTAAGCCCGGCCAATTACCGACTTGATGTCAAGTCTGTCTAAAACGCATGTATTTCTGTTTGAGTGCTCATCATGGATGTACAGCGTGGACATTGCTGGAGATGTGAGAAAGTTCTTCCACAGCTGACTGTGCCTTGCAGCCGCTGCAATGTGGCTGTCTACTGCAGCACACCATGCCTGGACAACGATACGGCTAGACACAGCTCTGTTGAGTGCCGGATGTTTGGGCCACGACGATGCGGCAATTGTGGAAAAACTCCTCCTAATATGAAAGAGGTATGATGTGTGTGTGAACGTATAAATTCTTTTCAGAAACTCAAACCCATTTGTGCTAGGAACACTACAGAATCTGCTCAAACCTGTGCTTGGCTTTAACCCTAAGTACTTTTCTTGTATTTTATCAAAATATGAGAAATCAATGAAGCAAATTACTGATGACTACTAATTACAAACTACAGTATTACAGATGTTTGTCATTAGTCAATGCTCTTCAACAAATTCGCTATCTTTCTCCCACTGATTTTCAAATTGTGTTCTTTCTGTTAGTAAAGAAAACGCAAATTTTTATTTTAAGCATGTGCATCCCTCCCCCCCCCCCCTAAAAGGCCTTTTATATTATGCTCTTTGAATACAATACAGATCTATCCCTCAAGTAGACGGGTTCCTTGTTGTCCCTACAACATCCACTGTGATAGGGTGGTGAGGACCAGTCCACCCAGAGAGAACTCAATTACTTTCTGCCTGCAAATAATTTCAAATTTGGACAGTAATAATTCCATAACCATGTGGGTGAATTTTAGGTTTGATGTCTCATTCAAAAGTAAATAATTGTTGTATTGCTAGGAAGTTAGCAATGTAAAAAAATATATATTTTTGGGGTGAAGTCCCAAATAGCACAGCCATTACACCCTTACAGGAAACATGCAATAGGATTTTTATGACTTAAATACATTTAAAACAGCTTTCTTGCCATGTGACTGTGACTTTCCACCTCCTTTGTAGCAGTGAAAGGGAGAAATTTCAACATTTTAGTTTTTATGAAAATTTCCATATTCATGAGCCAAAGCATGATGTCATTCATGGCAAAACAGTAGTGTCTTCATAGCTTTGTGTACATAGCTTTGGGTACATACCTTTTTTTCTTGAAGTTCCATTTTTTACTTGTTGTTCATGTTAAACAGCTTGCTTGGCCAATAGTAGTGGCCAATATTTCTTCAAAACTTTTTGTGGGTAATTTTGAAGGACTAATTTTTGTAGTGTTCATAATTATGCACTTTTGACAAGGAGTACCTTGTGTGACAAAAGCAAAATAGCGCCCTCTTGCATGTATTGATGAAAGGATTTGCTAATAATTGAAAAACTACCACTTTCTTGTCACTTCCAATGAAAATGAGTATTAAGATCTTGTATGTATTGTTGCAGCACATAGTAATGTGCATGAAAACAAGATGAGCTGAATTTCCACTGCATCTTTCCTTTAACTCTCTGCATTGGTTGAGTCAATAGATTGACTCAAAATGTTACCTTCTGAAGACGATACCAGTTTATGTTCAAAACACAGTTAAAATTCTACATAAGGTACTCAATTGCACAGTCAGTTAGTTAAATAACAAAAACCTGCAGTTAGGATTTTAGTGAGAAGGCATGGTTAGGGTTTATAATCAGACCCCAAAAAATCCATGTTACACTCATCTGCAGGAACAACCTGATCTGATGCAAATGGTTGTGTCCAAATGACAAAATATTTTTAGAGAAGTAGGAAAGAAGTAAACGTGCATTTTCTTTTTCGTGCAGTGTGCCAGTTGCAGTAATGAATGGTACTGCAGCAAGGAATGCCAACTGACTGACTGGAAATCCCACAAGCCATCATGTAAGGAAGCTAAAGATTCAATGAAAACATTGGCAGAGAAGCTCTACCAGCAGCGCTCTGCCACAGACAAGACAAGCAAGGACTTTCCCTATTACATTGGTAACATCTTTGCCGAAGACTTCCTTCAACTTGAGGGCAATGAATTAACATCTGGAGTGAAGGAAGACAGCTTGGCGAGAGATTACCATATTTTGTCAGTTGGTTGTGGAAACCTGCGCAATACAGTTTTGACGGCTGCTTCCTTGCCTGATGAGTACCAGGGAAAACTTCACATCACCCTCAATGACTACGACCCTTTTGTCATGGCAAGGAATGTGCTGTTTCTCTTCATGTTTGTCCGCTTTGCAGACACTGACTACATTGCTTCCAGTTTGACAACCATCTGGTACTCACTCCATATTTCTAAGAGAGACTACGACTTGATCAAGACAACCTTGGAAGAACTCATTCAGATGAGTGCTCAGCAACTCCATGATGTCACCAAAGGACTGGTAACTGTCCTGGATGAAGACCTGAGCTCTCTGTGTGGGATTTGGGGAAAGTGGCGATCATTAGAATGTCAACGTCACAAAAGCACCTCAATCAATCTGAGGCAACAAAGGATGGAGCAATTTCAGAAGGCAAACATGGCACAAAACTTATCTTCCTATTTCAAAGAGTTATCTGGCACTGAGAAGAAGAAGGTACAAGAGTGGTTCGACCATGCACTGTTTTTTTCAACTGAAAGAAAAGAAAAGAATATGCCATTTGACAACCCAACGCTAACTGGACGTGAGCCTCTGCATACGTTTAAAGCACCTGAAGAGTCCAAGTTTGTTTACAGTGTAAACGCAGATGCATTTCCCTACCAAGAGTGGGACTGTTTGAGAGTAAGAGAGCACACCCCTGGATCCCACTCCTCTCCGATGGTGATGTACCACAAGTACGTGACAAACCTCCTCCAGAAAGTCAAGAGTCTCATCCTTCAAGGAAGGCTCCTTATCCAGGTCTCCTTGGCAAACTGTCTGGACTTTCCGAATCACCATCAAACCATGAACATGTCCAACTATGACCGAATCTTCACCTCCAACATCGCTGACTATGTCGGCATTCCTAGGCTTCTCCACACATTCAAGCCCCTTCTCAATCCTACTAACAGCTTCTCGGTGATTGTGACCGAATACATGAATTGGCTCAGATATATACCGAAAGCTGATACAAAACTTGCGTTCATGCTTCAGCAAATGTCCCTAAAGTTTTTGGAATGTGGTGCTGCATTCAGTGAAGATACCCAAAAAAACTACCCCATCGGCCCCAGCAACTTACGCGAGTATGATGACAACACCTCCTACTTTCTCCAATATCTCCGAGCAGATATCATGGCAGGGGGACGCGGGATTCCAGCACTCCAAGCTGTTCCTACATTCATGAGTGTGAAGAAGTACCACGGTATGGAAATGCGGAACTTTAGGACGGGGCTGAACAAGCTGGTACCATTTATGTATCGTAAGAATGCTAGGGATCTTACTATGCTGAATGGTAGTGACCGAGCTGTAGAGTGGTGTCTGCCTAAAAGTGATGCTTAGACAGATATCTCCGGGCAAATTGCGGCTTCCTGAATCTAACACTTTGCCATAAACCAAGTGACCTATCTAATAAGCCTCGTATTATTTGACCAATCATAGTGGAGCGCTGTGGTCCAATGGTTACAGTGTTTAACTGTGGTCTAGGGCAAGACACTTCACTACAATTGCCTCTCTCCACCCCATAGTATAAATGGGTACCTATGAAGGTACAGAGACCAGAATGCACTGAAGGGAACACAGTGCTGTGAAGGTAGAGATCAGAATGCACTGATCTCTAGCTCCAGCAAAAACTGGTCTCATAGCCTGATGAACAGGGGTAACAATTGTGATGCTCTTTCAGAACCTTGGTATAAAGTGCTATATAAGTACGGCATTATTATTATACATTGTACTTATTAATGTCCAACATGTATCATGTACAGTATATGATGCACGGGGCTGGAACACGTAGTGTGGCATTATTGGAGAGAAGCACCACGCGTGCATTATTCGTGACTTACTGGAGTGGTCTATTGCAAGTACATGAACAAAACCTGGGATATCAAACATTCCATTAACTAATCTAACCCCTCCAAGGGTTCCTCAGGACTATGCTAAATCAAACAGAGTCCAATGGTTACTTCTTGCTCAATCCAACAGATTTAGTGGTCTGCTGGATCCTACAGAGTCCAACTTGGTGTTATTTATCAGTACCCAACGGAATCTGACTCTGTATGTACATGTACATTTGTACAAGGGGTTTACTGCTCGATCCAACAGGCTCCAACAGGTTTATGATATAGTTGGATCCAGCTGGATTCAGCAGGGTTAGGGTTAAATTCAACAGTGACTATAGGCAATGAAATCCTGAATCCAATACAATAATGCACAAACAGCTGTTGGACTTTTGGAGAAGAACCACAGGAAGTGGAACTTTTCATCTCTGGCTTATGCATAAAATCACTTTAAACATGTAAGCAACATTTTAAAGCATGCAACCCTGTTATTAGTCTATTATGCGCGAACAGATTTGCTGATTAATTAGGCAAGACCCCGCCTCTTGACTTCCTAGATTTTGACCAATCAGCAGGCGCTTTCTATAGGTCTATTGGGTCTTCGGTCATTCACCCGTTGCGCATCATAGACATGGATTTTTAAAAAAAATTTCACGGCGTGCGGCGCTCGGTATCATGTTACACGAATGCGCCCCCGGCTGTTGTTGTATTACAAAACGCTGCATTCAAATTGACCAATCACGGCGCGTGGCACTCGGTATCATGTTGTATTACAAAGCGCTGCATTCGAATTGACCAATCACAGCGTTAGTCCTGATTTTGGTATGAAATGACGTCACGTGCGATTTAGTAAGGTCAACTCCGATTGGCTGGCGCGCGGCTTGCATAAATCTGAATGCTTTGACATATCAGACGTTAGACAGGAGAAGGCTCTGTGTATAACGAGTGATACTCAGACTACCGTGTTGTGGCCATGCCACGTGAATTGGATGCTCATGCAAAAACTTGTTAAATGTAGATCTTGTAAATATTATCATGTGATTAACTTTTTCCCTTAACTTTTTTTTATTCCATTTTTTGACATTTCTGTTCAGTATAACAAAGTAAAAGCTGCAAGGCAGCATCCATATTATGGGTTAACAAGTTATTCCATGCCAAGCATTTGTAGGCTGTGATCCATGACTACACTAATGATTTACAACCTTTTCCTGATACTTTGGATTTGAGCGAAGTTTGGTGTATTCAATGCAATGTGTGTGCACTGTGCAAGGTCTGGTGCACCAATGTGTTAGCCTGTGATGAGTAGGTCACACACACCATCTATAATTCCTGCATATAGATTACTTAGGGATGCATGCTTTGCGTCCACGAGGGGGTTAAAAACGTCATATCCCACATCACAGCAGTCAACAATTGTTTTGTTATATCATGCCAATAACTCAAATTAAGATACACGGTTGTAACTTACTGTGTCAGAAATAACTATATCACTGCAATGTAACCTTTGATTACCGCAGATTTTGATGTCCAATGGGACATGAGACTGAGCGTTTGACGTTGAAGTTCTCAACTTCTCGTTGTGCAAAGCTAGCGAGCCCGACAGGTTCCGCGCGAAACATGCGCGAAATGAGTCCAAACACATGGCTGTCCTAAATGAAATTATAGTATCCAAGCACGCGATATAACAAACACTGTTATTACAAGTTTCAAGCAACTTACCGGATGGATCACACAGCTTACTCCTGCGGCAAAGAAGGGTAACTTCTTCCCTTCGTCTAGCTTCTTCCCTCTGTAAATAACAGACAAAACTTTACACTTTTTAATCCTAGTTTTTGGTGAATTTGAATTAGTTATCTATAACAAGTCTGCTTTTGTCAATGGGACTCGATCTGACAACTTTCTGTTTCAGACGCTTGCATTCATAGCAATGATTGGTCTTTTTTTTATCACTGGAATGGTAATATCTATTAATAAGAGAGAAATTAAAGTTGTTACAGATGGTGAAATTTCTTTAGAAGATACTTGTACATTTGTTTAAAAATTAAGCTAGATGAGCACTGAGTATGAATTGGAAATTTGAATTTTGTAAGAAAAGAAATGCCTTTGTGATTAGTTCTTGATCTGACAACCTCTGTTTAGTTATGCAGATGTCTGACCATTTAAGGCAATGACTGGTCATTTTTTGTATCATTCAAATGATAACTAAATTTATTTTTAGTACGCCATCTTGAAAATCAGAGCGAGGCATATAACGCAAACAAACATGGTGGCATAATAGTGTGATTGACACTCTTATAAATGGATCGATAGCTCAAAATTCCGCGAACATCAGATATGGTCTATTAAAGGTCTATTAAAGTTGGTACAGATGGTGACATTTCTTTCAGAAGATACTTGTACATAAATGTTAAATAAGTTTGGCTAGGTAAGCACTACATCATAATTCCTCCGCTTTTTATTTGGTATTCAAAAAATGAAGAAAGTTTTTAAAATGTCCACATTTAGTTTAATTATCAGATATCAACAGAACTTAACGACGGACAGCCTGATAAACTGTAAATATACATGGTGCATGTTGTAGTAGTCAGGCATGCAACTGGGAACTTACAAAAAAAAGAGGAAATTCAAATCTTTCCATGACTTTGTACAGTGTTTTTCTATTTTCAATGGCACACATGGGAAGACAAAAAAGAGGAAATCTCAGGTGATCTGAAAAAAAGTTGCATGCCGGAGTAGTGGCTTCATTGGCTTGTACAAATCAGTGTTAATCTGAATAATCATTACATGGGACTATTAGAGGTGTAATTTGAAGCATGATAGTATACACTGAGTGTTTTTCCACATACAGTGGAACGTCGCTATACCGAACATTTGGCTATACCAAACATCGTGCTTGGCTCCTGATTTTTGTGTACAAAACGTACCAAACATTGTTGTTGATGTCAACAGAAGAGTGACAATTTGCCATTAATTCCCCAAGGAGTAGAATGGCAAAGCAACCCATTGCTGTAGGAAGTAAGCTCAAAAACTGTGTAACTACATAATTCAATAGTTGGCATGTGTTCAAAGTCATCTGTCAGTAACTAACAGGGCATGCAGAGTGAAGTTCTGAAGGGCGCTATTTATTGAAAAGCGAGTACCGGAGCACCAGCAGCTTAAAATCGCTATACCGAACGATTGCTATTACAAACAATTTCGCGATGTTTGTTATAGTGGCGTTCCACTGTGTAACTTTTTTTAAGTAGATTTGAATGAAAAAAATCCTTCAGTGTAATTAATACAGGGTGAGTCAAAAAAAGTGGAACCCAAACCCCAAAATAAATTTCATATTTTACAAAAAATATGCAGCACCAAAAATAATAATGACTGGAAAGCCAATTTCATAAGCTACTTTTAGATGAAAAATTACTGAAATTGCTCAATCCATTCAAAGAATATCACCATTTAAACGCAACGACCCTAAAACCTGTCTAGCTTTTTTGGACTCACCCTGGACATTAATGCAGATCTTGTATATACATGTAATCTTATTTGCTTTATGACCAGTGATACATTAGTGAAATTCAACGCTTTTCTGCATACTTGCACTTAATTCTGGTAATTGTTTCTTAATAGAAAATAAATAATGAATTTGAGTTCTTGAATTTCTTTGTCCGCGGTGACAATAATTTTCGTCTTCTATTTTGTCCCCTATTACCTTGGGGATATTTCTTATATTAGGCCCCCCAAAAAGTCTCCGGTTTCTGGTATGCACGCGTGTCGCCGTAGCCATGCGCGTCGGCAAAATGAAAAAGGTTTTTTTTCCAATAAAAGATGATGTCTCAAAACCGCCAAACTCACTAGTTTGAGTGGAATCCTGCTGCTGCACAATTTTAACGTGTTTTTAGATGGGGTTATGATCGAGAATAAGCTTTATGTGGCCTCTGTGGACTCCCATATATTTGCACTAAGTTTAGTCGGGCACCATTTGCAGTCATCAGCCGACATTTGAAGCCAAAAAAAACGGTAGAAAAAAAAAAAAAAAAGCTGCGTCGCCGCACCACTTTTTGGGCAAGCTCCATACCAGACACCGGAGATTTTTTTGGGGGGGGGGCTTACCTACCTTGATCTCATCTGTGCAACAGCTTTTGATGTAAGTTCCCCACTGACAACAGACACGTTGACACCAGCTCTCTCAAACACCTTGCCGTCCTCTATGAGACAGGTCACCCCTCCCCCTCCCTGTGAAAAGCAAGGAAGAACTTGATCAATTATCCCACCAGCATGAGTGGAACACGGAATATCATCTTCAAGCAAACTTGTATCCTCGATCCTAATTGGTCGATTCATGGCAACAACATTGTGATATTATACTGTATCGCAAGGTCCATATCACACCCTGCGTATTGTGCTATTTCAAGATGCGAGCGACATTTCAGCTGCATGCACTAAACCGTGAAGGTTTGCGTAAAGCGTACTAGTTCCATCTTTACTGTGCGTCAAGTTTGCTTGAAGATAAATTCGTTATCACGCTCACGCTCGTGGAACGTGGATAATGTAGTGCATCTGTGTCCCACATACCACGTGGCCGAACAGTCGAAATAAATTATTCCATGTTCCACTCGCGCTCGCGGGATAACTTACAATGTAGTGCGTCCTATGCGTCTGCGTCCTACGAGGCTGAAGGCCAAGTGGCATATGGGACACAGACGCACTACATTTTCCGTTTTTCATGAGCACGAGTTGGATAACGAATTTATCTTCAAGCAAACTTGACCCACAGTAAAGATGGAATATGCACTGCACACAATCTTTTCAGCAGTTATCGTATTACATGTACGTGCAGCAGGAGTATCGTCCATATCTAAGAATGCACTGAGTGCAATATGGGATAATACCACACTGCTGCTGCCATGGATCGACCAATCAGGATGCAGGATTCACGTTTCCTTGAAGGTAACAATTTTGGCTCTTTTCAGCAGTTATCCTATTACATGTACATGCATCAGGAATGGTGCCCACATCTTAGAATACACTGAGAGTGATATGTGATAATACGATGCCATGGATCGACCAATCAGAAATCCAAGATTCAAGTGTGCTTGAAGATAAACAATTTTGGCTCAATTTCAAGGCACTGCTTTAGCACACAATTCCTTTGCTTTTGCAACTTCATTCCACAAATAAAGATTCTAATTCAGATTGTCTTTTTAAATAAATAAAAAAAATTGAATAACGACGAGTAACTTTACAAACAATTTACTTTCTTGAAAAACATGCTAGTCCCATTGAAGAATTTTTTAAATCGAGTAATTATTATATAGAGAAAGTAGCACTTTAAAGACTAACTACAATCAAAATTATGGCATAATTGTATCTAGCAGACTAACATAACTGTATACATCCTGCTCTTAAATCGAGTAGACAGAGATACTGGTAAATGAGTCCAGTCCAAGAAATGTGTTAAATTGAAATAATATAAATGACCAAATGTCTTACTGCTTGTCTTTCCCATCTGTCGACAAGAAACTTCTTTTCGCCTTCAATTTCTTCAAGAGCTCTGCAAAGGTCAGCCTGCATCAACAAAAATACTAACTGCATTTAATTACATTTTTATTGATATATTGTTGTGTTAATTATATTTTTATTTACAATTTGTTGATACAGCTGGACAACTCATTGTTGAATGAGAAACCGAAAATCAAAAGGAATCTTCAAGTTATTCATTCATTGAAGAAGAGAAATGAAGAATGTCAATTTTGGACACTGTCCTCGTTTACAATGGCCAAATAAATAAGAGATCCCTTCCCTTTCATCGATCTGAAGCCCAGAATATGGGCTCCGTGCGCCAAAAAAAAGAGGGCGCCCTTTTACCTAGCAACGACTTCCCATGGGTGGGACATTTAGCTGGTTGACGCACACCGTTCCTTGCGTGTGACGCAAAAACACTAGGGGATTTGTACTAAGTACACGCAGTGGTACGGCCGCGCGTCGCCGCAAAATTGCAGTCAGGCAAAATGGCGTTGGTTGGTCACCCCCAACTGCACTTTCTTTGCCGGTGAGGGGGTACTTGTGAACGGAGCGGATAATGGGGCTCAAACGAGCTCTTACAAGAGCTGTAGTCAAGTCCTCACAAGTCACTCCCAATCTCAATTCCAGTGACAAGAAAATTGAGACAAAGACATTCGTTTGTCATTGTTCATCCGTTATGATTTGACGTTTGACGGATGTGGCTACAACTCACTGGAGTTCTTACTGAAATGGCAAGCTAAACAGCGCCCTCTGCAGTTTAATGCACAGAGCCTTTTCGATGCAAATTCATTCAATGGCAGGATGACTGGGAACCTCACCTGGATTTTCATGATGAACAGCTCCATTCTTGACTTCATGGCTGAGCTTTGCTGGAAATAAATGCACGTATCGCAACGTTATCATCAGTTGTGCCATTATTTAGATGCAATTATTTAGAAACAATGCAAGTGGAAAACCTGGTTAGCCTCTATTCAGACCCAATGTTCATGTGATATGCATTCGTGGGACTAATTTAATCTCCAGTATGGTCCACAACCTGTGAAATTATCTCCAGTACGGTCCATAACCTGTGAAAGTAAACAGCTTTTAGATGTTCAGAGCACTCTGCTTCCATAAGATCTACATCATCATTGTAGTGGTTTTCATTACTGGAGAACTTCACTTTGTAATCAAAACCCTAAATTACTGTTTACTAAAAAAAAAATCAATATTGAAAAATCCCCGATATCGTCGCGTCAGTGCAACAAGGTCGTATCTCCTAAAATGGCATGAACGACGCAAAATGCGAGTTATAGAATGTCAAAAGGTCGTATCTCGCTTAAAATAACCCGGATGTACACGCAAATTCTATGGACATCGAGATTCGACCTTGTTGCACGGAGCGTATTCGCGCGAGATACGACTTTGTTGCAAAATGGAGTTATGAACGCAAAACGTGAGTTTTAGAATGTCAAAAGGTCATATCTTGCTTAAAATAACCCGGATGTACACGCAAAGTCTATGGACGTCGAGAAACGACCTTGTTGCATGGAGCATATTCGCGCGAGATGCGACTCTATTGCAGAATGGAATTACGGCCTTGTTGAGCTGAGGCGACGATATTAAATTCATAACCTTAGGGTTATCACCAGGAATTGTTGCTTATTATCTATTCTACTTCATAAAATCTTGAAAGCAAACCTCGAGGGTGGTAGCAGGTGTAATTGTCTCGGCCATAAATGTATTTGCACTAGAAGTTGAGGCAAATGATGTTTTGGCCAGAAGTGGACTTTTCTGAGGAAAAAAGAATAAATCATTTACATAAAAAATAGAAACTTTTTCTTTTTCGTTTTCAATACCTGTTTCATCCGTGCACTTGCTTTACTATTTGGTAACAAAGCGGCAAAAACTTGTTGTGGTCTTACCTTTTGCCGGTATGTTCCATAGCAAACAAAACCACCCACGACAGAACCAACAATCAGTGGCTTGAATCTGAAGAACAAAAATTGATCTTCCATAATGAATTGATCCAACTAAAACCAAAATTATTAAAAATATTTAATCGTAATTTCAACATCTGTAAAATAAACTTCATGCAACAAGCTGATGAAACCACGGTTGTGGAAAAATGGACACCAATTGTTCTCTCCATCTGTTCTGGAGTATAAGACTAGAATATTTTTTTTTCAATTCAGTGAGAGTTCGCTTTTTGTGGGGTTTAATAGCTGCACATGAAATCCTACAATTAACATAGAGAGGTAACTATCAACTGAGTTTGTATCATGAAAGTACTTCAGCATTGCTTACTGTAATTTAGTCTGCTTAGGCCTATTGGCTTTTGCTCAATCTTGTTTAAAATACAATGGAGGTCAAGGGGTACACAGGCCTCTTAATATCCCATGGCCCCCATACAGTTACGCAGCATCTTCAGATAGGCTTAAGTAACTAAATTATCAAGCAACACCACTTAGATCTGGGGACAGTGGGCATTACACCTGTACCTTAGGGGGGCATTTTATTGTCATTTCTTATGCCTTAGGGAGACACCGGACATGTAACAACTCTATGAGGAACATGTTACTTTTTTTTTAAATTCATATTGACAATATATTTGCAACTATATTATCAACATATTGTCCTTTTCCAGCAAAATTGTAGCTATTAAGATAGGGTTATGGCTCCTTTAGACACGATCTTTTCTGCCATCTTTGGGGGAAAAAAGGGGGCCGCCTCTTTCATTTTTTCCAAAAAGCCCAGACAAACAACTTTTGTACTCAGCCTAAAACTAAATTTTTAATACTAAATACTAATTTTGTAAACACATTAGGCCTATCATTCTTATTTGTTTCTTGTTGTCAAGTTACACAAAGAAACAGGGCCTGTGACTATGTATATCAATAGGGCCTACAAGTAAATGGTGCGTATGGGAAGAACTTACTGTACAACTACAACTACAAGGTCGAAGCACCAAACAAAAAGCATGGAGATATTCCTTGTATTATTAAATAATAATATTTGTATAACGCTAGTCAGTGATGTTGTTAGACCCAAACTGACGCCTCGTTAATGGGTCAATGTCTATGGTGCTGTATACAATTTAAAAAAAAAAATACTTAAAAACATGCTGCTATTTTAGTATTTTAGTGTTAATACTATAGTATAGGCCTAGGTGCCTACTACAGAGTTGTCCGAAAACGTTTTAGTGTTTTTCAGACGCACATTTTTCCAAAAATTGGGGAAACGTTGTTTTAAGATATAAGTAAAACTATAAGTAAGCTGTTGGTCGGTGGTAAGCTTTGGAAAAAAACCTAGATTAAGAAATGGCAGCCATTTACAGAAAAATGGTCAAAACCATTTTGTCCACCGGCAAATCTATGAGACATGGTCAAAACAATAGCACTGCATGCACAAAGCTTAGAACTACAATAACGATGGTCGACATTATGGAGTACCAAAGTGCGACGTCATTTAGAACCAGAAAGTGTACCGGTAGTGCAAACGACTGGAGTACGTGCGCGTGTTGGTTCACGGGCTGAATCATGCGCTAATGTCTTTTACACACATTTTGTGCCCGTGACGTATTCACTTTAGCACTCCATATCACAGCTGGAGTTACCCAGCCCTGAGTTTTATCATTGGGTTGTCTATTGGGGCTGGGTAACTCCAGCTATCCATATCATAGACTAGCCCCACTAGTGTGACCGTCGGTATGCTGCGCTGAACCTATAAAGGCCACACACCGTGGTCCGCGCACTACTGAGGACATTTTCATAAAATTTGCAGGGAATTTCTTACATATGGTTGTATTCTACGATGTCCCATCTATCACTTCTGGGATGCTTAGGTGTAATGATGTTCAATTTTCCGTGATATTCTTGAATCTTTCTGGAGCCCATATGCACTCGTGAAACGTCCGGTGATGGCAGCCATTTTGAATGTGACAAGAGATGACCTCAAGCTGTGACGTCACGTTTATGCAAATTCCTTGTCGAGCGAGGGCGCGAGTTGCAAATGCGACGGCTGTTTCCTGTACCATGCATTTATCGTCTGGGGGCCACGTGCACTGATCTCTATTCAGGATCTACGGCACAGGAAACAGCCGTCGCATTTGCAACTCGCGCCCTCGCTCAACAAGCAATTTGCATAAACGCGACGTCACAGCTTGAGGTCATCTCTTGTCACATTCAAAATGGCTGCCATCACCGGACGTTTCACAAGTGCATATGGGCTCCAGAAAGATTCAAGAATATCTCGGAAAATTGAACATCATTACACCTAAGCATCCCAGAAGTGATAGATGGGACATCGTAGAATACAACCATATGTAAGAAATTCCCTGCAAATTTTATGAAAATGTCCTCAGTAGTGCGCGGACCACGGTGTTTGGCCTTAGGTTCAGCGCAGCATACTGACGGCCACACTAGTGGGGCTAATCATAGACATAATCCGCATGTGACACTGTTTTTTTTTTTACCATTTTCCAGTGCCGCCATTTCTTAATTTTAGCTTTATTTCCAGTGCCGTTTTCACCACATACCACCAACATCTTGTAGTTTAGGAATATCTTAAAACTATTGTAACATGTTTCCCCTGTTTTGAGAAATCTGCATCTTAAAAAGTGTAAACTTTTTGGGGACCACCCTGCAGACAGACTGTGCAGTTTTTCAATTGTACGCAGTCATTTTCATGATCATGTAACGCGTAAATAAATTAGTGCTAAAAACTAGTACAAACCTTGATTTGAATATGTAGCGAATGGCTGATGATGCCATCACGACAAAGATTAAATGTTTTGGGCTTCGAATGAATGATGTGACGTGAACAAACACCTTGAAAAAAATCAAATAAGTGTTCCCCACATTCCGTTTTCAGGGTGTGCAGCAGACGACACTCGAACTTTGGTAAAGTGTGACCCGAGCGTGACCTACGTACATATCGGCTAGCGCCCTCTAGCGGCAACGCTGGGATTAATCACGACTCCTTCCAGTTTTAGTCCACGGCCATCACATTCACGTAATAAAATTTATAAAGTGGAGAAAATAACTCAAACTCTGATCAGAAAGCTTAGCTGGGGGTCAATTTAAGTTCGTTTATTTCGTAATAATCCACTGAAATAATAAGCATAAAAAATCCCTATTATTACGATACAAAACAACTGCATTTCATCTTCATTTACAGCCGTATTTTCCACAGTCGGTCAATAGGCCTACGTTGCGGAGTACGAAGTCTGCATTGCGGTACTGTTCAATGAATGAACTCAGTACGGCAATCACTCGATGGATACATTTGAGTAATTTAATTTTTTTTTGGGGGGGGGGGGGGGTGTTCACGTAACCACATTCCGTTGCTAACGCACGCAAAACAGTGTTCACGTACGCGGGCACCCTATTTTGCAATCACCTTCCATACAGTTGAAGATACTATTTCAGGCGGAATTATTTCACAGGGTATGATTTGATAATATTCCCTTCTTCATTTTGAGATTCGCATTATTTTCTTGTTTTTTTAATTTTCCTCCAACAGGTTTCTGATGATCAAAAACATCCAAATATGAGTAAAATTCACCTCAAAATAAAAACCTAAACGTTAGCTGCTCTTCGTTTCTCTTGGAAAAATAAGGAAACAGGAGAATTTCTCTGCTGAACGAAAAGCTCATCAAATTTGCAATAGTTCGTTTCCAGTCTTCCTAAATAACACGCGGTCCTTGTACTGACAATATGCATAGACAGACAATCCGTGATATACTTCAATTGAAACATTTGGAGAATATTGAAATCCCAAAGTGTCGGCAGCAACCTGGCGTAATATTAAAGGTCCTTAAAAAATTAGTATATGTGGCTGAACGTCAGACTAGCTGGACTTATTTAAACCCTTTTTTTTGTACAGGTCATGCACCTTCATATTCCAGTTGAGGTTAAAGTTCAAGAATTCGATATCGATCGGCCCACGCCGAAGTGTTCATTGTATCTAGACACAAAAGCATTCATGTTAAAGAATTCACAGGTGCTTCGTTTCATATTCAAAATTGCCCCCCAATTTACTGACAAACAAAAGCACAGGGACAAAAATCAATATCAAAGTCGACAAGAAGTCAGGAGAACTCAACGGTATTTAATTTATTTATTTATTTATTTATTTTTGGGTGGGGGGGGGGGGGGGGAGTCGTTTTACATTAAAATAGATTTCCTATTTCCCCTCAATTTCCAGGGGATATTTCCAACTTAACTATAATTTCAGATTCTCAAAGCAGATGGTTTTTCACTTATCTCAGATTCTTTTTTGTTTAATGACTTACCGATCTTGAAGCACAAACCTTTGAGTCCTCATTCAGACCCGGATGTAACAACTTCTTGCACACTAGCCTTGAGCACTGCACTAACAGTATTTCCTGAAAGCAACAAAAACGTCTATTCAGTATTTAACAACGTTTCATTGCTGTTACTTAAAAGGTTCAAGTAGGCCTAATGTTTGGTTATCAAAAAAAGACCCCGAATTAAACAAATTTTGTGACGGCATGCGGTACGAGTTGGCGTTCTTGACAGGTTGAGAGTTTGAGTTGTCATGGTTGTTTGGAATTCAGTCAGCAACATTAACTATCTGTGCCAAATTTTGTTGGGAATTCAGTCAGCAACATCAACTATCTGTGCCAAATTTTCCCTTAAGAATAAGTTGAATTCTGTTTCATAATTGCGTTTACTTACAACTTTTCCACCGACAGAAGACCGAGAGCAAGGAAGGGGGCTCGAAGTGTGGCGAGTTCACGTTGAATTCCAGCTTTGACGACGTATTGTCTCTCCCGTGCACACATCATGGTAGTATTTCTCGAACTTAAGTTGTGCTGACAAGTCCTGTAAATCTATTCGCAAGTATAACATGAACTTCACATTGTTGCCTTCAATACCTTGAGGTATCGTATTGAAGGTCAAATAATCCGCTCGAAACAACGTCAACTTTGGGGATGTGTATTGTGAGATAAATGTCGGCAACAACTTCCGAATATATGACAACAATGACTTCAAAGGCTCGTGCGTAAATGAATGATCACAAGAAAGCAGCCGACAGCGTGAGTAGCTGTGTGATAAGGCAACGTATGTGCAATTTTACTTGAATGTGTTAAGCTTATCATTGTGTCCATCCGCGGCCATTTTTCGTACCCAAAATTCACTAAAAGGGCAATGCTTACGAGACCACAGTTAATCCAATATCTTATCTTTCATAATGCTTTCAAATCTCATGAATTGTATCACATTTTACAAAATACTCCTCCATTTTTCAAATAATTCGGTGCGCACTATTTTCTTTGACGGGGAGTGATATTGAGATGCGTCTTACTGAGTTGGTCACCCACGCCGAGCGGTGGTGCTATTGGTTAAAAGTGAAACGCTCACAACGCTGATTGGCTGATGGTGCATTCTTTGCAGCTGCATTTGTTTTGATGGCTTTTTGTATGGGCGGGGGA